>NC_080065.1:109063920-109663920 GCF_949987535.1 Balaenoptera acutorostrata | reverse complement strand
TTGATGTTTTTAAAGTGTTTAAAGTGCTTGAAAACAATTTGCTCTCTCAAGTCCCTTAAACATGCTCCAACTATCTACTTTATTCCTCTGATTTATTTAGCATTCTCTTTCTTCACATACTGTGCACTTTGACACAGCTCCAGCACAGCTGAGTTTCAAGAGGTGTAGTTTAGATCAATTAGGCCTTCCGAGGTATACACATTCTCACTGCACTATAGCTAAAGACATAGTGTACTGGGCAAATATCTTTTTAAAATTTTTAATGAAGACCACCAACAGTATTTTATATTTGTCCAGGTATAAGTACTGCATTGAGTCTCCTGTTTATATGCTAAAGTTATGCAACTAATGTTTTACATGAATTTAAGAACCTTGAATGAGGCTGAACTTGAAAGTTCATAGTGCATGGTACTCAGTGGGAACACTTAGTGGGAAGCAGCTAGAGAGTGAGACAGAGACTTATTCCGAGAAGCAGTAGAAAGTCCTCAGAGAAATGTACCAAAAATGAAAAGTGGCCCTTGTGGAGATGGTTCATAGGTCTAAAGTTAAAAACAAGTCTATATAGGAAATAATAAAGGAAGTGGGGAAGAGGTCCTTGACCTCTTGGCTGCAACAAAAAATGCAGTTAATGAAATTGTTCACATAAAATACACAGGTGGGTTAACAGGAGCCCAAAAGGACTACACCAAGGGAGATGGAATACGACAGCATGAAAGAAGAGAGAGTGGGTCTGTATGTACCTGGCTGCTAGTCACCGCATCACGTCCAAGCAGGAGCCTGTGCTCTCAGTCCATGGAAAGAAGAACACATCTACTCTGGTCCTTCCCCCAAATCTGATGCTGAAATAAGTCCTCCCATAACTTGGAGTTAAATTATCGATGTCTATTTAGGGATTTACACTCAACAATGAACATGGACCCTTTTCTGAGGGGTTCCAGATTATACCAGCCTTCTTGTGATAGGCTCCCAGGTTTCCCAGGAAGTAGGCAGAGAATGACTGCAGGGAAAGCTACTCTACACTTGAGCTTGAATTCTCTGCCTGCCTTCTGCCACTGGACGCTGTGGCACAGACTGTTGGTTGCCTACCCCAAATCCATGCTCCTCTTCTTCCTTATTAATGGAGCACCAATTTTTTTGGGGGGGGGATTGACAAATTGCCAAGCTAAAAAAAGCAAACGGGAATAACAAAAAACAATGACAATAACACCCCTCCCACATTTCCCGGATTCCCCTGCCACGTGTTGCAGACCTGGCCACTAAGATGTCAGTGGAAGTCACCAGATGCAAAAGACCCAAAAAGTTCCCTAAAAGTGAACGGTCAGGCTCCGCTGGCCCTCATCTTTTTTTTTTTTAAATGAATTTTTTTTTTAAAGAGCTCCTGACTTATTTATTTATTTATTTGGCTGTGTTAGGTCTTCGTTTCTATGCGAGGGCTTTCTCTAGTTGTGGCAAGTGGGGGCCACTCTTCATCGCAGTGCACGGGCCTCTCACTATCGCGGCCTCTCTTGTTGCGGGGCACAGGCTCCAGACGCGCAGGCTCAGTAGTTGTGGCTCACGGGCCTAGTCGCTCCGCGGCATGTGGGATCTTCCCAGACCAGGGCTCGAACCCGTGTCGCCTGCATTGGCAGGCAGATTCTCAACCACTGCGCCACCAGGGAAGCCCTGGCCCTCATCTTTTTCCTCATCTTTTCACCCCTTTCCCCTCCCCTCTTTCCTGGAACATGAGCGTAGTTTCTGAGTTCATATGTTACCTTGTGATCATAAGGGAAAGGCCAAAAGAATCAAAGAGATCCAATCCCTGACGATCTTGAGCTACGGAAACAAAACCCACAATTACCCACCACTAGTAACGCTTGAGGAAATAATATGCCTGAGAAAGAGAAACCTCACTTTTAGTTAAGTCCTTTTATTTGGACTGTTACCTGTGGTAGAACACAAACCCCTGATGATACAGACTTCTTGCCTCCGCAGATCACAAAGTCCAATTTTTGGCCCAAAGAGCAGAGTACTGGGTAGAATATTTTAACAAATAGAGAGAAGAAAAGGAAAAACCCAACTCTGCTATTTTACTTTTAATTCACTACTTTAATACTGGGTAGAATACTTTAAGAAGGAATGAAGGAATGAAGAGAGGAAGGGAGGAAGGGAGGGAGGAAGGAGGGAAGGAAGGAAGAAAGGAAGGAAAGAAGGAAGGGGGGAAAGAAGGGGAGAAGGAAGGGGGGAAGGAAGGGAGGAAAGAACCAACCCTGATATTTTTATTTTTAACTTACTACTTTAAAAAAGTCCACAACATAAAGAATAGTCTATGAAAAATCAAAAAGCCGTTAGAGTCACACATACATTGCATTGTCTATAAAAAGCAAGAAAAGGACAAATACATGAAAAACTTGTCTGCCTAACACAGCAGGTGCCAAGAACACACATTACCAAATAGTAAAGAAATCAAGCATATAGGTAATGAGATGAGACTAAACAAATAAAAATGTAAGCTGATTATCCAGAAAAATATCCTACCAAATCACAGACAGTATCCCTACGGAAATGGAAAGTGTTTCATTAAACTTATTTTACAAAGGACTGTCCAAATCACTGTAAAGTGACCCAGAGGGAATAATTTAGCATTGGCTGGTGGAAGAAAATACAATTCTACTTTAACTTTTTAATCACAAATTTTATGATCTCTTAACAGTTTTCTATTAAGAGCAATTAAAAGGAGATAGCAAAGATTTACACTGATACTCTAGCAAGTTAAAATGACTATATACATTTTCAAGCAGAAGTTTTATATTTTGAAGATCTTGGCAGTTTGAGGGTAAAACACTAATTTATTAAAAAAGAAGAAGAAGAAAAAGCTGGAAGATGTGCCTCTGGTGTCTGAAGATAACATTTTTGGATTCACTTCTTCTCCCTGCCCATGGCTGTCCCTGGTACACAGCCTGCTGAGAAGCCACACATCACTGGGGCTAGGCAAAGATACAGGAGAAACACAAGGGTACAAATACAACAGAGGGACCAATGCACAACCTGGACACCTTGTCAGGCCTACACACTAACCATACTAGTCTACCAGACCAACCATCCCAGGTAGTGGTCTACTCAACCACGCTTACCCACAGCCTGACCCAGCTATGCCCCAGGGAGGGATCCAGGGAGGCACCAGGGAGCACCTGACAGGCAAGCTCCTATTTTCTGCCAGCAAATCTTTTTCCTGTATGTTTCCCCAAGGCTCAGCTGGCTGTCATCACCTGGGGGTGGCCACTGATCAAGTGAACACTACACCTTATTATTATTTTTTTTAAATAGCTACTTTATTTATTTATTTTATTTTTGGCTGTCTTGGGTCTTCGTTTCGTGCGAGGGCTTTCTCTAGTTGCAGCAAGTGGGGGCCACTCTTCATCGCGGTGCGCGGGCCTTTCACCATCGCGGCCCCTTCCGCTGCGGGGCACGCGCAGGCTCAGCAGTTGTGGCCCACGGGCCCAGTTGCTCCACGGCATGTGGGATCCTCCCAGACCAGGGCTCAAACCCGTGTCCCCTGCACCAGCAGGCAGACTCCCAACCACTGCACCACCAGGGAAGCCCCACTACACCTTATTATTTTATAGTTACGGAGAAATGGTAAATAGGTTGTTTCTGTTTACAAGAATTTTATGCACTTTTGAACATTTATTCATTTAAATTGTTTAAAATTAATCATAGGTAAGTTTCTTAGGTCCTCTGTGCTTCAACAAGGTCAATAATATTATCTACCTCAGAGGTTGTAGTCATGATGAAATAAGACTCATGCCTATAAAGAAACTGCTACAGTGCCTACTGTACTGTAAGTACCTAATACATATTATTTATTATTATGATTCTTAGTAGTAGCAGTAGTTTAAGATGAATAAAAATAATCTATCACAGAAGCTGAATAATTTAAAGAGCTGATTTAAAGAAAGTAAACATTTTCTTATATGGTTTTACTTGTGTCATTGTTAATTTTTTTAAAAAAGTTTATGCTTTGCATAAGATCCAACTCTTGTAACTTCCTGGCCTCGTAATGAATACACTAATGCACGCACACAGGCCAAAGTATCAGTTTTATGGAATTTTTACACAGAACTCCTTTAGTCAGATCTTTAAAGCACTATCTCTGTGGACCAATGAGGTCAGACATGACCTAGCTGTGCTATACAGAGCCCTTCTTTGCAATGGTGCTGCCCCCCTATCAGTGAAACCTCCAAACCATTGGTCTGGAGATTTCTCACTTCCATCAGCCCCCTCTGACTTTTCAGTGCTCCTTGTCCAGCTTCAGATTCCATGATCGACCATCATAATCAGTTCCCTGAAATGCCTCCAACTCCATCAGGCCCCCCTCTCTGTGTGCTCAGAATCCCTCAGTTCTGGCTAAATCCTGGCATCCCTTATCCATGCCTCAACCCCAGCTGTTAAACACCACAAGAAAACCACACAGTACAAAGAAACTGGTTTCACATTAAATTCAAGGTCTTATCTACAAAGTACTCTCTTGCTACTCTTCTCTAGAACAATGGTTCTCCAACTTTAGCCAGCAGCAGAATCACCTAGAGGGCCTGTTAAAACACAGGTTGCTGGGTTCCGCCTCCCAAGTGTCTGATCCAGTAGGTCTGGTATGCGACCTTAGAAATTGCATTTCTGAAAAATTCCCAGGTTCCCAGGTGATACTGACGCTGCTGGTCCAGGAACCACTCTTTGAGAACCACTGCTCTAGAGGAACCACCATCATCCATTTCATACCTCCTCCTCTTCTCTCTGAATCTCCCTTACCCCTTCCTCCACCCTCCCTCTAGGCTGAGAAACAGTCTTCACACTTCAGTGAGAATACAGAAGCCACCAGACTTGATGTCCCTCATCTTCACCCCTACTCTATCTACATTACCCCTCCATCATCCTCTCTTCCTTCTTCTGCTATAGTGGAGGAAGTGCCACTCCTTCTCTCAGAGGCCAACTCCTCTAGTTATACTCTGGCTCTCAGCCCACCTCTTGACTTTCTCAAATATTTCTTTAGTTATAACCCTTATCTCCTCTGCCTATTCACTAATTCCTTCCGTCCTTCCTTCCTTCCATCCATCTTTCTATCATCTCTGCTGAATCATTCCTATCAGCTTACAAATATGCTCTAGTATCTCACAGAACAAAATAAACAAATCGAAAAAATCTCTCAGAGAACATAGCTTACTTCTCTGCTTCTTTTCATGGCATACGTTCTCATGACTGTTCTACAGATGCTGTTTCCTTTTCTTATCTCCAGTTCATCCATTACTCAACCCTCTACAAAAATGGCTTTGGTTTCCACCATTTTCAGCCTGTCAAGGTCACAGATCTAAATTCAATGGCCACTTTTGTCCTTAACATACTCAACTTCTGAGTAGCCAGCACTCAGCCAAACAACCCCTCTCCCACTTCCTGAAAGACTCTTTTCTTTGCTTTTGCAACCCTCCGGTTTCCTCCTATCTTGTTTTCACTCTCCTTTGTTACCTCTTCCTTTTCCACCTGACCTCAAAATGTTGGGATTTTTCAAGGCTTAGCCAGTGCCCTCTTGTCTCCCCAGTCTTATCTGAATGTACCAACCGCCATGGATTTTAAAACCTTTATGCTGATGAGATGCATATTCATATCTCCAGGCTGGAGCCTTCTTCTGGGTTCCAGACTCACAGAACTAAATACCTATTTAACATCTCCACTTGAGCTTCTTAAAGATATCTTCAATTCAAAATGTGCAAAGCAGAAATTACTGTTTCCTTAAAACAAAACAAAACAAACCTGCCATCCCCTTCTCCACCACCTTCTTCACCTCAGCAAATGAGAGCACCAGCCACCCAGCTGCCAAAGCGGAAACTTCCTTCCCTTCACCTTCCACATTCAGCCTATGATCCGCGTCACCTGGAGCTCCTCTCCCACTCGCTCATAAAGCTACAGCCGGAGTGGTCTTCAGAGCCACCGGTGGGCCTATGCCCCTTGCCACAGCCTCTACATCTGCTGTTCCCTTAACCTTCTTCTCATACTCGACATGGTTAACTTTCCTCAGTCTTAGGTCTTGGTCTAAATGTCACCTCAGAGGTGCCTTCCCAGACCACTCAAACTCAAGTACTTGCTCTCACTCCCAGATCATCTTTTTCTTGCTCCCTTATTTTTTGTTTCCCTTATAGTGCTTGCAATTATTTTATTTATAAGTTTACTTGGTTTTTGTCCCTTCAACTCCAACTCCAAGATGGCAGGACTGAGCCTGCTTTATTCACCCTTTACCTCTGCATCCAAAACAGTGTTTTGAATGCATGAGGGTTATTCCAGAGGCAGAACTCAACATAGGCAAATACTGAGGAGGCAAATTTTGGCTTAATATAAAGAGAAACTTTGTAACTGAAGTCTCTGATGGAAGGTTATACTTTGGGAGATAACAAGTACCACCCCAGCAAATACTTTACCAAAAGTAGTTGAGGCCCAGCTGCTACAGAATGTTGTAGCAAGAATTTATAGACAGGAAATTAAGCAAGGTATTTGCTAAGAAAAGCAGTAATATTGGGGCTTCCCTGGTGGCGCAGTGAAGAATCCGCCTGCCAATGCAGGGGATGCGGGTTCGAGCCCTGGTCTGGGAAGATCCCACATGTCATGGAGCAACTAAGCCCGTGCGCCACAACTACTGAGCCTGTGCTCTAGTGCCTGTGAGCCACAACTACTGAGCCCGTGCACCTAGAGCCCGTGCTCTGCAACAAGAGAAGCCATTGCAATGAGAAGCCCGCACACCGCAACGAAGAGTAGCCCCGGCTCGCTGCAACTAGAGAAAGCCCGTGTGCAGCAACGAAGACCCAACACAGCCAAAAATAAAAATTAATTAATTAATTTTTAAAAACACAGTAATATCTGATATCAGCATAATATTTTATGGCTTGCTAAATGGCCCCACATATACTGGGTCACTTAATTCTCATCACCACCTTTGAAGTAGATAAGATCAAGAGCATTTTATGGGAAAACTAATTCTGTGATGTTAAATGACTAGCTGTTAATAACACCAAGCCCAGATCCTCTAAGGTGGAGAGTCTGTCCCTTGAGGTAGGTGAGTTGAGCATCCAGGCCTTGTACTGGTTCCAAGTTGCACTGTCTCCCTAAAGGGTACTTGCAGTTCCTTCTTTAATAACCTTCTGGTCCTTCAAGGGTGAGCTGCTCCCCTCTCACCCTCTGGTAAGAAGGGGGCCCACAGCCCCTCCCTGAAGCTCTGGAGCTCAGCCAGGGTGTGGCTGAATGTATCAGCAAGACTCAACCAAGGTGGATGACAGAGGGAAATAAACAAAGAGGGTCATGAGACTAGTGGCTTACAAATCACCAACAAATTAAGCAATTGCTCACCTAAGTCTTAGGGAAAATAAACCAAATGGAATCGTGATGCTGCCATTTGTTGTCAGACTTATCCTGCTACTCAAATGAGACCCTTTTCAACCTCTTTATTACAGCTCATAAAGCTGAACATCAATAAGGATAAAAAGAGAAACTGGAAATAGCCTTGTTCAGTACACTTTTTAATGGGAAAATGTAAGTTGAAAATTAACAAGCTTAATTTGTCTTTAATTTTAAAATCTTATTATCATAAGAAATACTAAAAACTATTGTTAAAATTTCAAATGTTTTCTAATTTTTTTTGTACTCAGCCCACCATGTCTTCATTTTGAGAAGAGGAAAATAGCTACCTGCTACAGCAATTTTGTCTTGAGCACAATTTTGCAACCAGAAAATAACTGAGCGAGACAGCAAAGAGGACTCTTAAAACATGCCCCTGAATAACGAATGACGCAGTGAGAAGGAGCGTCCCAACTGTGAGAACTTTTCTTGTTTCGTCTCACTGATATTTTCTTACGAGGGTTTTTGGGTCAGAGTAAACTCCTGAGGACTGATCTGACATTCCCTTTGAAACTAATTACATTAAACAGCAGGTGCCCACTTCAAGACTGAGCAGGAGAATGCAAGACATTCAGGGAATCCAGTGCACTTGAGGTTAATGTTCTCATCTTTTAGGAGCTTCTTTAAGCTTAGATATCCCCAGCTCCACTAACAGTGTCATTTGTGCAGAGATAAAAGAAGGATCAATCTGATAAATCGGGGAGGAAAAATGAAAAAAAATGCAATTTTTTTGCTGTACGGTAGCTGATCTTAGAATACACTCTGAAATGTTTAAGTGCTTAAAAACGAATTGACTAATTATATTTTCAGGGAAAAACTCCCTTTCTAGTTGAGACTTTCAACAGATTGCTGCAACGATCATACACGTGTAAGGCGGGAACAGGCTGCAGAGAGAAGGGTGATGGATCTGTATCTGTGTTTGAACTGAACTTTCCACCAGTAAACCCAGTGTTGATAGAATAGGCATTTCTTCACTAATTAATGCAAAGAGGGATACTCTGGAAAAAACACGGATGCTGATGCTATACCAAACCAATGGATCTCAATGATTTTTCAGTGGCTTTCTGTTATTAATTTGATGAATGACTACCACAATTAATAAGAAATTCTAGCAAACCCCAAAGTATACCTTTTCAAGTATACCTACTTCACTATAAATAAAAACAGAAGCAATACAATCATAGTTTTAAAATAATTGCGCATTACTTTGCTGCTTGTATTTGAAGGATCTTGATGAAGTCTGAGTGACCAGTCATGCTAATGCTGTAAGCTAACTCCTGATCTTGGCCTGAAAGTCTGTTCTGATCAATGACTCAAATGAATTTGACTTTGAGATGAACAGACTCTAAGGAAAATTGTTTATATTTTATGTATATGGTATAGGGTAGAGCCAAACATTCAACAGTGCTTAAAAATCACAGGTTCTAATTGCCTTAAGGCAGGCAAAGAACAAAAGAGAAGAAAAACTGTAAGATGCCCTTTAGTTACATAGAAGTCAATAAGACATGCAAAATTTAAGTAATATTTAAGAGAAAAAAAATAAAGGAATGGAATTTAAAGAACAATCAAAATACAACCTAAATTATTGCACTTGCAAACAACAGCGTCAGGAAAGTTCACTTGAATTCCTTATTATGAGTAGACATGTGGGCTTCCCTGGTGGCACGGTGGTTAAGAATCCACCTGCCAATGCAGGGAACACGGGTCCTGGTCCTGGGAAGAGCCGACATGCCGCGGAGCAACTAAGCCCGTGTGCCACAACTACTGAAGCCCGTGCGCCTAGAGCCCGTGCTCCGCAACAAGAGAAGCCACCACAATGAGAAGCCCGCGCACCGCAATGGAGAGTAGCCCCCGCTCACCGCAACTAAGGAAAGCCCACGGGCAGCAACGAAGAACCAATGCAGCCTAAATAAATAAATAAATAAATAAATAAAAAAGAGTAGACATGAATTTCATTTACTTCCAGCTCTGGGACTAACTGAATAATTATTCTTTTAAGTATTGAGAAGAAAATATTACTCACTGAAAATAGAACCTTCTTTTATTCTAATTTCCTCAATTTCTTAGTAAAGCTGACAGGCAAGATTTGGAAGTAAATATTCAAAATTTTATTTTATTTTATCAATAACTAGTGATATCTTATATCATTATTAGCACTACTACTACTATTACTAAATGTGCTTTAAAAAAAGAGTTAATAGTTTTCAAAATGGATATACCTAATGAATAGGTATATACTTAACGTATTGTCCATTGTAGATAATACAGGAAACTCCCCTGTGGAAAAATTTAAATTTTGTTATTCTTACTTTCAAATTTAATGTCAGTTTTTATTCTACTAAAATGCTTGTTGAAAGTTAAGTAACTTCTCTGAACTATCCACATAACAAACCAAATTGATCCCTTTAGTATTTGTGTATTTTGTATACATTTCTTCTAAACACAAATACTACTTTGTAGTTATTTGTTTAGATACTGAATGGCCAAACCAAATTCCTCAAAGGCAAGGGTTAGGTGTAAATAATTTGCTCTGTGCTAGGCAGCTCACACAGTAGATGCTCAATAAATATCTATTGAACATTGACATCTTTTTCTCAGCTGTTGACAGTACGCTATGTATTCTGATAACTACAAAAACCATTCCATAAGAGATGCTTTTGTTATCAGTTATCATTTTAGATGACCCATAGGTCTTTTTTTCCAGTAGCAAAATAATTAAGTTGCCTATAAATGTAAAGTTTTGTAATACATAAAGCAGTTTAATTTGCTGCAAAATACTACTTTTTACATGCTAAATGGAATACGATCAAACGTGCTAAAAGAACTGTTCAAAAGAAAGGAGACTGCAGTCTTCCACAGGTGAATAAGTAGCAGTGGGATCTACACAACACCTCCTTCAGTTCAATTCTATCACATGTAGGAGCACTGGAGGGGCTTGAAATGCAGCAGGTGCTTGACAGAGTAAGTTCCCCCTCTCTTTCCAGTAGCATTTGCTCCTATCGGGGAGTCAGGGATGAAATTAGTACAGAAGAGGTTTCTATTATCTACCAGCCATTCTTCCCTGGAAAACAAATGTGTGCACCAAAGAGAATGAGTTTAATTACTGCCTTCCTGCCTCTCCTTTTGCCACTTCCTACCTTCTATTTTTGTTCTTTTGACTGTCTGGGGGTCCAAAAGCCATATTTTATGACACAGTTATCTGGAAGCAACCTAAGTGTCCATCAACAGATGAATGGATAAAGAAGATGTGGCACATATATACAATGGAATATTACTCAGCCATAAAAAGAAGCGAAATTGGGCTTCCCTGGTGGCACAGTGGTTGAGAATCTGCCTGCCAATGCAGGGGACACGGGTTCGAGCCCTGGTCTGGGAAGATCCCACATGCCGCGGAGCAAATAGGCCCGTGAGCCACAATTACTGAGCCTGCGCGTCTGGAGCCTGTGCTCTGCAACAAGAGAGGCCGCAATAATGAGAGGCCCACGCACCACGATGAAGAGTGGCCCCCACTTGCCGCAACTAGAGAGAGCCCTCGCACAGAAACGAAGACCCAACACAGCCATAACTAAATAAATAAATAAATAAAATTTAAAAAAAAAAAAAAAAAAAAAAGAAGCGAAATTGAGTTATTTGTAGTGAGGTGGATGGACCTAGAGTCTGTCATACAGAGTGAAGTAAGTCGGGAAGAGAAAAACAAATACCGTATGCTAACGCATATATATGGAATCTAAAAAAAAAAAAAAAAAGGTTCTGAAGAACCTAGGAGCAAGACAGGAATAAAGATGCAGACGTAGAGAATGGACTTGAGGACACGGGGAGGGGGAAGGGTAAGCTGGGACAAAGTGAGAGAGTGGCACTGATACATATACACTACCAAATGTGAAATAGATAGCTAGTGGGAAGCAGCTGCATAGCACAGGGAGATCATCTCGGTGCTTTGTGACCACCTAGAGGGGTGGGATAGGGAGGGTGGGAGGGAGATGCAAAAGGGAGGGGATATGGGGATATATGTATACATATAGCTGATTCACTTTGTTATAAAGCAGAAACTAACACACCATTGTAAAGCAATTATACTCCAATAAAGATGTTAAAAAAAAAAAGATAGAGTTATCACCTTTCAAGATGATCTACATTGCAAGGATGAGTCACCTTCTAAACCTGAAGCACACTAATGAGATTCAAAGACTAATGAATAAGAGAAGGGAGGTACCACCAATTGTTAACATGTATTTGCTTCCTCAAGTTTATAAGAGTTGCTCAAAATGTGTAGGCAAAAAAGTAGATTCTGTGGGCATGAGGAAAATTTTGGGGGTGATAGAAATGTTCTAAAACTGGATTGTGCTAAATGTTCTAAAACTGGATTGTGCTATTATAACTCTATAAATTTAATAAAAATGATTGTACACTTATGGTATTTCATGGTATGTAGTTTACACCTCAGTAAAGCTATTAAAAAGCGTATCTCTTCTGTCTTTTCACTCTCCTGTAGTTGACCTTCAAGAATCTGTCAGTTGATTTGGCTAAATAAATACTGTAAGATGCTGACGAAGTTTTTCCTGGGTCAGCAAAAAGATTGTTAAATACGGCTGATACTTGGTGTTAGATGTTGCCAAGAGAATGGAATACGGGGATTTTTTTTTTTCTAATGAAAAACTAATTAAACATACCACTTCTTGTATACACAATTTTATGTCAGGTAGAAATAGTAATTACCTGCTAAAAACATATTAAATTGGCCCAGATTACATGCCTTGCCTGAATCAGGACAAGTTCAAAATGAGGCATTTTAAGTTGATTTCAATAACTACAACTAACTAACTGAGCCCATCAATCCTAACCTTGGGTTAGGATTTAAGCAAGATGATCCTAACCATCTTGCTTAAATTTTTTTCACCATGGACACATTGCCACGCAAATGTTGTGCTGGTAACTTGGTTTTGAAGCATTCTAGTATCTCTCCTACAGTATCATCTACACTTTCAGCTTGCTGATTACCTTTTGGCTTCACAAACACAGCTCTCGTTTGTTTGAGACAAGGCATGAGCACTGCCAAAATCAGAGGCCCTGGCCTGGCTCTCCTTTCCCAGACGTGTCCTGCTCCCCGCCACACTCTCTTTTCAACTTTCTTTTGAGTTTGACAACCCTGATGCCAACTAGTCTTCTCTCCCTACCTTGGAAATGAGATCTCGTATTTCACAGAAGAAGCACGGAGAAGGTATTCTCTGCATCACGCTAGACATCGGAAGCGACACAGAGAACGTAAAACGTGGTGGTGACCAATAAGGGCACAAAAGCCACTCAATACGCCAGCATTTCCAGCATGCCTTCTTTCACCTTAAAGCCCTCTGCCCTCCACGCTTGTCCCTTGTGTGAAAGGTTTGAGAAATTAGTTGGGTTTTCTGGTATTAGAAGAAGAGAAGAAAAAGAAATGTGAAGGCAACTGCTTTTTGTTAAATTTACCTCCCAAACTTTTATCACCAGGGTAGGAGTAGAAGGAGGGAAGAGATAGAGCTAACATTTACTCAGGACCAATAGAAGTGAACTTGCCCCTCTCCCCACAAAGAAGGAACATAGCTTATAATAAAACATTTCCATTATAAAGAATAACAGTTATTGAAAAGCATATGAAAATGCTTTCAGAACAATCATTTGTAATAACAGTTTATTTACGAGAAAGAACCCAGTAAAGTCTGCAAAGTTCTGCTATTACGGGCAAGCAGATTCATTATGAATTTTTGTTAAGAATATTTTACTCATATTTAAAATTATAAATTGCAAGAAAATATTAAGTTATTTAGCTAAAGTTGACTAATATGTGTATTACTGAATAATAAATACATGTTTTATTATGTAAATATATCTACTATTTGTTCATATTGTTTTTGACAAGTGGTTTTCAGTATTTCATGAGTCTGGAAGGGAAAAAAAAAAAAGCCACAATTGGTAGGTCAGCCTATCCTTCGTTTTTGAGATGTAAAATCATTGTTGGACACAGCTTCAAGGAAAATATTTATAAATTCAACATCTGTAACCACCTATTATGGAAAGACATTTTAAAACCAAATGTGATTGCTGACAAAGGATATGGGTGGACTGTTGTATAAATGGAGATCACACAACTTGTAAATAAGGAGGCTGTCAGCACAACTTTTGTGTACATTTATGTTAAGGCCAGAAGGCTCAGCAGTGGACATTACATGTACATCTGAAGATTATATAATTCTACCCTAAAGGTAGGAGGAAAATTTTTATCTAGCTTTCTTTAAATATAATATGTTTAAAATTAGTATTCTGTGATTATTACTCTATTTGTTATTCATTGGAGACATCTGCATAAGTGATGACCACAAATGTTCTTTCTTTAAAAGCATCAGCACACATCTGATTACATTAATTCAAGTTTCCATTTTAGTAGATATTCATGGTTTCCAAATAAGATTTTTTTTCCTTAGGATTTTAGGGAAGGTTAGTCAGTCCTTCTTGGCTGCCATTCTGGGCCCCAAATCTACACCCCTTCTCACAATGCAGTGGGCATGCAGGGTTGCAGGCTGCTCCTTAACTATGGAAGCAAATCAATAGCAGCTGAATGCCATCTGCTTCGGGCCGCAGAACAGAACCAAAGTGTAAGCCATGCATCTTCCCTTATTGAAAGGTTATTTTATGCAAGTAAACAGTTCATCGTCTTCTTGCACGCTTGATGCTCATTTACCACTTTGATCAATAAAATATGCAAAACAACAAAAAAATGGAATCCTAAGAGTAGTTCTGATGCCAGCGTGATGGTTAATCAATACCCGGCCTCTGTTCCCCAGGGCAAGTGTGAGCGCACTCTTATTGTAACCTGTGAAATCCAGAGTGGCCGACGTGGCAGAAAAGACTGTTTTTAGAAGGGAGGTACCTTACGTTTACCCTGCAGGTTAAAAAGGAGAACACATTCTCACCGAATTAAATCCAAACACTAACATCAACAGGCTTGAATGTTACTGATTCAGGCCAGTACTTCTCAAAGCTCAAGAAAAAAGTAATTTTGGTTTATATGCCTCTTAGAATCTCACAGACAGATATTGGATGAGATCCCTGACACGGACCTTTGGCCAGCAACCCTTTCTAAGCTCTGTCTTATTAAGTCCTGGTTTTCAATGTATTCATGTTTCAGGTGAACTCAGTTTTTCTTCTAAAAACAAACTGCTGTGGGAATTTCTTGTGCACAGTGTTTCTTTTAGTCATACCACAAGCTGCCTTATTATAGTAAACCTCTTGACAATTGATTCAGGCAGAATACTTTTCTCCCAACAAAGAAAACTATATCATCTCACAGATGCTACTGTATAAAAAAGCCCTCAATTCAAGACTGTTTCCTAGCAAAATACAAAGCACTAAAAAAATGGATTTTTTTCCATTCTGACCAGCTCTCTTCAGCTGAATTGTGAATTTAAGCACAGCACAAGAATTTTTTTTTAAAGATAAATTAGATACCTTTCTAGAAAGTCTAAAATACAGTTTAATAGAAAGAAAAACCTTGCCCTGTGAAATAAGAAGTGCCCCAACAAGGTGGGTTTTTTTTTTAGCATATTTTCAGATTACTATAAAAGTGATAACAGTTACCTATTAATCAAATAGTTTTAGTTTTCTAGATAACTATTACAAGTTTAAAAACCTAACCTTTTTGCTCCTTACCCTGATCTACTAAATTCCTCACACTTATACATACCTCTCCGGTCATTAGATATAATTAGTGTTATCCAATAAACATATTCTGTCCTATTTTCTCATATTTACCTAAGTGCACTGTTAAAGATCTTAATGATATATGGGGGAAATGAGTAATGCTATTTAATACATAGAAGGAAAGAAAATAAATTTTAAAGTCTTAATGGGATATCTTCAGTATGAAGAAAAAAAAAGAAAAATCCTACCAAATTTCTATCAGTACATGTTTGTAGTAATTTCACATCAAACACTATCATAAGTACTTTTCTTTACAAAGTATTTAGCTGAGACTAAAATTTTCTCAAAGTTCTCCTTTATGAAACAAGCTAAATTACATAGCATTGACTGTGGGAAGTAATTTCCTTGTGATATTCCTAGCTTCATACAATAGAACTCTCTATTTCTAGCTATTTAAGATCATCATTCTAGAACTGTATTTAATTCACCTACTCAGCTTTTTTAAAACACTACATATACATAAAAATTTAAATATGTATTTAAATCAAATAACTGTGATAAAATTAATAACAACAGCATGACTACAGAAGTGCAGTAGCTTTGAGTCAATGACCCAACCAGCGGCAAGGGTATAATTTAAAGGCAGAAATTTCCAGTGCATGCACCGTTAGCCACAGTGAACCTGTTACTGCTCTAAAGGGAATTGTTTGCCTCTTATTAGATTTTCTACAGCACAGCCATAAGTGATAAATGTACTGCTGTACTCACTGTCAAGTTAATCAATGCTGCCAAAGTTTTGTTGACTTAACAGTAATCCATAAAGTGAGCAGCATTTTCTCCATCCCTATGACATCTCAGTCCGCAGAAGGTTTACGAATCCAAAAGTAGCTTCACATGAGAAAGAACTGCGGTGGGGGTATTGGAGCAAAAGAGTGTTGATAGGGTAGACGGATTGGGTGATTTTCAAAATTAGCAGGTATTATGAACCCCCTCTTCTGATTAAAAAAAAAAAAGCATTTAAGATCACCTCCACACACACACAAAATTCACTTTTGTTGTTTACAATCCTAATAAATGAATAACTCTCCTGATGAAAGATGATTCCTTCCACAACCCCGCTTCTCACCTCAAAGCAAAATGGATGAACAAATGAGAAAACACCCAAACCTTCAAGAATCACAAAGCAAACTAGCCATTTCTAGTGCATGGTCTTAGTCTGTCTACAGTTCAATGCACGGATCAAATCCAGTACAGGGCACCAGTAATAAGAATGGTGATGTGGAAAAAAAAAAAAGCCCCAAATTTTGCTTCACTGTAAATCTGAGCACATGAAAGACGTGACCATTAGAACTGAGAAAAGAAAGGAAACAACAGGAGAGGAAAAGCTGCCCTGCAAACAAACCGCTGCCATGCTTTCACAAGCAATTACAGACATATGAAATATGAATTGCAATTGATTTTTCTTCCTGGGGTCACTATGCTCCGTTTTTTACGCACTCGAGGCATTTATTTGGGCAGCAAACTGACAAGTTTTGTAGAATGACCTGAGTAGTGTAATCTTTGCTCAGTCCCGGGTACTTCATTGTGGCTTCTCATCCTTGACACTTGTCCCTCCCAAAAATTTACTGGCAAGGGATTCCTCGATAAAGACACGGAACAATGCAATTACCGGCATAAAGGGCTGGCAGAAACTGACCAGGAGATTCTTAGCAACCTTTTGTGTGCCAATGAAAAATAAATAGCATCAATCTGGAAAAGCGACTGTCATCCTTACACTTCTACAGCAAATTTTCTTATTTGGCTGGTGATAATACTGCAGGATTACTAAACTCATGTGATTTGTCTTGCCAAAAAAAAGAATAACAATAAAAAATTGTGGTTATGAGAATAAATAACACAGATTTCTTATACTTTAAAAAGGCTTTTAAAAACTTCAACCATAAAAAAAAAGGTCTTTTATTTGCTTGTTTTCTATAACTCTGATTATAAGCTTTTCCGGTATTCTGGTCTTCACAGAGCTCTAAATTGTGAATGTTACTGATCATAAGAAAAAGCATTACTTGAAAATTTTTTTGTCTCTGGAGAACTTCCCCTCTTCCTTCCTTTCTCCCTCCCTCCCTCTTTCTCTCTTTCTCCCTTTCTCTCTTTCTTTCTGTATCAGTCCATAGGTCCTGGACATCTTTTCCTATCTGTATATATAGAACTACAGTATTCTTTTGAACTGCTATTGAGTATTTTGTATAGCCTTCCACTGTATGGATATTCTAATACTTTTAACCAATTCTACTCTTATTGGGAAACTTTTGTAATTATATTGAAATGAAATAAATGCCTTACATACAGCATAGCCCAATTATGCAAGAATAATTGTTGGATAAATTCAGAAACGAAATTGCCAAATTGTTTTTCCAAAATGTTGCCACAATTGGTAGATGCCTTAAAGGTATGTGAGAATGTTTACTCCTTACCAACAATGAGTATAAACGTTTGTTTTAACAGTATAAATGTTTGTTTTAAATGTTTGTTTTAAATGTTTGTTTAACTTATAGATCTTTGCAGATCTATAAGTAAATATGTTATCTCATTTTAATATACTATTCTCTGATTAATAATAAAGTATTTTTCTCTTTTTTACTGACCATCTGTAATTATCTTTTAATGAATGAATTCTGCCCATTTTCCTATTTGATTGTTTTCACCCTAGTGACTTATAAAAGCACTTTGCATATGGTGGGAATTAGACCTTTGTCGTATATATTGTACATTTTTTTAGTCTATTTGTCTTATGATTTGAATTTGTGCTGACTTTTTGCTGAATAGAATTTTTAAATTTCATGTAGCCAAATTTTAAATGTTGCACATAACAAATAATACAAAAATACCACTATCAACTCAGAGAATATCATGCAATGAAATACTGCATAATCGAAGTCAGTATTCCTTATATTTGAATCTAATATTCTATCCCAAACTATCAGAGAGGGACAAAAATAAAAAAAGGAAGAATTAGAATAACATCAAATACCATTAAAACCAAACTATCTATCTGGCAGTCCTGAAGTAGCATTCAGGGTGGGCTGAGCTAAAGTTAGGAGATGCTGGGGGAGGCCAGATGGGTGGCATGCAGGACTGGTAACCGGGTATGGAGAAATAAAGTTAGTACCCTAAGAGCTGTAACAGAAGGTAAAATGGGATGGGATAACGGTCAACTAAAGTGCATTAGGGTTTGAGAATATTACGTCTGGGTGTGGAGAACTGAGAAAGGACCCATAAACAGGAGGTACTGGAAATGAGCTTTGTGGGATGTGTTGGTAAACAGAGATGAGAAAAGGGGGTGTACCAGGTGCAGGGTACGGTAAACACAAGAGCCAAGACAAGGGGCAGTTAGTAGGCTAGTGTGGCTGGCACGTAAGCTCCATGCAGAGTAAGGCTGCAATTCTGAACACCTGGCGTAAGAACATCACAATTTAGTAGCTGACAAGGAGCGATGAAATAATTTCTTGGTAGGTGGGTATCATGATCAGAGATGAAGCTGAGAAGAAATATTGACCCAGAAACTACGCAGAGTAATCAGAGCTCCTGAGGAAACTACCGTGACGATCTTGGAGAAAAGGAGCAAATCACACCTCTGACTGATCACGAATAGCTTCCAGGACACAGTCCTGGGACTGCTTTTAGTGAAAGGGTGATTTCATAAAGGAACCTAAGAATGGCCCAGATTTTTCCAACACAGTATGAGAGGCTCTGTGGAGAAAGTCTCCAACAGCGGGATGACAAGGCAAAGAACATAACACCTGAAATAAGCTCAAGAGCATCCTGGGCATGATGCTGCTGAATTTGGTTGTGCGTGCGGAATGTAAGGAAGGAGGTGAGTCTCCTATCACGAATGGTTTGAAATCGTAACAGAGACAGATGATCAGAGCTCCAACATCCTATCCTCTGTTCAGATGTTGTGACCCTATCCTCCTACCCAGGTGGATGAGGGAGAAAACAGGGAGAATTCAATTTATTGGTGTGCCTGCTGCCTAAAAGGCACTCTGGGACAAGAGGCCACGACTAGCCTTCTCGAATCACTACGAGGGGTGGGGAACACAGGAAATGGGATAAAAGCCACAATTTCCCACTGAGGAAGAAAGCATCCCCTGTGGAAAAACTCATTCTGTAAATCAGAACAAGGTAAAGTAGAGAACGTAAAGCCACAGAATGTTTTAAAAACTTTCAGACTTTCTTTAGACCTTAATTCCAACCATCAGAACCACAATTCCCTCGGCTTCAGGTGTGTGGAGGTGAGCCTCTTCACCCAGCCTGAAAACCACCCACCATTTACACCCCACAAGCAAAATGGGAGTTTGCCAAATTCTGCATTGAGAAAGGCCTTTTAAAATAAATAATTTTAGAAATAGAGCGCTTTATCTAATACACCAGAAGGAAGTACCGCAGGAAGAATATTTTAAAAAAAGTTCTAAACACATTTTACGTACTTAAAACACATTGGCGTGAATGGAACAGGGGCTTCCAGTGACATGGAGCAGTGCCTTAGGGCAATGTCTCCCGAACATTTTTCATCGTACACGTCTCAAAGGATAAAGGGCTGAGGCCCCACCCTAAAAAATACTTATTTAATTATACATGATGTAAAGGTACTACAGTATTAATTATGTACTATTTAAAACATACACAAAGGAAATTTTAAAGTAATATAAAGATGAACTAATATTTAAAACAAAATTTCCTTTGTTGTACTTATTAATGATACAAAGAACATTTCTGTTCTTATTAAAAATTCCAGATAATGGTATTTCAACATGAGAGTAATGTGATTGACTGTGCTCTCTTAGGCTGGAACACAGTGATTTTTCTCCGTTGTGTTCAAGAGTGACTGAAAATTCTATTTCATAATATTTGGTTTTAATGACTGCTATTGTAGAAAACAGTATCTCAGAAAGACAAATAGATCCAACAGCTGTACTTACTGAATCCTAACACTAATTTTTCCAATTCCATTCTCCAATAACACAAAGACTTTTCAATGAAATGTGGCCAGGAAATCTTTCCTGATGTCACACAGTTGTTCTTACAGAACAACTGGAAAATGTTGCGTTTAGAAAAAATCTGGGTCCAAGACCCACTGAAACTCTTCTTGTGAAAGATTTTGAACAGGTTAGAAAATGCCGTTTCCAAGTTTTAAGGGAGCTAGAGAGAATTTCAGGTTATACACATTAATTCTGGCAACAAAATCCCACAATGATAGAAAAGTTTTCAAACATCCAATTTTATTGTGTTCCCTCCCAGGCTTGTGTTCTTTCAAAAGCCACCTTCCTTCCCACCTGGTGTTCCAAGGGCCTGCTGTCTGAAGGGCCAGGTTAAGGGAGGGCTGCAGAGCTTGCAGCAACAGAAGCTGCGCTGGCGCCCGTGCTGCCATCTTCCTGCTGTCCGCCATGCACCTGGGCTGCTAGCATTTTCTAGCTTTGTCTTCAATCTGTGGTTTCTTTCCAGGGCTCTCATTAAGCTACTTGAGTCTTCTGTGAGATTTAGCTGAAAGTAGGTAATATACCCCATAAATCCACCTAATCGGGCACTGCAAACTGCAACAGACTAGAATGTTCAAGCAAGCGAGGGCACCAGAGTCAGGCGTCTGGTTGTGGACCCCAGGCTGACTGATGTTTGGACTCACAAGAGGGCCAGTTATCGGTCTGTACGGCATTTTTTTTTTTTTTTTTCTTGGCTGTGCTGCATGGCTTGTAGGATCTTAGTTCCCTTACTAGGGATTGAACCTGGGCCCAGGCAGTGAGAGCACTGAGTCCTAAACCACTGGACCACCAGGGAATTCCCTGTACAGCAATATTAATAAAGCTTAACTTACTTCTTTATCAGATTTTTAAAAATCAATATAATTGCAAGTTGCATGACTGCTTGCTGCACCGCAGCGGGTCATCAGGTACACTCCACCGTGGAGACCTGCTTCCGAGAGTGCTACATGCACTGCTCCCCTAGGGACAGGAGTCCCACCCCACCACTCCTCAGATCTCTCCCTTGACCAGCAGATTCTTTAAAAAGTTCAAACCAAATTGCCTGCTGGTTGTTACTATTTTGTCTACTGAGGAAAACGGGGGTACTTTACAAAGAGGCTTACACATGTCAACCTATACAAAACGGTCCGTATTTAAGCAGGCTGACTTCAAATACCAGACGATCCTACTGAGCAAGGACGGTGGTGAGGACCGTGAAATAATAAATGTAAAGTGCGATGCAGAGTATCTGATCCTGAATAGGTCTTGAAAAAGTGTTTATTTTTATGAATTACTGTAATGAATAAGGGAGTGAATGGATAAAAGATTTCACCAACACTTCCTAGTGACAACATTCTGCATCATTTTCAAAATTTCTGCCTTGTATGGCCTCCAAAAGCATTTTTAATTAGTCACGGTTTTAGCTGAATTGGTTAGATGGGTTCCTGAAAGAATATTTTCTAATTTAATTTTCATGGCTAAATAATTAAGATTAGGCATTAATCTCTGTGGCTCCTTGGAGTCCCAGGAATATTCTGGGATTTCAGAAAAATGAGGACAAACAAATGTGTCACATATAACCTGGATCTGAGGGAAAAAAATGATAGGTATTTTTTATTGTATGCTATTCTATTTCAGGAACTGGATAATGCTTCATGTATATTAGCTCATGTAATCCTCATTAACAACTCTATGAGGTATATCTTTTTACCCCTCTTTACAGAAAAGGTGACTAGTGCTCAGAGAAGTTAATTACCTACCCTAGCTTACACGGCAGCAAGTAGAGATTCAGGACTCTGAACCCACATCCACCTGATGCCAGGCCATGCTCTTCATTCCAGCCCTCTGCTGTTACCCATCCACCCCAATCTGCTACCAGCCTCTAAGTCCAGGGGTCAACTATAGCCCGAGGGCCAAATCTGGCCAAATAAAGTTTTATTGGAACACAGCCCCTCTCCTTGTTTTATGTATCATCTACGGCAGCTTTCACACTACAGTGGCAGAGGTGAAGGGTGTGACAGCCCGTACATTGTGCATTGTCTAAAATATTTACTAGCTGTTCTTTTACAGAAAAAATTGTGCCGACTCTTGCCTAGTGTAGACACTCTTGTGTTTATAGCTCTATCCCTTCCTGTCAGAGGGACAATACACATTTCTCTTCTAATTCACTCCCTTTCACCTTCCAGAGTCAAAGGTAAACTTTGATTTAGAACATATCAAAAGTCCTTTTCATATAACTTGAGATTTTGGAAAGCAAGTGGTTTGGGGTACAAAAAATCATAAGCAATATGATAACATTTAATTAATTTCCTTTTTCGATTGACCAGAAGATACAAGTGACACAGTTACCATGCCAAAAATTGCCCAAAATCATTAATAAATGTTGGCTCACACTACCTGTTATAAGGAATCTGGAACTAATGGCTCTAAATTAATCTGCTCTGCTCTTTGACTGCTTATTTATCAGATCGGGAAAGATAGATTTAATACTGCTTGCTTAAAACAGGTCCCTTAATTGGAAACATCACAGCATTTAGCTCACTTTATACTCCAGCAATTAAGAACAATTTGGAAAAGTGTTGTTGATTTTTTTTTACACTATTGTCTCCTTGATTAGATTTCCGAAGACCCAGACAAAACAAATGACAATACTAGCTAGCACTACTGGTATAAATAAAAGCCCAACAGCCAGATTACTTACTATGAGAAATGTGAGCCATCCTCATCCATTTCATCAGTGTCTCACATTTATTTCCCTGTATCCTTGTCTCTTGTGTAGGTAAGTGGCAATACCTCTTATAAAAGGCATCATTTTGCACCTAGCTTTACACGATTATCTTTTCTCCAAATAAGCTAAATCAACAGAAGAAATTATTTTTCTTGATTAAGCACCCACATTTCTCTTGGGAGGGAACAAAACAAACAATTAATCTTTCCTGATTTGTTCTCAGAAGTCCCTGCCTCCTTAAACAGAGGCTATCCAGGTACCTGTGGCAGCCAGTCGGCAGCAATTAGGCCTGAGCAGAAAATGAATGGACTCCAGGCTGAGGGCCTAATCTGCTGAGAGTCTGTGTGAGAGGGCAAGGTTTTACCAGGAAAATTCCCTTGTCGTTGGAACACTGCTCAAAATTACTACCTGACTTCAGCATAATTAACCAGGCTTGGGAATTTATAAGAACTAAGTAATTGGAAAGAATTAGCAAGAGATATGTACATTAATCTTTACCAGTTACACACTGCTTAATGAAATTAAGGGTCTTGTGCTCATTCTTGCCTTGCTTAGTTTGTACACTTTCTATTTCACCTGTAGAACAAGGAAAATATGCCATATAAAGATTAAAAAAAATTTTTTTTAGGGGGAAACTAGAAACAATCCCAAAACTCAACAGTAGACTTTTGGTTAAATAAATTATAATGTATCCACAGGATAGGGTAAAATATTATGAAGCCTTTGTTAAAATTGTTTTTAAAAAGAATCTTTATCTATTAGAGATACATACTGAAATATTTATAGATGAAAATAAGATATCTTGGAGTTTTTTCAAAATAACATGGGAGAGTAGGATAAAACATAGATGAGGTAAGACTGCCCCTGAGCTGATAATGGTTGATTATCAACCATGATGCTGGGTGATGAGTATCTGAGATTTTATTATGTTATTCTGTCTGGTCTTTACATGCTGAAAATTTCCATAATAAAAGTTAAAACATTAAAAAAAAAACCCTTCTCTTAGAGGAATATTTAGCACATGATAAATGTTTGTAATATATTTTTAAAAGAGTCTATAAAGCATTATAGATGATGTAACAAGTATTTTAAAATATAAGATTAAAAATATGCATAGGAAAAAGACAAAGGAAGCACACTATAATTTTGAGATGTCTAAATCAGGGCTTCTCATCCTTGCCAATGCTAACATTGTGGGCCAAATGCCTGTTTGTTTGGGGCTGTCCCGTGCACTGTAGGATGGAGAGCTTCCCTGAACTACCCACTAGATGCTAGCAGCACCCGCATCCTCAGCTGCGGTAACCAAAAATATCTCTGTGCATCACCAGATGTCCACTGTGAGGTAAAATTGCCCCTGGTTCAGAACCAGTGGTCTACGTGGAAGAATTACAGACAATTATTTTTATTCTTTTGTGTTTTTCAAAGTTGTTGAATATGAACATACGTGTAAATCAGAACAATAACAAAAAATACTGTAATACTAAAAATATATTAACCTGCAAGGAGAGAACTCTTGATGTCTGTGAAGAAATAGACTAAGATCAGAAAATAAATGACCATAGAATAGATACATTATGATCTTCCTTTGATTAAACTACAGTCATCAAACTAAAAGTGAACCTCACTACAAAAGCCAATTCTTTTAAAAATTCATGAATCCATCATATACAAATCTGATAAAAGACAAAAATATCTCAAGAATAATGTCGGGCTTCCTAAAATCTTCTCTGAATAGAAAACTGCAGTATTAAAGAGAGACTCAAGACCACTGTAGCTACCTTAAAGAAACTGATAGTCACAGAAATATAATGCTAGCTCAAGGTGTTAAGTTTTTGTCAGATAAAACCATCTACTTTTTAAGAGAAGTTTGAATGTGAAGAAAAAGTAATAGGTTGTCTGTCTTTCTCTCCACGTGCATGAAATGGCATCACCAACTATTGAATACCTGTTTCTAGAAGGGGCTTTGAGCTGGCTTCCTGAGGGCAAGGTCTGTGTGTTCTCACCCATTCTCTTTCTAGAAACAGCATCAGCCCTGAGCCCTGCCAAAGAACAGCAGGCTCGAGAGGAAGACTCAACCCAAAACGCTCATCTTATTAACCCGGCGCTCTAGTTTAGGGCATTGAACCTTAGTTAATGATTACTGAGAGTATTTTTTAAATCAGTACAGACTGCCAAACCAGGTGGTCAACATCTGATAATTCATAGATTTATAACTCCCAAAGTTTTCAGTTTTAAGCCTGATCAAAGCTTTGGGGCCACGGAGCACTGGACTGCATATTTTCTTTCCATCTCCTTCTTTCACACAGGTTCCTCTCCATGAAATCATAAATGTTTCTGAGGCTCCTAAAACTTCTCAATTTGCCATTACTGATCTCACCTCCACTGACCCATCTGACCTGTGAAGGATCATTATCCATAGTTATGTAGGACAGGCTTCCACCCGGCTTATCCACGGAAGGTGAGCAAGAATGCATCATCAGAAATTTTTAAATATTGGTTTATTTTTTTGAAAGGAAAGTATACTGTGATCTTTAAAGAAATAACATGTATGACTGGTTTCAGAAACTTACATTTTTCTGCACTAAAAATTATTTTAAACAAAGTATTATTTTGAGATCAATGGGAAGCAGGCAAATCACTGGGGAAAAAAGGCATTTGAAATTAAGCAGCACAATTCTTTATAATTAAGCTGCAAAACCTTTAAAATATAGTATAATGAGAAGAAATAGCATACATTGTCCTAAGTAATTAGAGTGTAATTAGGCTTCATAGTGTTTTCAACTTAGCACAAAAAACTCTTACATAACTACCATAAAACCTAAAAATCTATAGCTTACTGCCTACAAAAATGAAATTTAATAACAGAGACTTCTAAAGTTTTTTTTTTTCCTTCACATTTTGTCAATTACTTCACCAATTATGATGACAAACTTGTCTGCCAAATTCTGGATAAGTGGTTAGGGTTTTCCTGCATGAAAAACCAACCACTGAAACAAAGTTATAGGATTTCTAACCGAGGACAAGAGAAACATGTATGCACAACAGAATCTGAAAACACTTGCTAGCAATGATGGATTTAAGTTATTAACAGATCAAAAAGAGATGGATGGTGGTTTGCTTTTCTTAATCTACATCATCATCTAGATCTATTTAAAGATAAGTGGTGCACTAACAAACTTGGTTAAGGTTTCGATAAAATCAGTAAAAATAATCTGCTCCCGTTACATTGAGTCTGTATCAATCAATAAAATCACTTGTACAAGGAAAGTACTGTTAAGTACTGACAGTCCCAGCCATTAATATTATTTAACGCACTGTTCACAATCTTTAACGAGAACAAAGAACAGTTTGTCTCATGTTACAAGCAGGACTTTCACAGATACTCTTACTTCTATAGGCTTCTACAGGGGTTTTATGAAATTCAAACTGTTCATCCTTCAAAAAAATACATAAGGTCTTCCACCATCCATAGTGGGGCTACTTAAGGCCATAGATCTCAGGCTTGATTTTCTTCCATTGTTGAGGATAATAAAAGCTCATTATTTATTTTTAAAAAATACATAAGGTCCTGTTCTTCAGCTGCAGTTTAAGAGAGTCATTTATAAGAAGCGAAGCTGCCATTATATCATTTCTTAATCTGTGAATTAAACTAAAAATTCTAAGGACCTGGGCTATAAGGGATAGTGTGGCCATCAGTTGGCACAGGGCTCCTCTGCTGTACTCTGAGTTTCCTCAGCTTCATTAAGGCCTTTTCCGTGCCGACGTTGGATTAAAAGAGAAATGTTCAATTAGTCCTCAGCCAGAGTTGAATGGCTAGGAACAGATATGCAGATGTATGACTTAAAAACCACAAAAATAAAAGGTGGAGAAAAAGAAAGAATAAAATTATTTTACATAAGAGATTTTATTTACCTTTATAGCTACCTATGATTACATGAATAATAATAATGAGAAAACTCCTTTAGGAAGTAAAACTAACTTAGAGATTATTATAAATCTGACATCTTGATTAGAAACCTGTTCTAAACTTAATCTTTGCAGTCCTGGCTGCTCACAATCCCAGCAGTTTGATAAGTGGTGGTTTGCAATTCTGCTGACACGAACAAGAGGAAGCTCCTCCTCTGGTAAGTGGACAATGAAAACATTAAAAACGGAATCTCAGTTCAGTATAATTTAGTCTGTTGTTCTCTGCTCAATTATGCCTACCCTACAATTCTCATGGAGTGATTCCAAAACAAAAACCAAAAAACTTTGGGGGTCTACATAGGAATCCCCAAAAGGATACTAACTGCCGGTACTTTTTAAAGTGAAGAAAAGGTAAAAATATATAACGATAAAATGGCTCTTGGCCATAAAACAGATACTTTTAGAAATTTAAGAGTAAAATGTCAAATTCATAAGTGGTTTACAGTTGTGAAAATTAAGTTCACAAATATACTCTAGTGTGGAAGTAAGAAAATGTGGTTCACAAAATGTTTAAGGGCAACTAGTACAGAAACTGCTCATCAAGTGAAAGAGAGCACTTCTGAGAAGACATCTCGGTGGTATCGGACACGCTGGCCTGACGCTTCAGGACCACCTGATTCTGGAGGTAACTGAGACCTTGTCAAGCACTGGCATGTAGCAACAGGTGATGAAACAGCAAAGCAGCTGTTAACCCAACTTTTTTCAAAAGAAAACACTATTCCAGCATTTTAGAAGCAGTTTCTGCTGCATAATAGGGAAGAGGACCAAGTTACCACAGAATCTTGTCTTCAGTAAAGAAGCTCGTGGAAATGAAAGATAACGGGCTGGAAAACATGCCCAGTGGAAGTCAGAAGGCAGCCTACTGTGCAAGAAAATGTCTTCTGAGGCACTGGGGGGTGGTTAAAAAGGGTCAAAGGCAAACTGAAGAGACTATTATTCTGTGAACTCCATAACATTAAGCCTACATACAGGCTATATAATTAAAAAAAAAATGTTTAGGTCATGATGCATCCTCTTTGGGGATTATCTTGTGGGAATATTGAAGGTCTATTCTACACCACGTGTGTACAAGTATAACAGCTGCATTTTATAAAGGTGCATGTTCCAGCTTGGCCTGAGTTGAAATGCACTATCTGTACCACTAGTCACTTTCTACCACAGGTGGACCCTACCAGAGGTTCCTGCATAACCACAATCTCACCCCTAAATGAACAGAATATAAAATCCATTTTGATTTGGGAAGAAAACACTGTCAAATAAAACCTTATAGTCAGTAAAATAATTCAACTTGTTTTCCAAACCTCTCCATGTATGTTTAAAGAATGTGTTATAGGAAAGTATGTAGTCTCCAATGTAGATCCTGGCTAACTGTGAAGAGTAATTTAGCGTTTAATACTTACTAAGGCTCAAATTATCCTGGAAAGGAATCATTAAGATCCTAAAATCACATATCTCTGTCCTGTGGACATGCTGTGAACTCTGTAACTTTGAGCATCTGGTTTGGGAGTGTATGGACAAGGAAATGAAGATAAAGCCTAAGGTTTGCTCAAGGTAGGTGGGTGTGGAGGATCTAAAAGATGAGCTCCAAGTAAAGCTGCTTTCTCCCCAGGGAAGGGGAGAATGAGAAACAAATCCACTGTGAAGAAGGGTCCTGTGGAGTAAAGGGGAGGAGAAGAAATGTCCTTTGAGAACTTATAACCACAGTTTGGCCCCTTCACAAGTTTGCATCTAAATTAATGCCTTCTGGCGGTCAAAAAAACCCCCCTCAGCTATGAAGTCTCAGTTGACAATGCTCCTAGGTAACCAGCAAAGCAAAAAACAAACAAACAAACAAACAAAAGACACAAAAAAATCTCCACAAAACTCTATGTGTAAATTCAGTTAAGTCCTGGTCATTAAAAAAGAAAAAAAAAATCCCAAAGATAAAGATACTCAGCCAAAAATACAAAAACCAAAAAAACAAACAAACAAAAAAACCCCACAAAAAATTTTAAAACTACACACATATACTATGAGGAAACAAAGCACCATGAGCAAGAACCAGCAGAAACAACAGTGAACTTAGATCTATGAAGATATCAGTTATTATCACTCAAAAAAATCCTCAAAAATATTAATTAAAAATATCTACAAAAAATACACCTAGATACAGAATAACTATAGTAATAAAAGTGAAATAATAGTGAAATGAAATAACACCAAAGATAAAAAGAAGATTCTAAATGAATCAGAGAAAAGTGACAGATTACTTTCAAAAGGCAGAGAGGTAGTTCTAACTATGTATAAGAATTGTTTTACCATACAATACTTTGCATCAAGAACCTGGACCACCTCATTTCACTAAAACAACGTGGAACAGTATTCTTTCACTTATCCTGATGTTTCTGTACCAAGATTTATTTGACAAATGCTTTACTTTACTTGACAAAAGGGTATACAAAAATGACTAGAAGGAAACAGATAATACAGAAATTTTTTTTTAATTTTATTGATTTAGTCATTCTAGTTGGTATTTGTAAATCTAAAAATGAAAATATTTTGCAATTATGTAGCAAAGATATTAGCCACTGTCTCCTCAACAAAACTATTAACCATTCAGGTTTTGGACTTTAACAATGCATGTCCGAAGAAAGGAACCAGAAACAATGATACACTAGAACCTATTAGAGATGAATTTAAAATCTGGAATCAGTACCTACAAGATGGTTTATGTTTCATGTTCATGCATAGAAGCTGATGAGCAGTTAGGTGTACTGTCAAAGGATGCTGCCCTTTAAAAATCAGGAAAATATGGGCTAAGAATTTGGATTTGCTATGTTGAAATTCTGATAAAAATTCTAATGAAGTTGCCTTTCTCTTAATATGAATTGCTGTAAATTATTCATAAAATATCTTATAATTAGATAAAACTAAACATGGTCCATTGAATTCAGATGATAGGTGGTGATGACCATTTTTCCTGAGAAAATGAGAGTTAATGTGTCTAAAGAGATAAAATAGAGGTTTGAAAATATGAGCAAAAATAGAAGGACTATTAAAAAAAAAAACCTAAAACCCAGTCAGATTAGGAAAAAAACTAAAGCAAACAGAACTCACAGAAACAAAAAACCATAATATTAAATTCAAAAATCAATGGATGGACTTCTACTTCCAATAAGGTGGAGTGGATATACTTTTCCCTGTTCTTCCTGCTAAGTATTGGGCTGGCCAAAAAGTTCGTTCGGGTTTTTCCGTAACATCTTTTTGGCCAACCCAATACAATTAAACCACTGGACACTGTATATAAAGTAAACATAAAAAGATTATGAAAGGTTGAAGGAAGAAAGTAGACTTTCCAGGATCTGAGGAATGACACAGTGGTGAGCTTTATCTTTCCTGGGTTTTCATTTTGCCTCATATATCTTGACTTGGAGAAGCAAAAGCTAGCAACCAGGAAATACCAACATATGCAGACAAATAAGGCCCCAATAAAATCCTGTTTCCTTTAGCAAAAGGACCATAAAAGAGATAGCCTAGCAAGACAGAAAATTCTCCGACCCTAAACCACTCTATTCCAGCCAAACACCACAGGAGAAACTGTGGCCCACCTCTACTCATGCCAGCAAAGTCCTGTGGGAAGCCTAGACTTCAACCCTTCTGAGGCTGGTAATGAAGAATCCAGCACTGGTGTGGTGTCAGAGAAAGCCACGAAAGCAGCCAGGACTTTCATCCCCACCTGCCAGTAATGTGCCCCCACCACGTGGGGAGCTGGAACTCCCATCCTTACAGCAGTGATGAGTAGCACCCCTCCCAACCCAGCTGTCAGTGATGTTAGGTAGGGAACCTGGTCTTCCATCTTCACATGGTTGAAACAAGGTGGAATCCCCTGCCTTGACTGAGCAGTGTCAGAGAAAGCCAGCTAAAACAGAAGGTTTAAATAAGATCCAGAGTCTCATAACATAATACAAAAATGTCTAGAATTCAATCAGAATCATTCATCATATCAAAAATCTGGAAGATCTCAAACTGAATGAAAAAGTCAATCATGCCAATACTGAGATGACAGAGATACGTTAAAATTATCTGATAATGGTTTTAAGGCAGCCATGATAAAAATGTTTCAATGAGTAATCATAAACATATTTGAAACAAAAGGAAAAAATAGAAAAATTCAACAAAGAAATAAAAAGTCTCAGTTCCCTGGTGGTCTAGTGGTTAGGATTTGGCACTTTCACTGCCATGGCGGTTCAATCCCTGGTCAGGGGACTGAGATCCCACAAGCTGGATGGTGTGGCCAAAAAAAAAAAAGAAATATAAAGTCTCAGCAAAAAAATAAAAGCTATAAAGAAGAATCAAATAAGGATTTTAGAACTGAAAAATACAGTAGCATAAAGAAAAGGCTCAGTAAAAGGGTTCAATGCCAGAATGGAAGGAACAGAGGAAAGAATCAGTGAACTGGAAGATAGAACAACAGAAATTATCTAATCTGACCAATGGAGAGAAACAGTAAAAATAAATAAAAAAGGCCTTAGGCCCTTGTGCAACTATAATAAAAAATCTAACATTTCCGTTACTGGAGTCCTGGAAGGAAAGGAGAAAGAGAAAGCGGTTGAAAAAATACCCAAAGAAATAATGGCTAAAAACTTCCAAATGTAGCAAAAGAGATAAACCTACTGATTCAAGAAGTTGGGAGAACTCCAAACAGGAAAAACTTAAAAGAAACACAAACCAAGACACATCATAATTAAACTTCTGAAAACCAATGACAAAGATAAAATCTTGAAAACTGCCATTTTATTTTTATTTTTCAAGCACAAAATCTTTCTATATTTCTTCCTTCCTTTAACTAACATTTATGGAGTACCTATTCTGTGCCCAGAGCTGTTTAAATGCATGGACAGTATTTGAACAATAATACTGTTTCAGTAAACAAAATAAACAAAATACCCTGCCTTCAACATGCCAGAGGTTGAGCTAGGCACAAAGACTATGAAAACAGCCAGTTTAAAATAACATCTTACATATAGAGGAAAAACAATTAATATGACAGTGGATTTTTTATCAGAAACCACAGGAGCCAAAATGAAGTGTCACAATATTTTCCAAGTGCTGAAAAAAAATTGAACTGTCAACCCAGAATCCTACATCCAGGGTGATCAGACTTAAAACATTCTAAGGTCCTTGTAATGTTCAGGAGGAAACTAAAGATAATAGGTAACCACTAAAAGAACAGATACATACTAACAGGGGGGAAAATGGAAAGAGAAAAAGGGAAAAAAATCTGCCACCATTCCAAAAGCAGGCAAGGAAAGAAAACATTTAGAAAAAAAGGGACTAATAAAAAAGCATGGAGAGGAAGGAGTCAAGATGGCAGTGTGCAAAGACTCAGAGTTCGCGTCTCCCCACAACTAGGGCACCTGCAGGACACTGGTGGGGGACCTCAATGCCCAAGGAGACAGGAGGAACCCCCAAGTGAAACGGTAGGATGTGGGGGGACAGAGGGGGGAGGAGAAGTGGAGGCCAGACAGGACCAGCGCCCCTGAGGGGTGGCTGAGAGGGAGAAGGGGTTCCCATGCCTGGAGGGACTCTTGGGGGCTTGGATCAGGCGGAAGCGCACCCAGCGTATCCCCTGCCCGATCAGCCAGGGAAGTCTGCCCGGCTCTCGGGCTGGGTCTTATTCCCTCAGAGGCCCTATCTGGGCCATGTTGGTCCTGGGGGCATAGGAAGGAGGCTGGGGTAAAAGCAGATAGGCAGGTGGGAGGGACCCTCCAGGACTGAGGAGCGGGAGAGGAGTGGAGGGTGTCTGACCTGCCCACTCGAGCCCAGGAAGCCTGCTGGGCTCCCAGGTGGGGTCTCCCACCCTCTGAGACCAGAGGCGGGAGGCATGCCTGGGCCCCTTCTGTTCCTTTGAGCCTAAGCCGCACCCCCACATGCCCCAGGGCCTTTTCCAGCCCTGGGGGTCCTAAGCATAGGCTCTGCAGGCCCACCCAAACCCTGTCCCTGCTTAGGCCCCAAGTGGCTTGCGGGAACTTGGTCAGGAGCTGGGGGTTGGGTCGAAGCTCCTCAAGTGGGAGCTCTGAGTCTGAACCACTGGACTAACAGAGAACCTCAGACCCCAGGGAATATCTATCAGAGTGAGGTCTCCTGGAGGTCCTCATCTCGGCACCAAGACCCAGCTCTACCCAAGAGCCTACAAACTCCAGTGTTGAAAGCCTCAGGCCAGACAACCAGTGAGACAGGAACACAATCCCACTCATGACAAAAAAAAAAAAAAAATATGGCAAAAAAATATGTCACAGATGAAGGAGCAAGGTAAAAATCTACAAGACCAAATAAATGAACAGGAAATAGGTGATTTACTTGAAAAAGAATTCAGAGTAATGAGAGTAAAGATGATCCAGAATCTCAGAAATAGAATGGAGGCATGGATTGAGAAAATACAAGAAATGTTTAACAAAGATCTAGAAGAACTAAAGAACAAACAAACAGTGATGGACAACACAGTAAATGAAATGAAAAATACACTAAAGGAATCAATAACAGAATAACTGAGGCAGAAGAACGAATAAGTGAGCTGGAAGACAAAATGGTGGAAATACCTGCCGAGGAGCAGAATAAAGAAAAAGGAATGAAAAGAATTGAAGACAATCTCAGAGACTTCTGGGACAACACTAAATGCACCAATATTCGAATTATAGGGGTCCCAGAAGAAGAAGAGAAAAAGAAAGGGTCTGAAAAAATATTTAAATAGATTATAGTTGAAAACTTCTCTAACATGGGAAAGGAAATAGTCACCCAAGTCCAGGAAGCAGACAGAGTCCATACAGGGTAAACCCGAGGAGAAACACACCAGACACATATTAACCAAACTAATAAAAATTAAATTCAAAGAAAAATATTAAAAGCAGCAAGGGAAAAACAAAAAATAACATACAAAGGAATCCCCGTAATGTTATCAGCTGATTTTTTCAGCAGAAACTCTGCAGGCCAGAAGGGAGTGGCAGGATATACTTAAAGTGATAAAAGGGAAAAACCTACAGCCAAGATTACTCTACCCAGCAAGGATCTCATTCAGATTCGACAGAGAAATCAAAGGCTTTTCAGACAAGCAAAAGCTAAGAGAATTCAGCACCACCAAACCAGTTTTACAACAAATGCTAAAGAAACTTCTCTAGGCAGGAAACACAAGAGAAGAAAAAGACCCACAAAAACAAACCCAAAACATTTAAGAAAATGGTAATAGGACATATATATCAATAAGAACCTTGAATGTAAATGGATTAAATGCCCCAACCAAAAGACACAGACTGGCTGAATGGATACAAAAACAAGACCCATATATATGCTGTCTACAAGAGACCCACTTTAGACCTAGGGACACATACAGACTGAAAGTGAGGGGATGGAAAAAGATATTCCATGCAAATGGAAATCAAAAGAAAGCTGGAGTAGCTATACTCATATCAGATAAAATAGACTTTAAAATAAAGAATGATACAAGAGACAAGGAAGGACACTACATAATGATCAAGGGATCAATCCAAGAAGAAGATATAACAATTATAAATATATATGCACCCAACATAGGAGCACCTCAATACATAAGGCAACTGCTAACAGCTATAAAAGAGGAAATTGACAGTAACACAATAATAGTGGGGGACTTTAACACCTCACTTACACCAATGGACAGATCATCCAAAATGAAAATAAATAAGGAAACAGAAGCTTTAAATGACACAATAGACCAGACAGATTTAATTGATATTTATAGGACATTCCATCCAAAAACAGCAGATTACACGTTCTTCTCAAGTGCGCACAGAACATTCTCCAGGATAGATCACATCTTGGGTCACAAATCAAGCCTCAGTAAATTTAAGAAAACTGAAATCATATCATGCATCTTTTCTGACCACAATGCTATGAGATTAGAAATGAATTACAGGGAAAAAAACGTAAAAAAGACAAACACATGGAGGCTAAACAATACGTTACTAAATAACCAAGAGATCACTGAAGAAATCAAAGAGGAAATCAAAAAATACCTAGAGACAAATGACAATGAAAACATGACGACCCAAAACCTATGGGATGCAGCAAAAGCAGTTCTAAGAGGGAAGTTTATAGCTATACACGTCTACCTAAAGAAACAAGAAAAACCTCAAGTAAACAATCTAACCTTACACCTAAAGAAACTAGAGAAAGAACAAACAAAACCCAAAGTTAGCAGAAGGAAAGAAATCATAAAGATCAGAGCAGAAATAAATGAAATAGAAACAAAGAAAACAATAGCAAAGATCAATAAAACTAAAAGCTGGTTCTTTGAGAAGATAAACAAAATTGATAAGCCATTAGCCAGACTCATCAAGAAAAAGAGGGAGAGGACTCAAATCAATAAAATCAGAAATGAAAAAGGAGAAGTTACAACAGACACCGCAGAAGTACAAAGCATCCTAAGAGACTACTACAAGCAAGTTTATGCCAATAAAATGGACAACCTGGAAGAAATGGACAAATTCTTAGAAAGGTATAACCTTCCAAGACTGAACCGGGAAGAAACAGAAAATATGAACAGACCAATCACAAGTAATGAATTTGAAACTGTGATTAAAAATCTTCCAACAAACAAAAGTCCAGGACCAGATGGCTTCACAGGTGAATTCTATCAAACATTTAGAGAAGAGCTAACACCTATCCTTCTCAAACTCTTCCAAAAAATTGCAGAGGAAGGAACACTCCCAAACTCATTCTATGAGGCCACCATCACCCTGATACCAAAACCGGACAAAGACACTACAAAAAAAGAAAATTACAGACCAATATCACTGATGAATATGGATGCAAAAATCCTCAACAAAATACTAGCAAACAGAATCCAACAACATATTAAAAGGATCATACACCACGATCAAGTGGGATTTATCCCAGGGATGCAAGGATTCTTCAATATACGCAAATCAATCAATGTGACACACCATATTAACAAATTGAAGAAGAAAAACCATATGATCATCTCAATAGATGCAGAAAAAGCTTTTGACAAAATTCAACACCCATTTATGATAAAAACTCTCCAGAAAGTCAGCATAGAGGGAACCTACCTGAACATAATAAAGGCCATATATGACAAACCCACAGCAAACATCATTCTCAATGGTGAAAAACTGAAAGCATTTCCTCTAAGATCAGGAACGAGACAAGGATGTCCACTCTCACCACTATTATTCAACATAGTTCTGGAAGTCCTAGCCAAATTGGAAAAGAAGAAGTAAAACTGTCACTGTTTGTGGATGACATGATACTATACATAGAGAATCCTAAAACTGCCACCAGAAAACTGCTAGAGCTAATTAATGAATATGGTAAAGTTGCAGGATACAAAATTAATACACAGAAATCTCTTGCATTCCTATACACTAATGATGAAAAATCTGAAAGAGAAATTATGGAAACACTCCCATTTACATTTGCAACAAAAAGAATAAAATACCTAGGAATAAACCTACCTAGGGAGACAAAAGACCTGTATGCAGAAAACTATAAGACACTGATGAAAGAAATTAAAGATGATACCAACAGATGGAGAGATATACCATGTTCTTGGATTGGAAGAATCAATATTGTGAAAATGACTATACTACCCAAAGCAATCTACAGATTCAATGCAATCCCTATCAAATTACCAATGGCATTTTTTACGGAGCTAGAACAAATCATCTTAAAATTTGTATGGAGACACAAAAGACCCCGAATAGCCAAAGCAGTCTTGAGGGAAAAAAATGGAGCTGGAGGAATCAGACTCCCTGATTTCAGACTATACTACAAAGCTACAGAAATCAAGACAATATGGTACTGGCACAAAAACAGAAATATAGATCAATGGAACAAGATAGAAAGCCCAGAGATAAACCCACGCACCTATGGTCAACTAATCTATGACAAAGGAGGCAAAGATATACAATGGAGAAAAGACAGTCTCTTCAATAAGTGGTGCTGGGAAAACTGGACAGCTACATGTAAAAGAATGAAATTAGAATACTCCCTAACACCCTACACAAAAATAAACTCAAAATGGATTAGAGACCTAAATGTAAGACTGGACACTATAAAACTCTTAGAGGAAAACATAGGAAGAACACTCTTTGACATAAATCACAGCAAGATCTTTTTTGATCCACCTCTTAGAGTAATGGAAATAAAAACAAAAATAAACAAATGGGACCTAATGAAACTTCAAAGCTTTTGCACAGTAAAGGAAACCATAAACAAGACCAAAAGACAACACTCAGAATGGGAGAAAATATTTGCAAACGAATCAACGGACAAAGGATTAATCTCCAAAATATATAAACAGCTCATTCAGCTCAATATTAAAGAAACAAACACCCCAATCCAAAAATGGGCAGAAGACCTAAATAGACATTTCTCCAAAGAACACATACAGATGGCCAAGAAGCACATGAAAAGATGCTCAACATCACTAATTATTAGAGAAATGCAAATCAAAACTACAATGAGGTATCACCTCACACCAGTTAGAATGGGCATCATCAGAAAATCTACAAACAACAAATGCTGGAAAGGGTGTGGAGAAAAGGGAACCCTCTTGCACTGTTGGTGGGAATGTAAATTGATACAGCCACTATGGAGAACAATATGGAGGTTCCTTAAAAAACTAAAAACAGAATTACCATATGACCCAGCAATCCCACTACTGGGCATATACCCAGAGAAAACCGTAATTCAAAAAGACACATGCACCGGAATGTTCATTGCAGCACTATTTACAATAGCCAGGTCATGGAAGCAACCTAAATGCCCTTCAACAGACGAATGGATAAAGAAGTTGTGGTACATATATAGAATGGAATATTACTCAGCCCTAAAAAGGAACGAAACTGAGTCATTTGTTGAGACGTGGATGGATCTAGAGACTGTCATACAGAGTGAAGTAAGTCAGAAAGAGAAAAACAAATATCGTATATTAATGCATGTATGTGGAACCTAGAAAAATGGTACAGATGAGCCGGTTTGCAGGGCAGAAGTTGAGACACAGATGTAGAGAACGGACATATGGACACCAAGGGGGGAAAACTGCGGTGGGGTGGGGATGGTGGTGTGCTGAATTGGGCGATTGGGATTGACATGTATACACTGATGTGTATAAAATTGATGCCTAATAAGAACCTGCAGTATAAAAAAACAAACAAACAAAACAACTAATACTAAACTTTCATTGGGTTATTTGTATGGAAATATGTTAATATAAATGTTTCAGACATTACATGAAATTTCTAAAAATCTTATATGTTCTGGTATAATGTTATAAGTCATAATCCTAGTTATTACTTTAAAATGTATATCTCAGAAATAACTAATTTTCTTGTCAACTGCATTATTATGAACTTTCATCAAATCTTTAACTGTGGTCATTTTTAAGTCTTTTGTCATTTACAGACAGTTCTGGGTGTATTCTGATGCTTTTGCAAATATATTCCTATAAAAGGGTTTCATCTTCAAGAAATTCATGGAAAAGACTCTGACACAGGTTTCTGGTAACTGACTATACTGCTGAACTGAATGAATAAGCATTTTCAGAACTCTAATGAAAAACTGATGAACTCATAAAAGTGCTAACAAAAGATCAAGATGAAAAAAAAAATTAATTACATGGGACTGAGTGAACTGATGAGGATGAGTATAATTTTTGTGACTTTCTGTCTGAATTAAAAAAAAAAAATCCCACAAGGACTCAGAAGCAAAGAATATACAAATCAATTTTCACTGCAAAGTAAAGGAGCTGTTACAGTGGAGGATTACTGGACTGAATGTCAATATTATGACATAGTATGAGTGTGTTTCATGTTTGGTAATTGCAATCATTGTTGCTTTTGTTGTGGTCATCCATGTACAATGCTTGGTGTCAGTCTATTTATTTCTTGTAAAAATAAAATACAGTGTGTGTGTATGAAAAAAAAAAATGGGTGGAAGACCTAAATGGACATTTCACCAAAGAAGACATACAGATGGCCAAGAGGCACATGAAAAGATGCTCAACATCACTGATTATTAGAGAAATGCAAGTTAAAACTACAATGAGGTATTACCTCACACTGGTCAGAAAGGCCATCATCAAAAAATCTAGAAACAATAAATGCTGGAAAGGGTGTGGTGAAAAGGGAACCCTCCTGCACTCTTGGTGGGAATGTAAATTGATACAACCACTGTGGAAAACAGTATGGAGGCTCCTTAAAAACTAAAAATAGAACTACCATATGACCCAGCAATCCCACTACTGGGCATATACCAGGAGAAAACCATAATTCAAAAAGAGACATGCACCACAATGTTCATTGCAGCACTATTTACAATAGCCAGGACATGGAAGCAACCTAAGTGTTCATCGACAGATGAATGGATAAAGAAGATGTGACACATATATACAATGGAATATTACTCAGCCATAAAAATAAACAAAATTGAGTTATTTGTCGTGAGGTGGATGGACCTAGAGTCTGTCATACAGGATGAAGTAAGTCAGAAAGAGAAAAACAAATACCATATGCTAATGCATATATATGGAATCTTTAAAAAAAAAAAGTGGTACTGATGAACCTAGTGGCAGGGCAGGAATAAAGACTTAGATATAGAGAATGGACTTGAGGACACGGGGAGGGGGAAGGGTAAGCTGGGACGAAGTGAGAGAGTGGCATGGACTTATATACACTACCAAATATAAAACAGATAGCTAGTGGGCAGCAGCCGCATAGCACAGGGAGATCAGCTCAGTGCTTTGCAACGACCTAGAGGGGTGGGATAGGGTGGGTGGGAGGGACACGCAAGAGGGAGGGAATGTGGGGATGTATGTATGCATATGGCTGATTCACTTTGTTGTACAGTAGAAACTAACACAGTATTGCAAAGCAATTATACTCCAATAAAGATCTATTTAAAAAAAAACAGATGGATGCTTGAACTAAGCCCAACTATATCAGTTATCATAAAAACATGTGGGAATTTTTAATATACCTTTCTCCTTATAGAGTAAGCAGCCAAGTTAAGATGTAAGAGATTTGCTTTAAAAACTTCATTTGATTTTATACAGTTCATTGTACTCAAGAATTCAAGGATACACATATTGCAAGCACACAAGGTCAATTTTAACAGATGTTTCATGCACTACTGGAGAAGTTAAAAATACAATACTGTTTAATCCAGCGCAGACTTCTGACCAAACGGACCATTATACTGCATAGTATAATTTAAATAACGAATGAGGGGCAGGCTAGTCAGGTCAATAGGGTCTTCTGAAGACAGCACTCTGCGTCTACTGTCTAACAAAACAGCTTAACCCCAGCTGTGGCAATGTTTTCTTTGAATGAACTTTTTTTTAGGGATTAATATTAGCTTCGATTATCTTTACTCATGAGTTGCTATGAGCTATTTCTGTTCAGCTCCCAAAACTCACTGTACATTTAATTATTTTTCACTCCTTATGAAAAGGATGAAAACATAACTGTTTTTCCTAAGTGACCTAAGATGTGGGTCCCTTTCTCAGAAAGATAAATTTCACACTATTTCAACAAACAGCACAAGTGATGTACACAAAATTTCCGTGAAAAATATTTGTCTAAAAATTATATGAGCTTGCACTACTGAAAAAGCTACTACTGAAGAATGGCAAGGGACCTGACCATTAAACCAGCCTCAAATAAATAAATGAAGCCACAGCTAAACCTCAACCTTGCTGACCATTTGTTTTTTCTTCCTGTAAGATTGTGGGCTTCATCTCTGATGTACTGAAATGTTGCCAGGTTATGTCTGGCATTAGAGGGTTTCCTCATTCGTTGTGCTCTGTCCTTATGGAACCTTGTCTGTGTAAAGTCCCATATCCTCCAGTTTGGGGAAATTTTCAAATGTTTTTTCTTTTGATTACTCTCTTCCCTACTTTTGTATTTTCCCCTCTTCTTTCTCTCTGGGCCTCCAGAATGAAAGAGGACATTAGACTTGAATTGGTCCTCTGTGTCTCTTGTCTTCTGTTGTAACTTTTGTCTCTGTACTCTATGGAACAGTTTCCCAACTAGAGAGAGCAAATCCTGAATGTTTTCAATTGGAGAAAACAACTAATTCTAAGAATTCTCATGTGCTCTCCGATTGTTCCTTTTACATAGTATCCTAGTGTCATCTTTTGGATGTAATACCTTTGAGAAGCTCTCTAGATATATTAAATCAATTTTTAAGATATATGTTGTGTTCTGAATTATCTCCTTCCTGAAGAGTCAGTGCTTTCGTTCATCTTGGTCTTTTTCTTCAATGCCTGGTGATCCCTGGTTATCAGATCTCACTGCAGAAAGCAGCTTCGGTGGGTTTCCTCTGCTCGTAGGTCAGTAGGAGTGCTCGCCACAGGCTTCCTTCTGAGTGTTGAAAGACATGGTGGGCTTTTCCTTGAGGTAAGGGGATGGGGAGGGGGTTGTCAACTTGGGGGCCCTAATATCCACATTAGAAGCTTTAGCTTTCTCAGCCATCCTGTTTAGTATTTTGTTGTACTGTTTCATTTTCAAGAAAATAGTCTTATGAATTTTTTGGCGTGGTCATAAACATCTGGATGTATTCTGTACAGAATAAGTGGCCTGAGCACCCGTCCCAAGTGTACACCTTGAATGACCCACGTGTGTTCAGTTTCACTGCTCACCTCAGCCTCGGCCTCACCTGCCAGCTCTAGGTCCAGAAGCTCCCTCTCCAGCACAGCTGTGGGCGGGCTATCTCCCGCACCCACCGCAGCTCTCATGGCTGAGCTTGGGCCCTGCTTTTTTGCTTTGTTGCATCTATTCACATTCTCCCAGAACATTCCATCTTCCAGGAAACTGTTAAAATGTTTTCTTCCTTTGATGATGCCATCTTTTCCTTGCCCATCCACCACCTAATTGTTGGGGTTTATTCCTTTTTAAGTGTTTTTTTTTTTAATGACTTCTTTTTTTTAAATAAATTTATTTATTTTATTTATTTATTTTTGGCTGCGTTGGGTCTTTGTTGCTGCGTGTGGGCTTCCTCTAGTTGCGGCGAGCGGGGGCTACTCTTCGTTGCGGTGTGCCGGCTTCTCATTGTGGTGGCTTCTCTTGTTGCGGAGCACAGGCTCTAGGCACGCGGGCTTCAGTAGTTGTGACGCACGGGCTTAGTTGCTCCGCGGCATGTGGGATCTTCCCAGACCAGGGCTCGAACCCGTGTCCCCTGCATTGGCAGGTGGATCCTTAACCACTGCAACACCAGGGAAGTCCCTCCTTTTTAAGTTTTTATACTTTTGTTTCAGTGGGGTCTCGGGAAAGGTGGAAAGTCACTTCAAACCAGGAGATAAAACTATTATATAAACCATGTCTGATGGTCAAATCAGTTTGGGAAAACCAAATTAATTTATTCTTAAGATTTTTGTTTCTATGCAGATGACTTAACACAGAAAACAGATGTATACTCACAATTTTCAAAGGATTCTAAATATTCAAATCAAAGATTTTTAAAAAATTCTATTGATCAAGGAAGTTGGGGATAGCCGATTAAATTGTGATGGTTTATGATTATATTTTCCTTTACTTTTATTATTATATCCTTAAGAAAAACTCTACCTCAAGTCTCAAAGTTTTCTCCTGATTTAGAAAATCTACAATGTATAACAAAAAGAGCCTACACTGGAAGTTAAGAAACTAAAATTCCAGTCCCATCTCTTTAACTAATATACTTAGGAAGTGAGGCAAGTTTCTTAATTCCACCGGACTTCAGTTTCTCCATCTCTAAAATAAAAGAGTGGTGTGGGCTAACTTAGGAAATGTGTGTTGAATCCATCCATGGTCTAGAGTGTACTAGTTGCTTCTTGAACAAAAGAAAGAGTTTTCTCTGGCCTTTCCAAGAGCTAATCTGCCTGTTTTATGGGTGGTAAACTGAGACCAGAGGGATGATCATGAACTTAATTGAAGGGCAGGAGACAAGCGGGACTAGATAAGGTCTAAGTTCCCTGTGAGCTTAACATGCTATGGCTTGAGGGTATTAATACTTTCTTAGGTTTACGGGCCTGGACAGGGCCATCCTACGTACCTCAAGCTGAGACGGATTCGCTGCACGATAGTGCCTGCTGAGAAGTGCTAGTGGCACTTAAACTCAGGGGTTCAGACTGGTGCTGAGGGTGAGTGGGATTCTAACTGGAGTTACAAAGGTGAGTAGAAGGAACAGTGATAACTGCCTTACTTCCAAAGAGACTTAAACACCAAACGCTATCAAGAAATGACACCTAAGCCAGGGTTTTCTTTTCACTGGGGGTCGATCAAGCATCCACACTCATCTTTGTAACTTCCATTCGGCTCCCAGGGCATGCAAATAGAATCGGGGGAAGAGGGGGAAGAGGGAGAAGAGAAAAAGTGCCCTTGAACTCCTTCAGGACTTAACTGACAACAAACTGAATATTAAATGCACAAGACCAAACAAGCCCTCTCAGTCCTTCAACCACATCTTTCAAGCTCTGTTTCTGAGAATAGAAAATTCTAAGCTCAATTTGAGTGTCACTGTAAACTCCTCTCTATGCCAGATGATTTTACCCATATATTTATATCCAAAGTACAAACAACTTAAAATGTTTACACTGAGTAGTAATGGGAGTCATGTGTCAAATACAATGGCAGGAAAAAGAGCAAAGCTTTCTTCAGAACTAAAGCTTGAAGATATATAATATCTGTGGAAAATCTGACTTACAAATTAGAATGCATTGTTTACCTATTCCATTTAATTATAGAGAACATGCATTTTTACCCTTTGCATACAACATCTAATGTCTCGTCTTTTGGTTTGGTTTTTCTCTGCAGTGTAGCCCGAGGTTCTGGAAGTCTCATAGCTCCATATACAGAGTCTCAAGGCACATGGCCACACAGTTTCCTGTCATTTGTGGCCTCCACTTCTTTTAATCTCTCACTGCCAGGGAGAGGCAGTGAAGGATCCATCCACCACACCCCAAAGCAGAAGAACAAAGGCAGTGAAGAGAGCCCTCCTCTGTGGTTCAGAGGGCCTCCACATGTCAGCTTTCCTATTTGAACACTGTAAAGACCAAGAAAACTGCAGGAGACCAGGGATGGACTCTTGGCATCTTTCTACTGAGAGACAGTCCTGTGAACTGATTGCTAAGTACAAGCCTGTGGCGATAGCTTCTCCTCAGCTTCTAGTTACTAGTCATTCAGGCACAACCAACCAGAAAAGCTCTGTAGAGGACATAGCATATGGCTTCACACAGTCCACAGTTGCCCGCCCAAATAAAATCCACCAAGGGTTAACGCTGAAGGGGGTGAAGAAGATAGCAATGGATGAACACAGTCATGGCTGCCAACTTCTTTGACACAACATGTCTTGGATAGATCATCGCAGTAAACTCAGAACTCCGAGGTGATGTCCAGCTCTTCATTTTTTGAGAGCCAAGATTCCCCACCCCTTCCCTCCTGGCCATGCTCACCTCAGTCAGTCTCATGCGTCAGCCCCTCAAGTGGACTCAGGTGTCCTGGTGAACACAAGGCTCCCACAGCCCCCCAACCCTTCTCTCAGCACTTGCCTCACGCAGTGATCTTTGGATTACTGATGACTACACTGAATATTCACCTGAGGCCACTAGCCCTTTTTGTTTTAAAACTCAGAGAAGCTGACACCACCTCACGCTTTCCTTTTGCTTTTTCTGTCACTTGGCAGAGAGACTGCTTTGTCTTATCTTACTTAGGTAGTTCTGTTTGCTCCTCTTAGCTATAGAAAAGAGCATCCTCTGCATTCTTTTAAAAACATACATTTTAATTTTCAAAGAAGTTGGCACTTCAACAGAAGTAATTTTTATATACTCGTTCTCAATTTGATTCCATAGGTGTACCAGCCAGGCCCACTGAAAATGCAGTTTCTCTCATTATCTCCCCAACACTCAACACCTAAAGGCTGGGAATGCTATGAAGAAGCAGCAAATCTTGGAGGGGAAAACAAAAAACAGAAAGTAATTTGTCGGGCTGAAAAAAAAACAAACAGACCCCTCTGCATCGGTTTTTACTTTTATACTAATTTTTCACTTCCTGAATCCATATAATCAATTTTAAATAGAACTTAACTAAAGCTAAAAGAACCAACCAACAACATATTTATAATTTTAAACTTTCTTGTCACTCAGAATGTTTGGTTGCTTGATATATTCCGTATCTCACCCATAAGTTCTGAGAAAAAAATATTGAGATATATGATTCTTTAAGCTACAATACATTAATTGAGGATCTAAACACATCTTACCTGTAAATATGTTTCCAAACCTTGTCGTCGTTGTTCCAAGACTTTTGGAACCCAGTTCCGAACATGTTTGGAAGGGATTTCTGGAGTTTTAATACATTTCTTAAGCTATAAAGACAGAAAAAAACATAGAAAATCTCTTTTAATTATAACGACATTATTTGAGGGAAAAGCCAATAAAAGGAAGTGAACCACTGCTATCTCCAATAAAAAGATAGAGGAAAATATATATACACTGAAATTTCATCAAAAATTCTTTCTTTAGCTATCCTAAATGTTCAGGTTTCAGGACAAGAGTTCTGTGTTTTGGTAGTTGTTGTTATTGTTATACGTCATCTGGCATTTCAGATGGGAATTATTTTTCCTGAAGAATTAAGAGTTCAGTAAATGAATTATAAAGGAAGTAGAGAAGTTTATAATTTCCAAAAGCAATTAATACAACAAAATTTTAGTTGGAAGAAGTACTTTTCTGATGAAAAGTCTTTCCACATATTTTTCCCATAAAAAAGGAAAACAGAATGCAATTGTTTATATCCATCATCCCTGGAAATGCCATATGAACTAGACCACATCATATGGAGAGTTTCTTAAAAGTTCTATTAAAAAAAGTTCTAGGGCTTCCCTGGTGGCTCAGTGGTTGAGAATCTGCCTGCCAATGCAGGGGACACGGGTTCGAGCCCTGGTCTGGGAAGATCCCACATGCCGTGGAGCAACTGGGCCCGTGAGCCACAGCTACTGAGCCTGCGCGTCTGGAGCCTGTGCTCCACAACAAGAGAGGCCGCGATAGTGAGAGGCCCGCACACCGCGATGAAGAGTGGCCCCCACTTGCCACAACTAGAGAAAGCCCTCGCACAGAAACGAAGACCCGACACAGCCATAAATAAATAAAAATAAATAAATAAAAATTTAAAAAAAAAAGTTATATTAAAAAAAGTTCTAAAAAGAAAAGACTGATCCTTCCAAAATTCCTAAGCATTAGGTCTAAATTTTGTTCATGTTCTCAGCTAAGCCTTTCTGGGCAGCAGTCTTAAGGGACTATATAGATAAAGGAAAATTCTATCGGACGTTGAGTTAGAGCTGCCTGTCACAGGTGCATCCTACCACATCCGCATCCTAAATCTGTGAATATTACCTTACAGGGCCAAGTACTTTATATATCTGATTAAATTAAGTGTCTTACAACGGAGAGAGTACCCTAGATTATCCAGGTGGGCTCAATGTAACCGTAAGGATCCTCATTTATCGGGAGGGAGGCAAGAGGACCAGGGTCAGGGAGAGACTGGAAGATGCTACATGACTGGCTTAGGTGATGGAGGAAGGGTCATGAGCCCCGCTGACCTATGGAAGCCGGAAAAGGGAAAGGAATGAATTGTCTCCTACAGCCCATTGATACCTTAACTTTAGCCCAGTGAAACTCAATTTGGATTTCTGACCTTGAGAGGTATAAGATAATAAATTTCTGTTGTTTTAAGCCACTAAGTTTATGCTAATTTGTTACAGTGGCAACACAGACAAAGCTAACACACTGCCTCTAAAATGGAAAGACGTTTAATGCTCTGAGTAAAAAGTTGGAAAACTTAACTGAGACTGCTCCTTTACTACACGTGCAAAGAAATGGCATAATGACCTCTAAGAAAATGCACACAGCTAAACCCCAGCATCTAAAACTGTAATAGGGCTTCCCTGGTGGCGCAGTGGCTGAGAATCTGCCTGCCAATGCAGGGGACACGGGTTCGAGCCCTGGTCTGGGAAGATCCCACATGCCACGGAGCAACTGGGCCCGTGAGCCACAACTACTGAGCCTGCGCGTCTGGAGCCTGTGCCCCGCAACGGGAGGGGCCACGATAGTGAAAGGCCCGCGCACCGCGATGAAGAGCGGCCCCCGCACCGCGATGAAGAGTGGCCCCCACTTGCCGCAACTAGAGAAAGCCCTCACACGAAAAACTAAGAGACCCAACACAGTCATAAATAAATAAATAAATAAATAAATAAAGTATTAAAACTGTAATAAAAGAAGTTCTCATACATAAGCATATCTTCATTAACCATTGTAAGCTGAAATTTGTTGCGCACCATGAAAAAGGGGTCTTTGTGCACTTCAGAGATGAGCACTTGTAGCTCAAGACATTAGGCTGAGCCCGTGCTTGCCTTCTCCCTCCACACCTGAAGCACCACTAACAGAACACTGTGAAAGTATTAGCTGCAAGCCCAAATCTATCCTCCTTTTCTTCCTCACCAAACTCCTAAATTATTGTAAACAATACTGCATTCAGCTAAATTCAGCTTAAAAAGCTAAATTTCCCACACCCCCTTGCAGAGAGTGGAGGCCAAAGGTAATCAGAAGTCACTGAGAAAAGCGTTCCATAAAATCTCTTTTAAAGTGGAACAGACTCAGCTAGCTGGTACCTTCTATACTACTCCCCTTTCACCCCTTCCTGCCTAGAATGCGACTATGATGGCTGGAGTTGCTGTGACCATTTGCCACCATGAGGCAACTCTTAGGATGGAAGACAGGTGCCCAGATGACCAAGCAGAAAAAAGGAGTCGGTGCCTGCACACCGCCTGGAGCTGCCACAACACCCCAGACTGCCTGCCTCTAGACTTGCTTTTTAAGAGGAAAAAAATAGCCCCCCTCCCTCTTTTTTTAAGGTTACTGGTATTTGGACTTCTTGTTTCATATACCTGAATTCAGTCTTAGTAGATATTAAAAAAAGAAAAAGGCCAAAGGGAATAGGTCTCAGAATAACACAGAGAACAGGGCAGGGAGGAAGGGACAATCACCAAGCAAGAGATTAACAGCTTTCTAAAAGACGGAAAGCAGGAGCACGATCTAAAGAAAACACTGGAGCAGAGAAAGCCCCAGCCCAGACCTCCTCAGGAAGGGACTACAAAGGGTCTGGACATCAATCTTCTCAGCAGCCTGAGAGGCTCTGTGCTCAGGACGGGCATAAGAGGAGGAGGGAGTGGGAAGAGGGACCAGCCTGTGCCAAAGACCACAGCGATGACTAGCAGCCCGGTGTCATCCCTAAGCATGCACACCCTCACCCAGTAAAAAGGGGTCAGTGTTCCTAAAGAAACTGAATGAAGTGTCTGGGTTGAAGAAGGGTATTTGCCATTCTAGTCATTCTGGGTTTCATGGGGTCCCCAGCCTAATATCTGCCTCTCTACCCTCATTCCCTATAATGAAGCCCTTAAGTTGACACACCCTACAGAGGGACCAGACTTATGTACCCAAAGCAGAGGAACCAGTGACAAATACCCAGAATAACTGGATGGGCAGTCAAAGATCACTTTCATAGGAAAGCCAGCACTGTGGAAGAGAAAGGACAAGAAAAACAAATGGAACAGCTAATCCCAAAGGAAACAGAGAAATCAAATAACAGAAGAGATCTTTAATATCTGCGGGGAGATTTGAGAAGATATCGCGTCTATAAAACAAGAACAGGTTTTAAAAAAAACCGAGAACAGGTTGCTATGAAAAAGAAACCATCAGAGAAGAAGAAAGAGATTACAGAAATTAAAAAAACATGACAGAGAAATAAAAGAGGTAGAATATAAAATGATGGAAGTCTCTCAAAGTGTAGAATAAACAAAATGAGAGAAAGGGTAGGTGAAAAGATAAAACACATATAGGATTAATCTAGGAGATTTAATATGAAAGTAATAAGCCTTTCATAAAGAATAGAAGACATTTTCAAAGAAAAGCAATTTTTATAGGACCTAATATATGTCTTCAGATTAAGGACCTACTGAGTACCAGCATAATGTATAAAACAGGATCCACATTTACTGACATTTATCTGTTGAGATTTCAGAATATTAAGGACAGAGAGAAGACAGAGGGAATAACATTAGTTGGCAAACAAAGGAAGCAGAACTGCATTGGCAACTGACTTGTCACCAGCAACAACGGTTGCTAGAAGATCAATGCTCCAAAGATCCAATTTGACATGGATTTTTATAACCAGAATATCATCAATTAAGTGTGAGAGAAAGTTTACCTCCCATGTCTTCTTTTACCGAAATTTGAGCATGTAATTCCGGAAAACTGAGAAATTAAACCAAGGAAGAGGAAAAATAGGATCAGGACTCATAGCTCTACCCCATCAGCATAAGGAAGGGAAACCCGAGGGCAGCTGAGCACAGCAGGCCTAGAGAACTATCATTCTAGGTGAAAACAAAAACCTCCAGGAAGAAGGTTGATTCCATGTAGCAGACAGTATGGAGAAGATGGATGAATTCAGGATTTGTTAAAGTACATTATTCTTTTGTCTATCAGAAAAAATACATTCTAGGGTAAACAAAGAGCCCCTGAAGAAGGTCATGGAACAGAAGACACCGAGCTCCTCTTATGTGTTAGGAACACTCCTGCCTTCATGGGGCGTGCATACCGGGAAATGGACAAAAAAACAATAAACATGTTAATGAAACAGGGTGAGGGCAGAGAGTAACAGACGGGGGTGTGCGCTGGGGGGCAGCTGGGGAAGTGCCTGTGTGAGGTGAGAATGTCTCAGGAGCCACCTGAATCATGCTGGGAGGGAGCCAGGTTAGGAGCTGGAGAAGGGACACTGCAGCAGAGGCAGCAATGGAAAGGGAGGGCCGAGCCTGGTGTTCCAAACTCAGCAAGGAGGAGACGGTTCAGAAAGGTGCAGCATCAGACACACAGTAGGGCCTTGCAGGCTGCAGAGGGAATCTGCCTATCATTTTACATGGGAAGCAAAGTGAATGTCTTAAGCAAGGGAATGATCTGATAAAATTTTTACTTTAAAGAGCTCGTGCTAGATTCTATGAACAAGATGGGCTGTAAGCGGGTGGAGGAGACCAGTCAGCAGCTCCTGCAGGAGTCCAGGCAAAAGAGGACAGTGGCGTGGACTACGGCCGTGGCAGTGGAGGTGGGGAGAAGCAGAGGCTGCAGAGTATGTGGAAAGTGGAGGTGATCGGAATGACTCCAAGGCTTTGACTGTTTTAGGTCTTTGACCTCAGCTGGCAGCGCCCTGTTTACTGAAAGGTGGTAGAATGCCAGGTTTAGACTAGGTGGCAGAGGGCACTATTTATCTCCCCACATCCACTGTCCCTCTCTTCTGTAGAACCGAACTCCTGACTTTGAGCTAAGTACATGACCGCCCAGAATAAAGAACACATCTCCCAATCTCCCTGGAAGCTATGTGTGGCCGTATGACTGAATTCTGGACAAAGGCAAGTAAACAGACATGGCTATGCAACTTTCAGGAAGTGTTCTTAAAGGGAAGGACTGTTCCTTCTTTCCTTTCCTCCTTCCTGCTGGCTGACTTGCCCATGTAACGGCTAGACCTGGAGCAGTCACCTTCCACCATGAGATGGAAGCCTTGTGTGGAGAAGAGGGAAACCACAAGAGGAAAGCCTGGGTCCCTGAGGACCATGAAACTGCCACACCGGCCTTAGATATTTATGTGAGAGAGAAATAAAGGTGTATCTCACTGTTAAGGTCACCATTATTTTAGTTCTAGCGTCACTTGCAGCAAAATCGAATACCACAGTGGGGATATGGCTGATACTGCAAGCTGCCTATCCAATATTCACTCCCTCCTTCTTGTAAAATAAAACAAAACAAAACAAGCAAAAAAACACCACTGTCATTCAGAGGGCCAATATGCTAAGCAAAAAATCTTGATTTCCCAGGTTCCTTTATAATGTGACAGAGTTGTTAATGAAATGTAGTTTAAGTCCACTGGGTAGGGCTCCTGTTTTCCTCAAAAAGAGAAACTGGCTCTTCTTTCTGCCAGAAATGTGGAAACAATGCCTGGAGGGACAGCAGCTATGTTGTAACCAGAGGGTGAAAGTCACATGCTAAAGTAAAGATGGTGAAGCGGAAAGATAAAAGGAGCTTGGAACATAGATATTACAGAATCGATACATCAACTTGGACTGCCTGCTTTTAGTTTTCTTGCAATGTGAGAATTATTCATCTCTCACTTGTTTAAGGGACCTAGTCAAGTTTCTATTATATCCAACCAAAGATAATCCTGACGCAAAGGAATCAATTGTTCTGTTTTGGTGATTTCAAGTCAGAGATGCCCAACAGGCATCCAAGTGGAGATAATTTGCAGGCAGTTGTGTATGAGTCTGTAAACTGGGAGTGAGAATATCTAAGTGGTATTGAGAGCCATGGAACTAGATGCCATGACATTGGGAGTTCGGTACAGATGGAGGAAAAGGTCTGTGAGGGGCAGAATCCTGAGAAGCTCTCAAGATGCTGCCTCGTGGTGTGCATGCCTATAAAATTCCTTCCCTTGGGTCTGGATAGGACCTGTGAATGTGGTAAGATAGTCACTCCTTTGGTTGGGTTACATTACACAACGAGACAGGCAATCCCTTGATCAGGTCCCACTTTATGAAACCCAGTCCCGGCAGACTGCTGGCTTTGAAGAAGTGAGCTGTGCGTTATGACAAAGCCACATGGCTAGGACCTGAGGGTGGCCTCGAGGAGGGGAGAACCACCCCTGGCTAACCGTCACCAAGAAAACAATGGACCTCAGTCCTACGACTGCAAGGAACTGAATTCTACCCAGATGAGGACATGACAACATGAAGAGGACCCCAAGCCTCAGATGAGATCACAGTCTTGGCAACACCTGACTTCAGCCCGATGAGACCCTGAGCAGAGAACCCAGCTAACCTGTGCCCTGACTCCTGACCCACGGGAACACTGAGGTAACACATTTGTGTTGTTAAAGCTGCTAAATTTGTGGCAATCTGTTACGCTGCAGGAGAAAACTAATACAAAGTCCATGGTCTGAGACATCCAACTCTGAGGGGCAGGGAAGAGAGGCAGGGCAAACAGTGAGGAGGCAGTGAAATGGTAAGTTGAGTCAGCGAAGTGTTTCTAGAAGGGGCATGATCAGACTGTGCAGAGCGATACTGCAAAGTCAAAGACACTGGGTAAAGAAGAGCGGGAAGTGGGAAGGCAGAGGCTCCTCTTCCCAGGAATTATACTGAGAGGAGAGCAAGGGGGTGAACATGGGAGGGAAGCATGGGGTCAAAGGTGAGTTCTATTTCGTTCAATGGGAAATACTATAATATATTAATGTATTGATTGGACTGATTCAGTATTGGGGGAGGGGAGAGAGAGAGAGAGGAGTAATTTATGATTATCTGTAAGGGAATAAATACATATCTCATCTCCACACTATTTGAGGTATTTCTCAAACAAGAACAAAGCCAGAAAATGCTAATTACTTGGAGGTAAAAAGCTTATTAAGTTTCACTTTAAACGAAAAGAAACTTCTTGAACACTACTGAACCACAACATTTCTTACATTTCAGAATAGAAAATCAACTCCATTATCTGTCTCTCTCTCCTTCTTATAAAAAATCTTGAAGATATAGTACTGAAAAGATGTTTCCTTTTTATTTATGTCAGGAGTACTGAGGGAGCCGATCATCATAGCTGCTGGGCTCGGTGACAGCGTTTGTAGGTGAGTAATGAAGGGCTCTAGATGAGGAGAGACAAACCCAAGACAATATGTCTCCAGGAGGGCTCAGCTGCTTACAAGATAAATACCCCTCTGCCACTCCATCCGGTGATTAACTGCGTCCAGCCAAACGGCCTTTCTGATCCCCGCAGACAGTGACCAGATTCCACGATACCACAAACACAATCCCCTCTGCCTGGCATGACCACTCCCTTCCCTTCTCATACTGTTAGAGGAGCTGACACAGAACTTACTCCGTAAAGACCTGCTGCATATACGTTGGTGATAGCAACCATTTTCCACCGAAAGGAACAGAGATACTTTTCCCAAGCACATGAATAAAAAGATGAAAAAGGGAAAAAAGGTTAAGGAAAGACGTGGGGGACACTTGCGGTAGCATTCAATCTTTTAGTCCATGTTGTCGCCCTACCTCCTCAGGGTTCCCTTTAGAGACACTTCACGAGGTGCCGTACCCCTGGTTTAGCCCCATACGGCAGTTTTTTGGTTCTTCTGAAATGTGGACTTCGTTAAATTAAATATGAGAATGCAATATTCTACTCAAGCCAAAAGTAGGCAGTCACAAGAACTCATTCATTTAGGAATGAACCAGCACCATATTTCCTTGAAACTCTTGTGAATAAAAGGCTGGGCTGGAACTGACAGCTGGCAAGGCAATGCAAACTGGGCTCAGCAGTCTGCCATGCAGGGAAGGCTTTCCTCTCCACACCGGGGAATGGGGCCTTGGGAGGGAAGCTTCTTTCCAGGACCCCCATTGACGGTGCAAGTTACCTGGCTGTAGCGGGGCGCAGCCTGTGGTGCAGGGCAGGGGGTCACAGAGAAAGCTCTCACCCTGTCACAGCCTGGGCCTGAGCTGTGAGGAGAGCACCCTATAACTTTTTTTTTTTTTTGAAGATATTCTGCTGAGAGTGACCAGAGAAGAACAGGGTGGGGATCTGTTCTGGTTTCAGTGTGGTGCTGGTGTTTTCCCACCTGGTACTGGCAGAGCTACGAAACAGGGGCAAGTGTAACCTGGGGTTAGACTCACAGTGAACTAAACTCCCACAGTAGGAACTGTTCTTGTTGACCAAAGCATTCCTCCAGCAATTCATAAAAATGCATAATATTCTCCAAATATCCCATTTGCCAAATACTTATTTAATACCTAACAAGTGCCCAACACTAACAGACAGTGAGGAAGGTACAAAAAATAAGACATGGTCCCTACTTTTACTTATTTATTTCCTTCTAGTTTTATTGAGATATAAGTGACATACAGCACTGCATAAGTTTAAGGTGTACAGCATAACGATTTTACTTACATAGATCATGAAACGATCATGTACATGAATCGTTATGTACAGCATAACGATTTTACTTACATAGATCATGAAACTAGCACAGTAAGTTTAGTGAATATCCATTGTCTCATCTACAGATACAAAATTAAAGAAAAAGAAAAAAATCTTTTTCCTTGTGATGAGAACTCTTAGGATTTACTCTCTTAACTTTCATATATAACGTACGGCATTGTTGATTATATTTATCATGTTGTACATTACATCCCTAGGACTTATTTATCTTATAACTGTAAGTTTGTGTCTTTTGACTGCCTTTATTCAATTCCACCTCCCTCTACCCCCCGACTCTGGTAACCACAAATTTGATCTCTTTTTCTATGACTTTGTTTGTTTGTTTTTGAAGTGTAATTGACCTACAACACTATGTTAGTTCCTGGCAGTGACCTGATATTTCTATACAATACAAAATGATCACCAGGATAAGTCTAGTTAAGGACATGGTCCCTAGTTTTTTAAAATATATCTTCTAGTTAGACAAAGCTTAGGGATAACTAAGTTTTAATTATCTCAGACGTTTTAAATTTAAGTAGAAACCTCCTAAATGGAAAAGGAGTTCCAAGAACAAAGAGATGAAGGAATAAAAGAAACTCACATGAAAGAGGAAGAACCTGAAACGTTTTAGTTTTGTTTGAATAGATGAGAACACAGAGGGAAGGACATTCAGCATGGCAAAGACAGAGAGGCAGTGATTTTCATATACTGGGGTGACGGGGAAGACTGGCTTGGCTGCCACTAACTTTTTCTTGGGAGAAGCAGTGAGAAATAAGGCTGGCCAGTAAAGGGGTTTGTGGTAGACAAAATCATGGTCCTCCCAAAGGTGTCAACATCGTAATCCTTGGAACCTGTGAACGCATTGCCTTACAGGTGTGATTAAATCAAGTATCTTGAGATGGGAAGATTATCGTGGATTATCCAGGTAGGCCCGATGTAATCTCAAGGGGGAGGAAGAGGTGACCGAGTCAGAGAGAGGAGATGTGATGACAGCAGATGTGACGATGGAAATAGAAGCTGGAGTGTTGCAGTTGCTGGCTCTGAAGACAAAAGAAGGCAATGAGCCTAGAAAAGTGGCAGCCTCTAGAAGCTGGAAGAGGCAAGGAAAGTGATTCTCTCCTAAAGCCCCCCAGAAGGAACATAGTCCTGCCAACACATTTAGAGTAAGATTACAAATGTGTGTTGTCTTAAGCCACTAAGTTTGTGATGATTTGTTACAACAGTAATAGAAAACTAATGCACAGTTTAAGATTACTGGTCTCAAAAGTCAATGTCCATGATTTGGTAGATAATACAGACACATTTCAAGGTTTTTGAGCAATAAAATGAAGATGAAAATAGTGCTCTAGGAAAATTGCCTGCAGCAGAGGATGAATAAGAAGACAAGGATGAGAAACAGTTAAAGAAATACCTACATAAAGTAGCAAGACTCTGGACTGAGATGGTAGGAGTACAAAATGAAAAATTAAATGGTGCTTATTATAGAAGTTTGGAAGAATGAATCAACAGGACTTGCTGACACCCTGGAAGTGAAAGATAAGAGAAAGGTAGGAAAGACTTCCAAGGTTTCACACCTTGTGTCTTCAGTGTGTCATGAAGGGGGAGGTAGGGAAGGTTGTGTCTAAGAGATGCCTTTAAAAATATAATGACACAACAGGAATTCTCAAACTTCAACAGGCATTAAGATCACCTGGGATGCTGGTTTAACATGCAGATTACTGGGCTCTATCACAAAGATTCTGATTCAGCATGCCTGGTGGTGCCCAGGAATCTGCAATTTAATAAATACTGTTCGGCTTCAGGTCACCCAAAGTTCACACTTCAGAAAGTACCAATCTAGAAAAACTAAAAGAAAGTGAAATCAAATACTTCCAGAGCTCTGGAAGAAAAACTAATCTTACATAAAGTCTGAAAGGGTGAAACTGACATATTAGAGACCATAAAAATGTAAAACTTTTGCAAATTAAAATAAATATCACAGCCAAAATTAAAAAGTCCATGGTGAAAAATAGTTTCATCAAGTGGCTAATATTTTATTAATAGGCCATGCAAACTAATGATCAAAAACAACAGAGACCCTAGCAGAAAAATGGGAAAGCACATAAAGAGAATTCCAAAAAGAGGGACTACAATCATAAACTTAAGAAATACCAATTAAAACAGCAAAAAGGCGACATATATTGCTTGCTAAATACATATCATTGGGGGGGGGTAATATGCAAAGCTGGTGAGATACTTTCATGCTTGCTGGTTGCATTACAAATCTGCTATAACCATTTTGGAAAAAAGTAATTTGGTAATATATAACTGGAGCTGTAAAAATATCTATACTCTTTAACAGAGAATGCTTCTTTTGTAATCTAGCTTAAAGGAAACAGTCTTGAAAATGGAAATAAAAGTTAGATGTAATGAAGGCTATCAATCATTAGAAGTTGACCATGCAATGCACACTATTTCATTTAGTCTGGAAAACAGTCTTGTGAAGTTAGCACATTCACTGTTCCCATATTAAAACGGGGGAACCGGAGGCACAGAAAGATCACTCAACTTGCTCCACGGACTTAAGAGGTAAAGGCAGGCTCAGGAACATTCTGCTGCCAGAGCTTCCACACTTAACTTCTACACCCTAATTACCACCATGAAGGAACCCCACTAGCACAGTAGCATTTGTTCCATTAAAAAAATGCAAGAAAAGAAGGAAAATAGCAATTGTATTAGCATAGCAGAAATATATGTTGGTAACAAGGAGTTATTTCTCCTGTCCCCAAACTTTCTGCAAGATTTAGCTTTATAATCTAAAAATCTAAGCTTACTTGAGGGGACAAAAATAAAGCATATAGGAAAAATAAATAAATAAAACTCTTGAATTTTTCCAAAAATTAGAAAGAAATCCTAAGAAAAGTGTAGAGGATGAGAATATTGTTTTCATACTTCAATATCAAAAATTGTAAAAGCTTGGGAGAAGTAGTAATCATCAAGAACTTCAAACAACCAGATGAACTGTCAAATGGGTAATGGTTTTAGTTTCTGCCTCAAAATGAGCCTGACAATAAGCCAGGAGGCATTTTTGTGTGTTTGTGGTATATGGAGATGAGCCATGCAACTACTATTCTAAAGGTACAAAGCACTTATTAATAGTTCCTATATGATTTTAGAATTAACTTGGGGACATTGGCTAAAAACTTTAACAAGTGTAACGTAAAGTGTAAGAGAAATCAGGACACTGGCAACAGAGCAAATGGCATCCATTGCAGAAATAACTGAATATTCAAAAATATTAAACAGGAAGAGATTTAACTTGAATTTAAAGGGAAGATATTTCATGTAAAAACAGGACATTCAAAGCATGTCACAAAATTCAAATATGGAAACTGGGGTACCAAAATTCTAATAAAAGGATAAAGTTGTACAAGGTGGCAGCAGTAATCACTAAAGCTTGTGTATTCTGATTAATTTTTTGCCCATTTCAATCCTCCTTAACACACAACTTTACAGTCAAGATTATAGATTTATGTTTATTTTTACACCCTGCCATTATTTGTACTTAATTGTCTTTTATAATAAGTTACCTTTTCACCAAATCTAATACAATTATAAAATGGGACAAATAAAGGAGACTTCTAGCAGCCCCTTTCTGCTCTATAACACACAAGATTTAGTGTCTGCCAGCTAAAACTCTGCCCCACAATGTTATTTTTTTCTCTAAGTCCCTGTAAGGATGTTTTAACGAGGCTGCCAAAAACATGCAAAATTGAGAGATCTGAGAATTTCTCCTCTCTTAATTCTAATAGACTTGATGATATAATTTTAAGAATAGCTAAAATTATTAGCAGAATTGCAGAAGTTGAGAGAAGAGTCCTAGAAAATCTAGAAATTTTTTTTGACTGTGAGAATCTAAGAACTGCCTGTAATCACTGGGGAAAGGGTCCTCTTCTGCAGAAGAAAATAAATCGTATTAGAGAAGAGAGCAGAGTGAGTCACCCTCCACTCGTAAGAAGCATGGGCAGCCTCTTGCCCAGGGCGGGCCTAATTGGCAGTCACCCAGCTGTGCCTCGTGTGGAGTTGGTCCCCAAGTATCTGGTGGGGACAGCTGGGCTGTGTCGGGGTAATGGAGACCTGGCAGGTTAGGAAGGAGGCTTGCAGGAGACAGGCTGCCTGGTCCAGACTCTAGCATCAGAGGCTGGGGAGGGGGAGGAGTTCTGGTTTTAATCCCATTGTACAGACTTATTTCATGAGGTACCCAGCAGAAATCTCTCTAGAATCCGTTTCCTCGATAAACAAGGGAACAAAGCCAGAAATCCTTGAGAAGGACGTGAGGCCCAGACTCCATGTTTGTTTCTCTTTGAGGCCCCGGGTTGAGGGGTAGGGCTTTCGTAAAGTCAGCTGGCAACACCCAGCCTAAATCTGTATTTCACCTGTGTTGCTCCTTTCGGAAGTAAACCTGGATGTGACACAATTTTAACTGGAAAATTCAAGGTAAAGTATCCCTTGCCATCCCAATGGAAAAGTGTACAGATAACTGACGGCTCCTCTTTAAAAGAAAACAGAGGGAAGGAGGCTCACTCACTTCTCAATAAAGTGAGTTTTTGCTTTACAGTTTTTACAGTAAAGTTTTTACTCAATACTCTATTCTCCTGACTACCAAAAAGTAAGAAATTTTAATTTTAGAAAATGCTACAGAGCTTTTAATACAGAGTAAGCACACTATCACATCATTTATGCACTGACATTTTCCAGAAAATTTAAGCGGTCCTTAAGGAAGTTAAAAGAATAGATTCTTTCTGAACATACTTACTCAGTATCTTTCCACTAACTTCTTACCTAACAAAGTAACAAAAGTGAAGAAACTGAACTGTGCCGTACATTTTGTATATGTGTGTGTATAAATATATATATTCGTATATAGGAAGTATATATATATATATATATATATACACACATACACATTATATATACACAGATGTGAATATATATGTATACAAAAGAAAAAATGGTAAACCTGTACTAACTCATATGTGGTGATTTTCTGGGCAATTTCATGAGGTATTTCTAGTTATTAAGGTAATTTCATCACCTCAATACTAATTTATAACCTTCAAAACATTAAATTTTGGTAGAAAATAAAAATTATTACCTCTTCTACTTTACTGACCATGTCTCCCAAAACTCAGCTATTCCTTTTGCATTCTTGTTTCTTTTATCAAAGGCTTTTAATAAAAGGGATCTGAGAAATGAAACACCAGTCTTATAGAGCGGCCTTTATAATTCAAAAGAAGCTATGATCCCCCTTTACATGATCCCCAAGCAGTCCTTGAATACATGTGACATGTATATTTTTTTCCATGTATATGTAACTATAAGTTGATTTTAATAAATTTCTTCCTGTAAAATGATCATTTCTTTTTTTTTTTTTTTCCTTTGTGTAAAACACATTAAGTGTATTTTATGGATAAAATAGGGTCTGGGTCTTATTCTTTCTGAACCTACAATACCCAGCACAGTATAATACAGACAGCTTGCTGTCACACATCTATTTATGCAAAAGATCTTAACAGAAAACCCACCTACTCTGAAAGCACACCTTGAAAGGACGGAACAATTTATTTTAAAAGGAAATTTACTTCGTGATAAAAGAAGTCAACCTGTTCCAAGAACTATTAAAGCTCTTAGAAACCACAGAAAGCAGGCTTAGTGTTACACCATCTGCCTTATAGAGAAAAGGGTGGGTGGGGGGAAGTTACCTTTTTGTGCAGGGCATGAAATTCGCTGTACCTTTTTTCAACAAAATGTTTTCTTCCATTCATTAGCACTTCTATCTTAAACACCTAAGAAAAAAATAAAAAAGATTAATTCCACCAGTTCCAAACCCTCAATTGTCTGATGTGGTAAGTTTGTGACCATGATATATTTCATCCCTTTAATTACAGTAGCTGATCTCCCAAAACCCAGAAGGCTCAGGAGACCCTGGCCCAACAGCACTGATTAATGAGCCCTGGAGCCAAATGCTCACTAACAAATGGCAGTATCCCCACAAACGTGTCTAAAAACAGTGGCAACTTAAATGCCTTAAAATGCTCCTTAACTTTTTAATCAGAGAATCCTTCTCTCCTAAAATTACTTCACCAAATGCATATGATGACGCTGAAATACAAGTGTCATGCCACAGCGACAGTCGGGCAAAAATCGCAGGCCCACGGCATTGCGTTATGGGTATTTCAGTGCCGGCAGTGCTGTGTCCTCTCTAAGACAAGAATGCAAACAGTAGTGCCTTTTAGGTTAATTTCTTCCTAACCTGCATATTCATCTCCAGTCTCAGCTGGCTAATTCTGCTGTTTGCAAAACAGGGAAAATGTAGTAAAGGTTCATTTTCCCTGCGTGATATGAGTGACAGCTTGTGCTCCCACCTCCAGGAGGTTGAAAGGCCAGATGAGAAGGCTCTCTGGGTGCACTAATTAGTAGGCACTAACATGACACTTTCTTGATTCTTAGGTCAGTGGGTCAAGACGGGGAACAAGGGATGAGGAATATTATGAAATGCTCATGAGAACACGATGTTAAAGTGGGTGGGGGAAGGCTGCTTGACAGGAGCTGAAGAGAAGGTGCTCTGTTATTTCCTAGAGTTTGTCTTTGACTCCTGCTTTGCTGAGCGAGAGTTTGCCATCACCAAGATGAAGCGGAATTGTTCCATGACTTAGTAAGCCTGGGTTCCCATTTCAATTGCCCTTCCGAAGAAAACGAAACTAAAGTTGAGGTCATGTGACACTGAAGAGTGTTAAAAGCAGGCTTACTTTAGCCCTAAAAAGAGCTACTTAAAGTTAGAATATGAGATATGAGGTCACACACCTTCATTATGAAAATAGATCTCTATGGCTCTATATTTCTGCCTTGTATGTAAATATGACTTTTTTGGAAAGCCAGAAACTATATCATCAAACATAAAATGTGTTCATATTTTTGCACTCCTTCCAATTAGAAACAAAATCTTCTGTTCCATGACTCAGTTTAAGAAACCTGCTTTTATTATAGTGGTAAATTTTTATCAATTTAATCAACTGTTTTTTTCCCCAAGAAATCCCCCTAAAAAATACTTTTCTTTGGTGAATTAGTGAAAATATTTTCTTCTAAAAACATATGCATATGCTTCAAACTCTCGGATATACGTACATTATTTTTTAGAAAAAAATTTTGTTTACTAGTTCACTAAAGAAAATTATTCTTCTGCAAAGACCGTTCAAAGCCAGGAATACAATGAGGAAAGCACCCTGAGAAACACCAACAAAAGAAGCACAGCTTCAACTTGGGGGCTTGGTTAATAGCATACAGAGCCCTCTTTTTAGTGTCAGGTCCCAGATTTAAATCAGGACAATGTGGGAGCAATGAAAGTAGTTTCCATCTGCTGAGCTACATGAAATAAATGAAGTTACGTTTCGAGCCCAGTTACTTGAGGCTTCATCACAAAAACCATCACTTTAATTGGCACGTTTGCTGAAGAATCCACAGAAGGAGGAGAAAGTTGAAGACTCGGTAAGGTTCAACCTACTAGGTTGCCCCTCAGGTGCCCCTCCTGAAAGCCACGGATAAGACACATTACACAGCAGCTGTCTCATGGAATGTCATCCCTTCTATCGACCAGATGGCTCCATTACCAAGGTCCACAGTTACTTTTCACAATTGCTAAATTCACTTTGGGTGCAGGGCGGGGGAAGTATTATACATACACACACGTGCACACATAGCAAAAAGTATGTGATAAATTTTAATTCTAATATTTTTATTATGTTGCCATTTTTAAAATGCACAATATACCTAATACTGTTAAGACTTTTTTCTTTTAAATTCTGAGAAAACACCTTGGAAAGGAAGTTGCTTAATCAGAATTTCCATGGCAATATGAATGAAGCAAGAAATGGAGTCAGTTTAATAAATCTTATGTTCCTAAATTCCATACCAGACTTTTTTTTTTTTTAATAGTTTCTGATACATGTTTTCCCTGCTGCCAGGAAAACCCTCTTCTTTCTTGGCTTTCCTGGCAAGCTCCTAGTAGTTGTTATCTACCTCTAACGTGGGGGCAGCAAAGGATGATGTTTGGAAAACACGCAGCACAGTATCTGGCATTCATTCATTTAATTATTTAACAGATATTTACTGAGGGACTACAATGTGCCCAGGAGTTGTTCTAGGCTCTGAGGAGTCAGCAGAGAAGAAAACAGAGAAGAGCCCAGTCTTCGTGTCTTCCTGGAGCATACATCCTTTCTAGTGAGGAAGGCCAATCATAAACATATAAACAAATATGGTAAAGTCGAAACACATAAAGTGCAGTGAAGAATACAGCAGAGCGATGAGACAGAGCTAGACAAGGGTGCTGTTTTAGACAGTGTGGTAAGAGGAGGCCCCTCTGAACAGAGGGGCAGTGAGAGGTACAAAATCTAGAGCGACACCAGGAAAACGTGTAACGAGAGTTGAACGTGGCTGCCTCTGGAATTTCAGACCGGGGGTGGGTGGACAAGGGCTATTTGTTTTTATTCTTTTTAAAATTTTTTTTTTTAAATTTAAGGTAGAGCTTAGAGCAGGGTGATCTCCACTTCTGGCCAAGATAGAGTAACAGGGAGCAGTAACCCTCCCACTTGAAACAACTAAAAAACTGGACAAATATGTGGGGAAAGTGACTCTTAAGACATTGGACATGAGGAAATGAATGACAGCGAGAGATGGGAGACAAGCGGAGTGAGCCCTAAGGTTACCCCAGGCAGAGCCATGAGGCCCCCTGAGTCAAGGACAGGGAGGGGAGAGTGAGGGAAAGCCATAGCGATTCGAGTTCCCAGGGGAGAGTTTTGGAGAGGAGTGAGCTGCACACAGAGGGAACTCCTGAGACCTGTCAGAGGTCTCCCTCCAGCATTCAGCTGAATCCTCAGCAGCACATGAGACTGGGGAAACTACCCAAGGACAAGAAGAGATTAGAGAGAGCAGCGCTCAGAGCTTAGACACCTGGGCACAGTGCCTGTTCCCAAAAGCCAGGGTAGAAAACCTCTTAATTCATGAAGTGTTCGTTAGAGAATTCAGAAGGGTCTTGTCTCAGGAGTGGAGCTAAAGTAACGTAGACTAAAAGCTCTTTTAGTCCAGAGCAACAAAGCTTAAAAGCAAGACCTGAAGAGAGCAAATTATTTCTGAGTAACGTAACCACATGCCAGAGCGAAGCTCAAGAATATTTTTAGGAATATAAAAATATTCAGCACCCAAACAAGATAAAATGTACAAAGTCTAGCATCTAAGCAGAAAGAAGCAAGAAAATTCAACTCATAATGAAAAGAAAAAACAATCAATAGAAACTAATCCAGAAATGACACAGATGATGAAATTAGTAGACAAAAGCATTAAAATCGTTATAAGAAAATTTCTTATGTTCAAGAACCTAGAAGAGGGCTTCACTGGTGGCACGGTGGTTGAGAGTCCGCCTGCCAGTGCAGGGGACACGGGTTCAATCCCTGGTCTGGGAGGATCCCACATGCTGCAGAGCAACTAAGCCCTGTTCGCTACAAGTACTGAGCCTGTGCTCGAGTCACAACTACTGAGCCCACATGCTGCAACTACTGAAGCCCGTGTGCCTAGAGCCTGTGCTCCGCAACAAGAGAAGCCACCACAATGAGAAGCCCGCGCACCACAACAAAGAGTAGCCCCCACTCACGGCAACTAGAGAAAGCCCGCATACAGCAACTAAGACCCGACACAGCCAAAAATAAATAAATAAAATACATAAATTAAAAAAAAAAAGAACCTAGAAGAAAGGTTGACTATGTTAAGTGGAGGTATGGAAGCTATAAAAAAGACTTAGACAACAGGTCTGGGTCCTATTGAGGAGATAAAAAATGTCTGTGATTTAAAAAAAAAACAACAAACACTGGATGGGATTAATAGTGGGTGAGACACCACAGTAGAAAAGGTAAGTAAACTTAAAGACCTGGCAAGAGAAACTGTACAAAACAAAATAGAGGAGGAAAAAACTAAAAGGTAAATCAACAGAGCATCTGTGAACTATGGGATGACTTTACACATCAAAATGCACGTGTTATTGGAGTCCTCACGGTAGAGGTGAGACGGGGGAGAGGGGCTGGGGAGAAAGACAAATATATTTGAAGAAATCTTGACCAAAATTTTCTCGATTTGATAGAAACTATAAACCCACAGATCCAAGAAGACCAATGGACCCAAGCTCAAGAAACATAAAATAAAAAACAAAAATCCAAGGCAAATCAGAATCAGATTGTTTAAAACCATTCAGAAAGAGAAAAATCTGAAAAAGCAGCCAGAAAACAGAGACAATACATAGAAAAGGAAGAAAAATAAGTTTGAGAGCCAATTTTTCAAATATTTCTATAAATAACCAACCCTATAAGAGTGAGTCAATGCATATATACTTCAGTTATGTAAATATGTTCTATGTAAAGTAGCATGTACAAAATCAATGTACAATTCAATGTCAGTTAAATTTTTAATTATTATTTTTAAAGTATTTAGGTAATTTTTCCCAAATGGTAACACCAATAATAACAACAACGACTTTTATAACACATAAGGGCACTGCTCCAAGCTCCTTTACCATGAAAATCACTCATTTAATTGTCACAACAACCCCACATGGGATAGGTACTATTATCTCCATTTTACAGGTGAGGAAACTGAGGCATGGATTAAGTATCTTGCCCATGGTAGCTACTGATACATTTTGAACTCAGCAATTTGGTTCCTGAATCTGCTTCTTAATCACTGCACAATACTGATTCCCAATGAACCGAATCCCTTATATAGTCCTGTTCACTGGGGGAAACGAAACACATGCAAGTGGGAGAAACATTCTGGAGTGAGGACAATGCCTTCCATCCAGTCTCCTCCCAAGGTTCTGTCCTCTGGAGGGCCTTTGCAGGAACAGAGGACCCTGGGCAGAGGGGTGGTGGCGGTCTTGGCATGAGTTACTTACCCCTAACTATTTGGAGCCCGTGCTCCTCTCAAGTAAACACTGATCTATATAAAAAGCATACAATTCTACAGAGTAGAAAAATACTTTTTATATTACCTTTTCTTGTCAGGATCTGTATCCATACCACCCCCTCAGTCTCCTTACACTGTGGTTCCAAATCTCAGCTTGTATGGCTTTTGCTAATTAAACTTAAAAGCTTTTGCACCGCAAAGGAAACCATAAACAAGACAAAAAGACAACCCTCAAAATGGGAGAAAATATTTGCAAATGAAACAACAGACAAAGGATTAACCTCCAAAATATACAAACAGCTCATGGAGCTCAATATAAAAAAAAAATCCAATTAAAAAATGGGCGGAAGACCTAAATAGACATTTCACCAAGGAAGACATACATATGGCCAAGAGGCACATGAAAAGATGCTCAACATCACTAATTATTAGCGAAACGCAAATCAAAACCACAATGAGGTATCACCTCATGCCGGTCAGAATGGCCATCATCAAAAAAGCTAGAAACAATAAATGCTGGAAAGGGTGTGGTGAAAAGGGAACCCTCCTGCACTGTTGGTGGGAATGTAAATTGATACAGCCACTATGGAGAACAGTATGGAGGTTCCTTAAAAAACTAAAAATAGAACTACCATATGACCCAGCAATCCCACTACTGGGCATATACCCAGAGAAAACCATAATTCAAAAAGAGACATGTACCACAATGTTCATTGCAGCACTATTTACAATAGCCAGGACATGGAAGCAACCTAAATGTCCATCGACAGATGAATGGATAAAGGAGATGTGGCACATATATACAATGGAATATTACTCAGCCATAAAAAAAACAAAATTGAGTTATTTATAGTGAGGTGGATGGACCTAGAGTCTGTCATACAGGATGAAGTAAGTCAGAAAGAGAAAAACAAATACCGTATGCTAACGCATATACATAGAATCTAAAAACAAAAACAAAAAAACGGTACTGATGAACCTAGTTGCAGGGCAGGAATAAAGAGGCAGGCATAGAGAATGGACTTGAGGACAGGGGGTGGGAGTAGCACTGACATATATACACTACCAAACGTAAAACAGTTGTCTGGTGGGAAGTAGCAGCATAGCACAGCGAGATCGGCTCAGTGCTTTGAGATGACCTAGAGGGGTGGGATAGAGAGGATGGGAGGGAGGCTCAAGAGGCAAGGGATATGGGGACGTGTATGCATATGGCTGATTCGCTTTGTTGTGCAACAGAAACTAACATGGTATTGTGAAGCAATTATACTCCAATAAAGATCTATTAAAAAAAATAATAATAATAATATGTGCTTATGCAAAAGAATTTTCAAAAAGTCCAAAGGATATAAACTGAAAAGTATGTTTCTTACATAAGAGACTTGCATAGGGGACTTCCCTGGTGGCGCAGTGGATAAGAATCCGCCTGCCAATTCAGAGAACACGGGTTCGATCCCTGGTTGGGGAAGATCCCACATGCCGCGGAGCAGCTAAGCCCGTGTGCCACAACTACTGAGCCTGCGCTCTAGAGCCTGCGAGCCACAAGTACTGGAGCCCGTGCTCTGCAACAAGAGAAGCCACCTTCAATGAGAAGCCCATGCACAACGAAGAGTAGCCCCAGCTCATCATAACTAGAGAAAGCCCGTGCGCAGCAACGAATACCCAACGCAGCCAAAAATAAATAAATAAACTTATATATAAAAAAAAAAAAAGAGACTTGCATAGGTCCTTGCCAATTTAAGAGGTATCTTAAATATCCTTTCAGAAATTGTCTATACTCATATAAGCTCTGTATGTGTACATGTAATAGAAGTTATTTTATTTTCTTACACAACTAGAGCTATAGCATATAGTTCTACTACTTTATTTTTTCTACTACTTTTATTTTTTACTGTATTTAATACATATCAGACATCTTCATTAATCAGCACATTTTGACATACCTCATTCTTTACTGGATACATAGTACTACCATGTACGATTGCTACCATACTTTGTTTAATTTGGACCCTAAGATGGATATTAAGTTACTGTAGTATTTTGCACTGTATATTTTTTAATATGTTTATATATGTTTACTTATATATAAATATATATAAAACATATGTTTATATGTCTCTATATATACTTATATTTTATTTACATATATTAATGATTAATGTATCTATAGAGAGAGAGATATATCTCATCCTTGTTCCTGTACATGTACTTACACACATACATATATAAGATAAATTACCAAAAATTTTGCCAAATTTATCCCCTCAAATGTACGAAGTCACCCTGCCACCAAGAGGATATGGAACGCCTGGCCCATCCTGATCAACACTGCCTATTCATCACTTTGACAATATGATTAGGAAGTGAGAACTAATTGGGTATATTTTGACCAGTGTTTATAGTGGCATAGGTTTCCATTCCAACTATCTCACATAAAATCACAGAGACCTGATGTACCTGTCTAGGCCTCTACTCTTGTAGACATCCTTGCCCTCTGAGATTTCCAGAAATTCCTCAGTGTAAAGCTAAGGAAGCTTCGTGTAACTAAATAAACATATTAAGGTTTTCATTTAGATTTGTTTAAAAAAGACAGAAATTATATTGTTCCTGTGACTAAATTCTAGCCACAGCCCTAAACATTAAGTCCTTAGTCTTCAAACTGAAAAGAAAAATAAATACGACTTTAAAGAGAAGATTTCAATTTGTAAGTGTGGTTTTGACTACATGTTAGAGCCAATTTTTTTTTCCTTTTCAGTAACATTTCTGAAAATAAACTGTAAATCAATGACAAAATATTTCATAATTTGGTTTACACCTACTTTTTTCAGGAATGTATCTAAAAAGCAAAATAAACTTAAGCTAAAGATGGACTTAACCCATATTCCAGGTTGAATGATCTCTGTCTTCAGAAGCTCATACCTTACGAAGTTATTTACTTTCAACAAAAGCAAAAAAAAAAAAAAAAAGTTTTCCTAAATAAAAATGTCTAATAAATAACTTTTAAGTGCCTTCCAAATACAGATGGGGAGTCTATATAAAACTAAGTTTTAGTGACCTTTCATATATATATATTTTTTGTTTGCTTGTTTGTTTGTTTAGTATTTGTTCAGTTAGAACAAGATGTACCAAATATTAACTCTGGGCTTGAAATCAACATATTCTCCTTCTTGAGTAGGAATAAGCAAGAAAGATAAAATTTAAAAGGCTGTTATTTAGATGCTATAAAAAGTTGTATCTCTAAAAGTGATTTAATGTGTGCCTATTGAGGGCCAAGCTCTCAAAGGTATTAATTCACATCACACAAAGTTTTTTTTTTTTAAATAAGGCAAAGATGATAAGAGACCCTGTAATCATAAATTTTTATGATATTTGATGACTAAATTTAAAATTCAATAAAACTAGTGTAAAATTTTAATTTGTTCCTACTCAGCCTTAAATCAAATTTCCTCTGTTCTAAGATGCCAAACTGCGAGATATTATTAATTTAATTATACTATTTTCGGTTGTGGAGAAGCTGCCAACAACTTTTTTTTCCGTATCTTTGAAAACACCTAAATTTCAGAAATTTTAAAATGTTTTTAAGAGAAAAACATATTGCTTCAAATAAACCACTGCTTAAAGAAGAACAGTTCTCTAAATAATTGCCACTAGAGAACAGCTGTGTAAGAGTTGGGCCTGATTAAATTTGTGTGTACATATACATTTTTTAATATGATTCTTCTTTGCAAAGAAAATTCATGATACCAAAAAGGACTCAAAATGATTAAAATCACTGATAAAAGAACAAAAATAATAAAAACAAAAACAAAATTAGAGCAAGAACAAACATCAAAGACAAAAGAAACCTGTTTCCTAAGCTGGAAAGATCAAAAGGGTTTACCATCTCCCAGGGAAAATAATATACCTAATATTCTGGATCTTTTAAAATTACAACAATGAAAAAAAGGTACTGCCAATATACTGATGGAATAAAGTAGGAACAGAGATCAGGATGACCAAACTTTTTCTATGCTACACTAAATGCCTCCCCGCTCCCCGAAAAGTAGAGCAATGTCTGCAGAATTTTATGAGAATATTATTTTATAATCATGCAAATTATTATTCACATGCGAAGGCAACAAAAAGTCAATCTCAGCTGTGGGCAAACTTAGAAAACAAATAACCCACACAGCCTTTCGAAAAAAAATTACTGAAGACATAGCACTGCCAATGGAAAGATTAACCAAAATTAAGCACTCAAAATACAGTAATAGAAAAGGCCAGCCGTTGTTTTTGTTATCATCAAAGACTCTGATCCAGGGAAAGGAGTAAATGAGTACAAAGAAAGACAACTTTATAAAGTGGCTGCTACTCTAAGAAGCTGAGGACAACTCCAGCAGAAAGCACACAGCGGTTTCATGGCCATCTGGAGCTGGCCTCCTCACCCGCTGCCCCGAGGCTCTCCTCTACAACTGAAAGGCTTGTAGTTGAAGTAGCCTGGTTTATAGAGTAACAAAAGAATCCACAGAAATCCATCGGAAACCTGGTTCCAAATTTTGGCTTTACATGCCTTCAAAGGCTGATGGTGAATGATCTTTAACCTAGAATTCCATATCCAGGCAAATTTTCTACCAGGAAGCCAGGAAAGTGCTCTTTTCAGACATGCAAGAGGGAGAGTATTTTATGTACTATGTACACATTCAGGAAATTCTCTTTGAAGATTTTTTTTAAATGGAATTCAAAAAAGAAGCCAAGAAACTGTGGACCTAATCTACAAACAATATGGGGGTGTGGGGGGGAATACTAAAATGCCAGCTATGCAACCTAAAAAGTATTCAAATTGGATTAAGAAGCCAAGGGTTCCAAGAAGAATGCTTTCAAAAAGAAAATGGGTATGATTAACACCTATTATCATTAAAAAGGTTTTAGTGACAGCATCAAAGCATTCACCTTTCTCCGCCAAGAAAAAAAAAAAAAGTGCTTAGGAATTCCAAGAAAACCAACTAAACAAAACTGTATACAAGGTACAGTTCCAAATATAAAGCAAAATAAATGTAACATGACCTGGTACAGTTTAGAGAATAAGAGTGTCCATTTGAAGTAATGCTTGAAACATTCTCCACTGAGCAGTACAGGTTTAGTAATTTATACGGCTACATTTCCTTCCTTACAGTTCCAAAAACTTGATTACACAGTGAATATATAAATATCTGTACACACACATATATAATTATAATATTGGGAACATTAATTATTGAACTCAGCTTTTAAAATCAATCTATACAACACAGAAGACAATTATTTTTACAGAACAGACTGTAAACATTTTTTGTCAGTGTAAAAAATAATGGCATAACGAGCAGAAAATAGGAGATGAATGGGGGAGGAATTGGGTGTAAAGGAAGTAAATGGGGTCCAAATCTTTTCATCTTACATAATTGGCAGTCAAAGGACACTGCTTAAAAATTGGTGGATGAAGAAAGTGGTTCAAATTACAGAGTAACAAATATAAAGTTATAATTTTAATGATGAAATTAAAATCATATACATAGTGAAAATGGAGTGGAGGGGAGTGAAATACAGGAGCAGAGTGAATTCAATTCATATTTCTAACTGGAGGGACATAGAGATTTTCTAAGACACCAAGAAATAGAGATTCAGATATATTACTTAGAGTAACAGTGCTTAAAATAAATTAGCAACTTTTCAACTAACTTCTGGTTCTGGAAGGTACTAGACATTTTATTTTTCCTTTTACATGTTTATGCTGAAATGTTTTGCATGTATATGAAGTACTTTTAGATAGCCTAAAAATGACATAACCTCTGCTAAATGTTTTTGTTTTAAATCTCTCTGGTTATAAAGGAAATATTTTGTTGAGTTTATTGATATTTATAGAATTACAGGTTTTCAGTCTAATCCCTATTACCGACTAATTTTAGCTCCCCAACTGATTACTTGATTATGAAAAGTCTTCATTTTTCTTTTCCTCTTCAGCCATATCTATGACACAAAACCAATCAATCAATTCAGAGTGAGGGAAACAATACACTCAAATACATCAGGTCATACATATTGATTTGTTAACATAGTTTTTCATTAGTTTCAATATCATTATTAGTCAAAATCTTTGACTTAGATTTTCTATAAAATGTGAATGCTGCTAGTTCTTTGCTTACCTGAATTGTTATGGCAATAAATCACATACTATGCTAAACAAGCATTCTGGAAGATAGATGCTTTATGAGCTTTATTATTCTATTTTATGACCTGCTTTGAAAGAAGGAAAATAGATAAGTTTTATCTGTACTACTAACTTGGGCAAATCTCTAAGTATCTTTGAGCCACAGTATCTTCATTAATAAAATAAGAATGATAAAATGATGTCTACTGTATTAGTTTGTCAGATAATAAATGTTTTGGCGCTTTGTAAGATGCTCTGAAATGGAATGAAGAATTGCTAACTGTGAAGTGGTCGACAAAGATGCCAGCAGGAAGGACAGAAGGGCTTCCATGGGTATTTGAGGACAGCCTTCCTGACAGGCTGCTTAAGGAATGGATTTGTGGTTGAAATAGCTTTCATACAGAGAAGCAAAACAATCCATCATTCTTCTCTCAAACTACTTAGTTATAGACTGCGTCTCCTTATCACAAGCTCTTGGCTTCTGCAAAAAGGAGCAACTCTTCACCTCCCTCCCAAATCCTCCAGAACCAGCCCCAACACGTCAATTCAATCTTATTTCCCATAGCTCTCCTGCAGCAGCCAATCAGCCAAGTCCTTCCTATATTTCCCCCACTCTAGGCACTGACTACCCTAGGGCTTCTGTTCACGCAGAAGTCTCCCTCTGCCGAGGAGTCCTCCTAGCCTCACTTCATCAGTCAAGTGAAATTCCACCTCCATCCCAGAGCCTTCTGGAACGTCAGGCATCACTGTATTCCATACCTTCCCCTTAAACAGATCATCTAAGTGACACAATCGTATTATTTAAAATACAGTCACACTCTCTAATTTTCAACAAATGTATTCCTCTTGACTATTTCATATAAATATGTATTATGTGCGCCAATGGAATTTTTTTAGGGGACAATAATCCTCAAGAAGAACCTACAAGGATGTTTTGAGAAAGCACTTGTAATATAATACTAATTGAAAGAGCAGTATAAAATACTTTATGCATACTATGCTGTTGCCTATATAAAATATACATAAAAGATAACAAAGGAAATAGGTCAAAATGATGTCTGAGTGGTAGAATTATTATAATTTATTATAAATTTATTACAAATTATTATAATTTTCTCTATAATCTACAGTTTTCACTAGAGCATATATCATTCTTGTAATTAGGAGAAAGTTTAATCAAATTTCTGCCTTCTAAAGTTACACTGGAGTAAATCTAATAAATGATAATTATTCGTTTTTAATACAACTATCAAGTTCTTATGAAATTCATTTTTGTATTTCCATATATATTCATTGAGCATCTGCTATGTGCCAAGCACTCTGCTATGCTCTATACAACAGCAGCAGCAGCTACCATTTTTGAGTGCTTACTATGGACTATGCAGTGCTCAAAGCACTTTCACTTATTAACTGATTTAGTCCACACAAGATCCTATAATGTAGGTACTGTTATTATTCCCACCCCATATGTGAGGAAGCCAAGTCACAGTGAGTTATGTAACTTCAGAGTTAGGAGCTGAGCTAGGAGCTGATTCATAAACCCAGAGAGTCTGGTTCCAAACTCCACAATCTTAAGCCCTAGAATTCTATCACTAGAAACAATGGTGAGCAAACTCATAGTCGTAGCCTTTATATTATTATAAAGGAAAAGTATAAAAAGGTATCTGAGCTATACTCAATATGAAACGCTTACTTTAAAAAAAGGTGAGTGTATAAGAGAGGACAAGATTTGCTCTCAGGGATCAGGGGAGCTTTCTCTCAGGAGCTGTTTCTGAATAGATCTACAGTAAAAGTAGGCAAAAAGGAGGCGCAAGCATTATAGGCAGAACATGTGCAAAGGCCCTGAAGCAGAAGGTAAGAGGATGGAAGAAGCTGAGGGCAGTACAGCCAGCCTGTAAGAAGAGCATCTCTGCAAGAGGCTGGAGAGGAAACAAAAGGCTAGCTTCATCAACTGCTCAACAAGGATTAATTCTAGGACGTGCCAGGCTCAGTTCTAGTCACTGCAGATAAAACAGTGAACAATACAAACAGAGATCCCTAACAAAGCTTACTTATATTTTAACAGAAGGAGGACAAAGACAATCACACAAATAAATGCACACTAGCTGATGATAAGTGCTACGGAGAAAAATAAATCAGAGTTAATAAGGACAGAGAGGGGCTGGATGAGAGTGTGTATGGCTAGTATATGGGCTGGTCAGGGAAGGTCTTACTGATAAAGGTGTATTTGAGCAGAGACCTTGTATTAGTTTTCTATTACTGCTGTAACAAACACAACACCCATTCATTATCTCACAGTCCCATAGGTCAGAAGTCCAGTGCACTTGACTGGTTTCTCCACTTCAAGTCTCACTGGGCTAATATCAAGGTATTGGCATGGCTGGGTTCCTTTTGGTGGTTCACTGGGAGAAAACCAGTTTCTGTCTCCTTGTGGTTGTAGGACTGTGTTCCCATTTTCTTGCTGGTTATCAGCTAAGGGCAAAATTTCCAGCTTCTAGAAAGCACCTGTATTCCTCAGCTCATGGTCTCCTTTCTCAATCTTCAAAGCCAGCAGCAGAAGATCAAGACTTTCTCATGTCACATTTCTGTGATCTACTTTTCTGCTTCCTCTTCCACTTTTAAGTGGAAGACTCATGGGATTATATTGGCCCCACCCAGATAATCTAAATTGTCTCTGTGATCTCAGCGTCCTTAACCTTCATCACATCCATTAAGTCCCTTTTGCATGTCAGGAAACATATTCACAGGTTCTGGGCATTAGGGTGTAAACATTTTGGGAGGCCCATCCCTCCCTTTACCACAGACCTGAAAGAAGTGAGAATATCTGGTTGTGGGAGCAGGGTGGTCCAGGGACGTGGAAGATTAAATGCTTGACATGTTTATATGCCGAGAGTGATGAGGAGGGAGAAGAGTTAGAGGGAAGGTCTGAGCGGTGGTGGGGAGAGGTGAGTGGAAGTAGAAACAGGACAGGCGGATAACTGGATGTGGAGTTTCTTAAAAAAAAAAAAGAAAAAGAAAAAAAAGGAGGAATCAAATATAATGGTGACGTTTGGGGCCTGAGCAACCAGAAGGATGGTGGTGCCAGTAACTGAGCTGGGAAGACAGTCTTTGGGGGCAAACAGGAGCCCTGCACTGGCCACGTTAAGTCTGAGATGCGTGTTAGATAGACATTAAGTGGAGATGTTCAGTAGGACTGAATTAACACATCTGGGGCTTAGGGAGAGGTCTTGGCCAGAAATATAAATTTGGGAATCATCAAAGTGTGAATGTGATCTAAAATCAGAAGACTGGATCTGATCACCTAGGAAGAGAAGTTTATTTTGAGGTCTTGAGATCTTATCAGGGCTTATGGTTTTCCATTCTAGCATGAGAAACCTTTGCTACTTCTTAAAAGTCTCCCCCTTCCAAATTAAACTTCTCTAGCTCCTCTAGCTGTCCTTCAGAAGACCTGGTCTTCAGGTCTTGCACTACTGACCACCTTCCAGTTAAAATATAGTTTGTCACTGTTCCCCCTAAACTGTAGAATCCAGGACTTGAGGGGATATATAGCCATTTCCCAATTAGTGAATGGATTGTGTCTCCCAAATCCATAGTTGAGGTAGTTTAAAACTCAGCACAGATTTTCTCATAGAATCAGTATAAAAGATAGATTTCAACTCATAAAAAACCCTGTTTAGCCCATAATATGCATAAATTACAATAATAATATTTTTATTTCACCCAGCAGCTTTGCAGTATAACACAGTGGCTAAGAGTTCTGGCTCTTGAATCAAACTGCCTGGGTTTGAATCCTGTGTCTTCTATTGCTCTCCTCTGGGCTCGGCTAACACTCCATGATTTGGGGCAAGTTATTTAAGCTTTACAAACCTCGGTTTCCCCACCTATAACATGAAGTTTATAATGGTACCTTTCAAATAGGTTTGTTGTCAGGATTAAATGTGATTATCAGTGTCAATAATTTACCATATTATCTGGCATTTAGCAAGAATTCAAACAAGAATGTTATCTATTAATATCGTTATTAACATCTAGTCATTGTTACAACTGTTTCTTTATCAGCACGGGGGCGGGAGACTTGGTGGATAGAGAGGGAAAGAGATGATTCCTCAGGAGTGTGACCTACTCACCACACCCATCCATCTCTACAAGGGAGAAGGTACTTTCCTCCCCATCCCAGAGCTAGTTGAGCCTGCAATGCACCCACGTGGTAGCCTCTGCACTCACCTCTGTCAGCGCCCACTCAGAACCCTGCATTCCTGATGAGGCCTGACCACTAAGACTTAGAGGAACCCTGACTTCCCTCCACCTTAGTTTAAGATTCCATATCTTCGACCCGTATTTTTCTGAATGTTTCTGGAAGCCATATCTCACTGTTGGATCACAGGGCCCTGGAGGTCAAATAAAACTTCAGGTCTTTCCCAAGAGTTCTGGAACAAGTGGTTGTGAGAACTGAGGTCAGGCTTACAAATGACCTGTTAAATAGGATCATGTCCATTTCAACCCATCATACAAGGATGTTGTAACTTTTCTGAAAATTGATGCTGTCATCCAAATCAGGAGCCAGTGCTTTTGCCAAGACGTGTGTCATCTGCGAATCTGAAGTCCTTCTTCCATCCAGGCCCGAGAGCTCTCTCTACAGCCTCCCAGCTGGTCTCCCTGCTCCACTCCTGTCCTGTAACGATCTGCGTTTCACAGCAGCGACAGCGGCCCTTTTCAGGCATCAGATCATGTGACTCCCCTGCCGAACTCCTTCCGATGGATTTCCATCACTCCTGGAACAAAATTCCAGTCCCTGCTCCAGCCCACAAGGCCCTATACCAGCCAGCTTCAGAGCCCCCTTCTTTTCTTCAGCTCCTAACACACCCCCCTCTTACTCACCCTGGTCTATCCGCACCAGCCTCTTTACTGACCATCAAACGTATCAAGCACATCCCCAACTCTACGTTTTCTTGGTTCTTGTGTTGTTTTTTTTTTCTTTTGGTAGTTAAAAATAGTTTAATGTGATTTTATTATATTTAAAAACATTGTTCTGGGAAGGCCAACTCTAAGTTTTGCAGTGCTTTTTTTCTACCTAGAAAGCTTTCCCCTCATTTTGTTCAACTGCTTTTCCGGGTCACCTTCTCAGAGAGGTATTATCTAGGCACTCCATCTAAAACAGTGACTCTAGCCCCCCACCCTTCTCTACCCCCCAGACCTGGCTTTATTTTTCTTCTTTGCATTTACCATGGTCTGGCATTAACACACACACACACACACACACACACACACACAATTGGTTGGCTGGTCAGCTTGTTGGTTTATTGTCTGTTCCCGCACTAAGTTATAAGCTCCATAAGGACAGGAACCTCATCTATTTTGTTCACTGTCGTAGCCCCATTGCCTTGAAGAGCACCTGGCGACAAAGCAGGTGAATACAGGAAATAAATGAGGAAGGAAAGTGAGCAGGTAACAAAGGGCAGGACAACACACTGGGAAGAACACGTCTACACCTTAGTCCAGCTCAGCAGTCTGACAGTGAAAAGGGTAAGATGAGTTACTTTTCTTAGAGAGAACAATCAGTCAGTTAGACATGACAGAGGCAGACAGCGCGGAATAAGATGGCTTCTTGTAGAAAGTCTGTTGCAGCTGATCAAAAGAATACTGTTCATGAGGGCCTGAGAGCTATGAAAATAGCTTTGAAATACAGCCCTTTTATTAAAAAGAAGCTATCAGTCTGAATAATTAGTACCATTTGGGAGAAGCTACACGATATGGTGGAAAGAATGCCAAGCCAGAGTCAGACACCCCCGACACCCAGATCTGGCACTTGCTGGCTGTGATTCCTTACAGATATCACTTATCCACTTGGAGCCTTAATTTCCTCATATGGAAAGTGGGGACGATAATACCTATTTCTTAGGACTGGTGATAGAGTAAATAAATAAGACAAGGTATATAAAGCACTTAGCACCCAGCCTGGCACATGACTGGTGCGCAACACATTCTAGTCTCTTCCCGAATATCACTGGGTTTCTCCCAAATCTAAATGGAATTTGAGGCTATTAATAGCCTTCACTTCTCTAACACACCATGAAGTCCTATGATGCGCTATGCTTATTTCTTAAAAAACATATTCTCACCAAAAAAATCATGTAATTCAAAAGTTAAAATATTCCCTCTATATAGATATACATACATATACACATAAATATATATATGCAGATAGATAAACAGAAATAGGTAGATAATTACTTTTTTAACCCAAAAAGGTGCAAAGGTAAGCTTGGGTGGTGGAAAATTACTGGTCATCCATGACGAGTCGGATCCTTTCTATAGGCATCAAGGAGATGAGATTCAAGATCCTCCTGTGTTCTCTCAATACTGAACTTATGGTACTCACTGGACCCCACAGAGGAAGGTTACTTGGGCACAGGCAGTTTGCAATATGCCTGCCAGTTTCAAAGCTCTGCTGCTCAGCCCTGAAACATGGGCAGAGAGCAGGTGGAGAGGATCAAAATCTGTGCCCTAAAAAAATGCAGACCATTTTATAGGCTCTACAATCAAGGATCCTGAAGAGGAACCCTGTTGTTCCTGCTAAGGGGAAAGAAGGGGTTCTATTCTACAAACAGCTGTTAGAGGGCACACATCCACAGTTTTAAAATGCCCATCTATGCAAAGAAAGGAAGCTCTTAAAGACTGTAGAGTTCTCAACCTTCTTTCAAAACTCCATATTTTAATTCTTCCTAAAAAACAAAAGCATTTATCAAGTATTTTACTCTCCCAATATATGTTTGGTTTAAAACTGTTACACTGTAAAAAAAAAAAGATGATGATGATGACATTGCTTTATCCAAATATTTATTGAGCACTTACTGTGTGCTAATTCCCATTCAAGGTGTCTGATATCTATCAGTGAAGTAAAGTGGCAAAGAGCACTGCCCTCATGAAATTTACATTCTAGCAGGGGAGACAGATAACAATAGATATATTTTAAAAATAAGTAAATTATACGGTATGTTTTAAAAAGTGATTACCTGGTATGAGGGGAAAAACAGAGCCAAGTAAAAGGAACTGGGAGTGCTGGGGGGAAAGCTGTAATTTTAAATAGAATGGTCAGAGTGGGCAGCACTGAGAAGATGGCATATGCAGATGATAAAGTTGCATCACAGAACTTAACTTAGTAAGAGCTTTTATTTATCATCCTAAATTTAAGTTAACCTATTACTCAACCATAAAAAAAGAATGAAATAATGCCATTTGTAGCAACATGGATGGACTTAGAGATTATCATATGAAGTGAAGTTAAGTCAGCCAAAGAGAGACAAATATGATGTCACTTATATGTGGAATCAAAAAAAAAAAAAGAAAGATACAAATGAACTTATTTACATAACAGAAATAGGCTCACAGACATAGAAAACAAACTTATGGTTACCAAAGGGGAAAGGGGGTAGAGGAATAAATTAGGGGGTTGGGATTAATATATATACACTACTATATATAAAATAATCAACAAGGACCTACTGTACAGCACAAGGAACTATATTCAATGTCTTATACTAACCTATAACGGAAAAGAATCTAAAAAGAATATATATATATACATAACTGAATCACTGTGCTGTACACCTGAAACTAACAAAACATTGTAAATCAACTATACTTAAGTTAAAAAAACATTTAAGTTAACCTACTTTTAAAAATGCACTGATACATGATTGTTTAAAAACTAAGTTTACCTAATGAAAAATTTATAACTAAACTTCTGTGTTTAACCAAGTACCAACTTTTCTAAATCTATATAACACACACCAATGCCAAAGACTCTCAGAGAGAAGTCTGGAATCTAAAGAGGCCAGGCCTCAGCATGTATCACTGTCATTCTTCACGTAGAATCAGCATTTCTAGCCCATATATTAGGAACTGCTGAAGAGGAAAAAAAAAAGGACATTCCAAGAGTTTCTTGTATTGATTTCTTTTATCCCAAACAAAGAGATTCTCCTAGTAACAAGATATGTCATAATCACTTAATTTGCCTGACTCCTTTAAAGAAAGAACAATGGATTCAAGAAAAGGTGTTGACTTGTAAAAATATAATCATTTTGCAAGATTCTGTTGTTTGTATGGGTCACTTTCCCTTAGTGATATAGGTGGTCTCTACAGAGAATCGGAAAATGCGTTAAGTCTAATTCCTGTCATTCCCAAGAGCCTGAGCTAAATCTAAAGCAGCCAAAGTGTGAAAACTCTAAAACTGCTCCTGAGGGCAGGAAGGATAAAGCTTCTTCTCCAAGCCTTATCTCTAGATTTAATGTGCTAGACACTCACAATTAAATTACCTCTATCAACTGGACATGATCATTTTCTTCTTTCTCTCCACAGTGTTTCTGCACAGGCAGAGCCAGTGTAACTGTGAACCTTGTGCCAGGCATTCCCCTTCAGAGCACAACACACAGATTTGAAGGAAACTGTCTGGTGAAGTCCTTTCCCAGACAAAAAAAATGGTTCACAAGATAGGGAACTAACACCTCCAGCCACCACTCGTTCATTCCTTTTCCAAACATTTGCTCTGTGAGTGTTTGAGCATTCTACTCCTCACCACGGCTTTGCCAAGGCCATCCTAAATTTTACAAACTAAAATGTACAAGATCAGTGTAATATGGACACATGAAAGCGTTTCCAGACAGAAGAGCTGCTTCGCCCTCAGAGATAAATAGTATATCCAATTTAAACATAGTTGAGAGTAGAAGAGTTATATTCATTTCATTATGCAACTTTTCATGGGATATATTGCAAAAGTAAATTAATCTGCAAAGATACATATAAAGAATAGACATAGAACAAAAAATGTATAATTATTTCTCAACTAATATGTGAACATAAGTGGATAGGAATTATTTGTTCAACACAGTGGCACCAAACTGAAATTGAAATATGACTTTTAAAAGTGAAAAAGTATTTTCATAATAATAAAAATGTATACGACCTAATATTTAGTAGAAAAATGATTAATAAATCATAGCACATCATGTCCCAGAAGATGTATTAACATGAAATGAGATGGTTAATCTTGTTAAAATTTTTAAAAATAAGAGCAGGCTATAGAGAGAGTACATTTTCATGTTTAAGGAAATATATTATCATAAGAGTGTACGGATATGTGTATGTACCAAAAAAGCTGGAAGAAAAAAAAACACACCAAAATGTTTTGAAGGGATGGATAATGTTTTTTCTTCTTTTCACTTGTCAAGATTTTTTTCTCCAATTTTTTTCTGCATTGAAGATTTATATCTCAAACCATTTTCTGAAGTTTTGAGTGAAAATATTCTCTAATGAGAAAAATAAGCTGTGAATCAGATATCCCGGGTTCCAGGTCCCTCTTTGACACTTAGCCATACAGACAGAAAAAACACTTCTCAGCATTATGCCTGTTCATCATCTATAACAAGCGGGGGTTGACCAGATGCTTTCTAACATCTTACTATTTTACTTATGTATATCGTAATGACTGTGTATTGCTTTGTCACATATATTTCTCTCCACATCCACTCTAAGGCAGAGACTGTGCCACATGCACATATTCTTGTGCTTTGTTTTACACACTGATCAGGGCAAACACATGTTAACTCATTCACAACTAACCGTGCATGCTAACCCCTACTGTTCAAAAATCACTACCTTCAGGGTCAGATTCTATTTAGTTAGTTGTCTTACACTCTCTCTCTCTTACCAAACAGCAAATTCAGTTCTCAAGGCAGACAACCCTGCTCTTTATCCCACCCACCCTCCCCTACTCTTCTACCCTGTGTGTAATTTCTTTTTTAAAATTAATTAATTAATTAATTTATTTATTTATTTATTAGTTGCTTTGGGTCTTCGTTGTGGTGCATGGACTTCTCATTGTGGTGGCTTCTCTTGTTTCGGAGCATGGGCTCTAGGCTCACAGGCTTCAGTAGTTGTGGCACAAGAGCTCTGTAGTTGTGGCTCATGGGCTCTAGAGTGCAGGCTCAGTAGTTGTGGCGCACGAGCTTAGTTGCTCCGTGGCATGTGGGATCTTCCCGGACCAGGATTCGAACCCGTGGGAGTCCCCTACATTGGCAGGCGGATTCTTAACCACTGCGCCACCAGAGAAGTCCCAGTGTGTAATTTCTGGCTGTGAAATCAGAGGGCTGTATCAAATGTAAGCCCCAGGTTCATCTGGGGCAGACAGTGGCTTTCAAAAAGACTGGACCACATGCCCTCTGCTCACTTCTCATGTCTTCTCATCCCACTGCTTCTTTTTCTTTTACAAAATGCTCACCCCTCTTTCTTCCTCAGCCTGCAAGCGAATGCAGTAGAACCTGTGTAGAACTATTTACCTGAGCTCTCTAGTTTCTAGACGTGTCCCCTTGCCTTGGAGGGGAACATACAACATCCCACTGTCAGAGGTTGTGAGCAAACACTTGCACTCACTCTCAGGAAGGGATGGACGTGGCCAACAGTTTGCTGTTAAAAAGATTCAGCTAGGATATCCACGATAAAGTGACACATAAAATCAGGTCCTTCTGAAGGCATTTTTCTAAAGTTGTTATAACCTTGGGCCTCCACAGTATGAGAAGGTTCATTGGGTCCCAATGTGTGCGAAGTCTGTAGCCAGTCTGGTGTCAGTGGGGAGCTAGTCCATCAGCCGGCTACAGCTGGCCCCTCTCCTGCTACTGTGCAAAAAGCACACTGTCCATCTGACAGGTGAAGAAGAGGTACCGGTTTAGTTTTGCTTTTTTAGTTAACATCATTTTATCTCATTTTAATTATTTTCCTAATATCTGAACCACCCTGAGTTAATCTACTGTTGGGATCTCTTTAATATGCTTTCTGAAATAAATATAACTAAAATGACTAATTTTTCTGGCCACAAAGTCAAAACACTGCACCAAAGCCCACAGAAGCAAGTCAAAACAAGCCCTCCACTACTTTCCTGTTCAGGTTTTCTTCTGTGTGCAAGATATGACCTCCAGCTGAGTTTTGTGCTTTTTTTAATTCAAAGATATTCCTACTTCGTTAACACAATTCTTCATTTTTGACTTCTTCGTTAGTACCAAGGAGAAATTCCTGGCTTTAAAAGATTCAAATGACTTACATCTAAATCAGACCTGGACTCTCTCCTCTCAACATCCAATTTACATGAAATCTCTTAGAGTTTCTCTGCTTCCATAAAATGTGGGTGCCACTGCGCATCAGGCCCAGGTTTGCCTCTTTGCACAAACAGTCCAAAATAGTTTTCCTGATCTGTTTCAACTTGAAGTGTTGTCAATATATGGATTGTCTTGCTTTCTAATTCAGTGAAAAATCTAGTTTTCCATTAGTCTCTGCCTTTCTAATTTTCGATACAGCTTTACTAAATGTAATTATTAAAGGCAGATTCAAGAAAGCAATTACTGAGCTATGGGTTTGTACTTCTGAAGTCTTAATAAGTGGCAAAAGCTGTAATTGCACTAATAGTATAAAATAAAATTTTCTATGGATTAGATATATACACCCTTGAATCTGTATATGGAGAGACATATTTAAAACAGTATATAAAGCATGCTCTCTTAAAACACAAGTTTTAACCTGCACTGAAACTTTATTCAAAGGCAGTGATCTATGCTGGAAAGAGTAGGAAAGGACATTTCAGAAAGACTACATTCTGATCTTTCTCCAGGACTCTGTGACTTTGGTAAACCACTTAACTCTCCTGGATCTCCTTTTTCCCACCATCTGTAAATATGTGAGAATGTTAAACTAGATGGCTACTAAGTGCTCTCTCAGCTCTAAAGTTCTATGAACTATTTATTAAATTCTTAATCTCTGCTAGGCTCAGTATTACACACACACACAGAGCTTCCAAAGCTTAAAATTTAGTAAAGAAGGACAATATAATTAATATTAATAATATAAAGCAATATGTAAAAGTGCTATTCCAGTGACATAAACCAAATTAATTTTCCGAAATGTCCTAAGGAATAAGCTGCACACGTGAATGGAGGATACAGCTTCTTTGACAGTCATCCAAACTATATAATTTGGCTTTCTATCTATAGGCAGACAGTGGAACATTCATTATTCGGTCACTTAGCACTGGCCTTGGGCAAACGACAAACTCTGAATGTAGCCACTGTCCCCAAACCAAAACGCCTCTGAAACATTTTGTAGTCATGTAGCGATCACTGAACATACTTATCTCAGTACTGTGATATTATTTATTAACTCATGAGAGGCAGAAGGAGCAGGTTACTATCACTGTTTTACACACCAGAAGACTGCAAATGAGAAAAGTAAATGACTTTTCAAAAGTCTCATAGCTAATCAGCGGTCTGCCTTCCAGAATATGATCATGGGCAGCCTTTCCACAAAATTAATTAGTGAATAGGCCATAGGAGCCCTGTCCCTGTGACTTTTTCACTCTCCAGAAAGATCTTCATTTCTCTTAATGATGTCCCTTGGTTTGTCAGCACCATTCAAAATGGTGCCTGCAATTTACCAGAAAGCTACAGCAACAACTCTAATTCTACCTTATATGGATTTAGTTGATATGTGAAGAACTGACCTTCATGACTTCTGGAAGTCTGTGCTAATGGATTTTGGACAGGGTCCTTACACAAGGCCTTAAAATTTATATTCAGCATCATCACTACCACCATTATCTGAAGGAACATCTGCAAACTCAAAACCACACTGCACTGCTTTCTTCAAATCATCCTTCATGAAGGTCTAAGAACCAAATTTGAAGTCAAGGGAAAAAATGAAGAACAGAAACAATCAGGCAAGCAAACGATACACTTATTCCTTTAATTCTAAGTTGAAAACCTGTATACTATGTCCATACTGAAGCACCCTTCACTCTGGATGCTACATTTTAAGAACATCACTGTCACATGAGATAGTCTTTTCCATGAAGAAGCCACGGCAGGACCAGAGGTCTTTCCCTATGGCATCTGAGGAGCAAGGAAAGATGTTTACCCAGGGGGAGCAAATGCAGTCTTTAAGTACTTGCAGAGCAAGTGAGTAAAGGGATCACAATGAAGTTTTGTCAATCTCAGTAACAAAATTAAGGCCAGCTAGTAAATTTTCTGTATAGTCTAAAGCTGAGGAAAAGGATCATGACTTAGAGTTTGCCGTGCAAGCATGACGAGCCCACATCCCAAATCACCCACCAGATAAGGCTGAACTGACAGTTTCCAGGCAGCTTGTGTGAAGAAGGATTACTATTCAACCCACTTTCTGGTCAGTGATTGTATTTTGGGAAAACAGACTACATGCCATTGTTAAGCAAACAGCCCCTGTCTTTAAAGTGAGTCAATAAGGGCAGGGGTGTCATTAAGCCAGAGAAGTAGCTAACATAAAATCCGAGTTGCAGAATGTTAAAGACCCCAGATCTACTACTCAAAGAAAAGCATTTTACAAGGAAGCACCAAGATCGAGACTCAGAGTAAAAGCTTCTAAAACACAAAAGCACAAATAATTATAAACACTAAATCTGAAATAGTCACTTGAAAGAATTAAGAAAAGTGGGTAAACATCCAACTTCTAGCTTTAAAACACCAAGAGAACAAAGCAGGGCTCTGGTGATGAACCTTAAGAGGGGCCACAGAAAATGTACCAGAAGGATCCAACTCCACAGAGGAGCTGGAAACAAAAAGCAGAGATCCCTGGAAACAGAGTCAGGAGCACATTTTCCTCACGCAATCAGAATGAACAAGTCACATGTGTGGACACAGACTCCTAATAAAGAAACAAAATCCAGACATAGTGAAAAGTGCTGTGGGTTTTGTCTTAATTCTGATACTAGGTAGCCATGCTCTCCTGGATAGGTCATTTACTCTCACTTTGGCTTTAGTTGCTTTATTTATTTATTTAGTGAAAATGTACTGATCACTACTACGTGTAAACATGTGCTAGACACTGGGCATACAGTGAACTAACAGCACAATGCATAGTCTTATAAATGCTCTGTGGGAAAGGACAGACTACTGAGAGGCTGAAATAGGACATCCCAGTCAGGGCTAAGTTCCTGAGAAAGTGGTGCAGAAACTGAGACCTGACACCTCAGAGAGAGGTGAGAGTGGAGGTGAACAGGGCCAAGGGGGAAGTTTACTTAACTAAAGCAGATTCACTTGAGCAGCCAGACTGTGAGACTGGAGCTCGAGGGGTCGGGGGCAGTGGGGGGGGGGGGGAAGGAGTATCAAGAATAGTCCTTAGGTAGGGAGGGGCCAGACCACACCGGGCGCCTTAAGCCACACTAGAGATTGACTGGCCTTTACCAAATGAGCAATGAGGAGCTGCTCAGTGATTGAAGCAGGAGCCGACTTGATCAGATATGCAGAAGAATCCTGCTGACTGCAAAACTATGGATTCCAAAGAGTTTGGAGTAGATGGGGAAGACTGAGTAGGAAGTTATTAAGTCTTCTCCAAAGTTCTGTTTCACACTGAAAATTTTATGTTCCTTACCTTTTCATTTAAGCATTTTATAATTACAATATGTCAATTTAAAAATGAACTTAGTTATATAAAAATTACAAAACTCAGCCTTTAAAAGTTGGATAGTTGGCCTTTTAAAAATGAAGTCACTAGGATCTTTTAAGAACCCTGTCATCAAAGGCTATTCTCCCTTCCTCATCCATGCAAGACCAAGAGAAGGCTGCTCTGCTGGTTAAGACAACAGAGAAAACCACTGTAGGTGTGTGGGCACTCGTCTAAGGAGGGAAAGAGAGGGCTGGTCGTCCTCCACCTCACCTGGAATGTGTGGAGCCCCCTCCCGGGCAATGAAGGCAGTCTGCAGGTGTTCCCAGAAGAGACAAAACCAATCAAGAAAAAGTAGGGGTGGGAGTGTGGGGCAAGTGAGGGGAGAGGTGGTGGGGGGATGGGGACACTACAAAGGCTGGCCGAAGGAGAATGCAAAAGCAGAAGGCATCCTCAGGGCTCTATCAATGCTGGATCAAGAGTGAAGTCAGGGCTTCGCTGGTGGCACAGTGGTTAAGAATCCGCCTGCCAATGCAGGGGACACGGGTTCGAGCCCTGGCCCAGGAAGATCTCACATGCCACGGAGCAACTAAGGCCGTGCGTCACAACTACTGAACCCACGTGCCGCAACTACTGAAGCCCGCGTGCCTAGAGCCCATGCTCCATAACAAGAGAAGCCACTGCAATGAGAAGCCTGTGCACGGCAACGAAGAGTAGCCCTCACTCACCACAACTAGAGAAAACCTGCGTGCAGCAACGAAGACCCAATGCAGCCAAAAAAATTAAATAAATAAATTTAAAAAAAAAAGTGAAGTCAGAGACCTGCAAGATGGCGGAGGAGTAAGAAGTAGAGATCACCTTCCTCCCCACAAATACATTAGAAATACATCTACATGTGGAACAACGCCTAGAGAACACCTATTGAACGCTGGCAGAAGACCTCAGACATCCCAAAAGGCAAGAAACTCCCCACATACCTGGCTGAGTGGCAGACAGGGGCTTGGTGCTCCGGCCAGGTGTCAGGTCTGTGCCTCTGAGATGGGAGAGCAGAGTTCAGGACGTTGATCCACCAGAGACCTACCGGTCCACGTAATATCAAATAGCGAAAGCTCTCCCAGAGATCTCCATCTCAACACTAAGACCCAGCTCCACTCAACGACCAGCAAGCTACAGTGCTGGACACACTATGCCAAACAATGGGCAAGAAAAGAACACAAACCCACCCATTAGCACAGAGGCTGCCTAAAATCATAAAAAGGTCACAGACACCCCAAAACACACCACTGGAGGTGGTCCTCCCCAACAAAAAGACAAGATCCAGCCTCATCCACCAGAACACAGGTACCAGTCCCCGCCACCAGCAAGCCTACACAACCCACTGAATCAACCTTAGCCACTGGGGGCAGACACCAAACACAATGGGAACTACGAACCTGCAGCCTGTGAAAAGAAAACCCCCAAAACAATAAGTTAAGCAAAATTAGAAGACAGAGAAACACACAGCAGATGAAGGAGCAAGGTAAAAACCCACCAAACCGAACAAAAAAAGAGGAAATAGGCAGTCTACCTGAAAAAGAATTCAGGGTAATGATAGTAAGGATGATCCAAAATCTTGGAAATAGAATGGAGAAAATACAAGAAACGTTTAACAAGGACCTAGAAGAACTAAGGAGCAAGCAAACAATGATGAAAACACAATAAATGAAATTAAAAATTCTCTAGAAGGAATCAATAGCAGAATAACTGAGGCAGAAGAACGGATAAGTGAGCTGGAAGGTAAAATAGTGGAAATAACTACCACAGAGCAGAATAAAGAAAAAAGAATAAGAAGAATTGAGGACAGTCTCAGAGACCTCTGGGACAACATTAAATGCACCAACATTTGAATTATAGGGGTCCCAGAAGAAGAAGAGAAAAACAAAGGGGCTGAGAAAATATTTGAAGAGATTATAGTTGAAAACTTCCCTAATATGGGAAAGGAAACAGTCAGTCAAGTCCAGGAAGCACAGAGAGTCCCATACAGGATAAATCCAAGGAGAAACACACCAAGACACATATTAATCAAACTATCAAAAATTAAATACAAAGAAAAAATATTAAAAGCAGCAAGGGAAAAACAACAAATAACATACAAGGGAATCTCCATAAGGTTAACAGCTGATCTTTCAGCAGAAACTCTGCAGACCAGAAGGGAGTGGCAGGACATATTTAAAGTGATGAAAGGGAAAAAGCTACAACCAAGATTACTCTACCCAGCAAGGATCTCATTAGATTTGACAGAGAAATTAAAACTTTACAGATAAGCAAAAGCTAAGAGAATTCAGCACTGCCACCAGCTTTACAACAAATGCTAAAGGAACTTCTCTAGGCAGGAAACACAAGAGAAGGAAAAGGCCTACAATAACAAACCCAAATCAATTAAGAAAATGGTAATAGGAACATACATATCGATAACTACCTTAAATGTAAATGGATTAAATGCTCCAACCAAAAGAAACAGACTGGCTGAATGGATACAAAAACAAGACCCATATAGATGCTGTCTACAAGAGACCCACTTCAGACCTAGAGACACATACAGACTGAAAGTGAGGGGATGGAAAAAGATATTCCATGCGAATAGAAATCAAAACAAAGCTGGAGTAGCAATTCTCATATCAGACAAAATAGACTTTAAAATCGAGACTATTACAAGAGACAAAGAAGGACACTACATAATGATCAAGGGATCAATCCAAGAAGAAGATATAACAATTGTAAATATTTATGCACCCAACATAGGAGCACCTCAATACATAAGGCAAATGCTAACAGCCAAAAAAGGGGAAATCAACAGTAACACAATCATAGTAGGGGACTTTAACACCCCACTGTCACCAATGGACATATCATCTAAAATGAAAATAAATAAGGAAACACAAGCTTTAAATGATACATTAAACAAGGTGGACTTAATTGATATTTATAGGACATTCCATCCAAAAACAACAGAATACACTTTCTTCTCAAGTGATCATGGAACATTTTCCAGGATAGATCATATCTTGGGTCAGAAATCAAACCTTGGTAAATTTAAGAAAATTGAAATCATATCAAGTATCTTTTCTGAACATAACACTATGAGACTAGATATCAATTACAGGAAAAAATTTGTAAAAAATACAAACACTTGGAGGCTAAACAATACACTACTAAATAACCAAGAGATCACTGAAGAAATCAAAGAGGAAATCACAAAATGCCTAGAAACAAATGAAAATGAAAACACAATGACCCAAACCCTATGGGATGCAGCAAAAGCAGTTCTAAGAGGAAAGTTTATAGCAATACAATCCTATCTCAAAAAACAAGAAACATCTCAAATAAACAACCTAACCTTACACCTAAAGCAATTAGAAAAAGAAGAAAAAAAACCCCCAAAGTTAGCAGAAGGAAAGAAATCATAAAGATCAGATCAGAAATAAATGAAAAAGAAATGAAGGAAAAGATAGCAAAGATCAATAAAACTAAAAGCTGATTTTTTGAGAAGATAAACAAAATTGATAAACCATTAGCCAGACTTATCAAGAAAAAAAGGGAGAAGACTCAAATCAATAGAACTGGAAATGAAAAAGGAGAAGTAACAACTGACACTGCAGAAATACAAAGGATCCTGAGAGATTACTACAGGCAACTCTACGCCAATAAAATGGACAACCTGGAAGAAATGGACAAATTCTTAGAAAAGCACAACCTTCCGAGACTGAAGCAGGAAGAAATAGAAAATATGAACAGACCAATCACAAGCACTGAAACTGAGACTGTGATTAAAAATCTTCCAACAAAGAAAAGCCCAGGACCCGATGGCTTCACAGGTGAATTCTATCAAACATTTAGAGAAGAGCTAACACTTATCCTTCTCACACTCTTCCAAAATATAGCAGAGGGAAGAACACTCCCAAACTCTTTGTATGAGACCACGATCACCCTGATACCAAAACCAGACAAAGACGTCACAAAGAAAGAAAACTACAGCCAATATCACTGATGAAAATAGATGCAAAAATACTAGCAAACAGAATCCAACAGCACATTAAAAGGATCAAACACCATGATCAAGTAGGGTTTCTCCCAGGAATGCAAGTATTCTTAAATGTATGCAAATCAATCAATGTGATAAACCATATTAACAAACTGAAGGAGGAAAACCGTAAGATCACCTCAATAGATGCAGAAAAATCTTTTGACAAAATTCAACACCCATTTATGATGAAAACCCTCCAGAAAGTAGGCATAGAGGGAACTTACCTCAACATAATAAAGGCCATATATGACAAACCCACAGCCAACATCATTCTCAATGGTGAAAAACTGAAACCATTGCCTCTAAGATCAGGAACAAGACAAGGTTGTCCACTCTCACCACTACTATTCAACACAGTTTTGGAAGTTACACAGGAATCAAAGAAGAAAAAGAAATAAAAGGAATCCAAATTGGAACAGAAGAAGTAAAGCTGTCACTCTTGCAGATGACATGATATTATACATAGAGAATCCTAAAGATGCTACCAGAAAACTACTAGAGCTAATCAATGCATTTGGTAAAGTAGCAGGATACAAAATTAATGCACAGAAATCTCCTGCATTCCTATACACTAATGATGAAAAATCTGAAAGAGAAATTAAGGAACTACTCCCATTTACCACTACAACAAAATGAATAAAATACCTAGGAATAAACCTACCTAAGCAGGCAAAAGACCTATATGCAGAAAACTATAAAACACTGATGAAAGGAATTAAAGATGATACAAACAGATGGAGAGATATGCCATGTTCTTGGATTGGAAGAATCAACATTGTGAAAATGACTATACTACCCAAAGCAATCTACAGATTCAATGCAATCCCTATCAAACTACCAATGGCATTTTTCAGAGAACTAGAACAAAAAATTTCACAATTTGTATGGAAAGACAAAAGACCCCAAATAACCAAAGCAATCTTGAGAAAGTAAAACGGAGTTGGAGTAATCAGGCTCCCTGACTTCAGACTATACTACAAAGCTACAGTAATCAAGACAGTATGGTAGTGGCACAAAAACAGAAATATAGATTAATGGAACAGGATAGAAAGCCCAGAGATAAACCCACACACATATGGTCACCTTATTTTTGATAAAGGAGGCAAGAATATACAATGGAGAAAAGACAGCCTCTTCAATAAGTGGTGCTGGGAAAACTGGACAGCTACATGTAAAAGAATGAAATTAGAACACTCCCTAACACCATACACAAAAATAAACTCAAAATGGATTAAAGACCTAAACGTAAGACCAGACACTATCAAACTCTTAGAGGAAAACATAGGCAGAACACTCTATGACATAAATCACAGCAAGATCCTTTTTGACTCACTTCGTAGAGAAATGGAAATAGAAACAAAAATAAACAAAAGGGACCTAATGAAACTTAAAAGCTTTTGCACAGCAAAGGAAACCATAAATAAGATGAAAAGACAACCCTCAGAATGGGAGAAAATATTTGCAAATGAAGCAACTGACAAAGGATTAATCTCCAAAATTTACAAGCAGCTCATGCAGCTCAATATCAAAAAAACAAACAACCCAATCCGCAAATGGGCAGAAGACCTAAATAGACATTTCTCCAAAGAAGATATACAGATTGCCAACAAACACATGAAAGGATACTCAACATCACTAATCATTAGAGAAATGCAAATCAAAAGTACAATGAGGTATCACCTTACACCAGTCAGAATGGCCATCATCAAAAAATCTACAAAGAATAAATGCTGGAGAAGGTGTGGAGAAAAGGGAACCCTCTTGCACTGTTGGTGGGAATGTAAATTGATACAGCCACTATGGAGAACAGTATGGAGGTTCCTTAAAAAGCTAAAACTAGAACTACCCTACGACCCAGGAATCCCACTACAGGGCATATACCCTGAGAAAACCATAATTCAAAAAGAGTCATGTACCACAGTGTTCATTGCAGCTCTATTTACAATAGCCAGGACATGGAAGCAACCTAAGTGTTCATCGACAGATGAATGGATAAAGAAGATGTGGCACCTATATACAACGGAATATTACTCAGCCGTAAAAATAAACTAAATTGAGTTATTTGTAGTGAGGTGGATGGACCTAGGGTCTGTCATACAGAGTGAAGTAGGTCAGAAAGAGAAAAACAAATACTGTATGCTAACACATATATATATGGAATCTTAAAAAAAACCAATGGTTCTGAAGAACCTAGGGGCAGGACAGGAATAAAGACGCAGACATAGAGAATGGACTTGAGGACACAGGGAGGGGGAAGGGTAAGCTGGGACAAAGTGAGAGAGTGGCCATGGACTTATATAATCTACCAAATGTAAAATAGATAGCTAGTGGGAAGCAGCCGCGTAGCACAGGGAGATCAGCTCGGTGCTTTGTGACCACCTAGAGGGGTGGAATAGGGAGGGTGGGAGGGAGATGCAAGAGGGAGGAGATATGGGGATATATGTATATGTATAGCTGATTCACTTTGTTATAAAGCTGAAACTAACACACCATTGTAAAGCAATGGTACTCCAATAAGGATGTTTAAAAAAAAAAAAAAAAAGAGTGAAGTCAGTTGCCTGCTTAGGTGAAATGGAAAAGAGAAGAAAGTCAAAGGATACAGGAATACCAGAATCACCATTGGGGTATGACCACTGAGCGAATAGAATTTTGAAAGAGAATTAGGACTATTTCACTTGTCCTGCAAAGGATACTGAAGAGGGAAAACTTTGAGGTCCCCAGATTAACTCCACATGCTCAGTATCTGATGATAGGGATGCAGGTAAAGATGGGTTATGATCTACAAGCTCTAGGCTCTTGTTCATCAGCATGAAACAGTGCTTCCATTTATGACTGGGATTCCATGTTACAATGATCAACTCTGGGTTCCGTCAAAACTATGTAACGATTCGGCTGGTGACACAATTCTGAAGTTTAAGAAAGAAGTACCAACCAAGGGTCTGGTTCCTACCCAGCACATGACTGAGAGAAGAGGACAAGGGCGCATGTATGTGTAGCCTATTCATGCACTGTGGGAAGTACTTGAGGACAGGGAAGGTACCCAAAGCCAGTCTTAAAAAGGGGATGGGTGGGGAAGGGACTGATGATATCCAAAGCAGAGTTTTCCATGTATCCCTTAGCAGCATTCCCCCACCCTGGTCTCCACCTGATCTGATTAAAGGGAGAGGTGGCCAGGAACCACCCGCTCTGTCTCCATGCTCAGCAGGGCCACTTCCCACCTAGTATCCTTCCCCTGTCCTATCCGCACTCACCCATCAAAACCTGTCTTCCCTCAGGCTGGGCCTTGGAGGAGCAGTGGGGATGGGCCTATTTTGAACCCCTTGCCATATTCTTATAATCTTGGTCCTGAAATGAAGAGGAAAAGAACCTCAAAAGTAAAAGAGAGTGGTAATGATGTGGTGGCCACGAACAGAGCAGCAGCCGGGGTTGTTTCCCAGGGGATGAGTCTAGGAGAGGGGAGGTCTCAAGACACCCAGACAGGAGGCAAAGAGCTCCTCAAATGCTGAACATCACAGTGGTAAGGTGGAAGTTCTGATGCAACTTTGTTCTACTGGATTCTTTTAATTACATTTCCCATTGTCAAAGTAAACTTTATCTCTGGTGATTTTAACTTCCTAATCTTCTCCCTTTACAGTTGTTACTCCTAATAGTAAAGTGATGGTTCACTATTTATAGAATAAACTGATATCTTTCTGCCTTGAACCTACAAGCCCTCAATCCACTCTGGCCTCAAAGCTGCATTCCTCATTAGCGAAAAGCATGTACTAGAAAGGATTATTCCATTAGGTAGTTTGCACAAGATAACCACACCAATGTAATGTAATCTAGTCATTACTACAGGGCCTGCCTCTTAAACTAAGTCATTCCCTCAGCAAGTATTTATTAAGTACTTCCATGGATCAGGCTCTGAGCTGGCATACAGCAGGGCAGCGTAAAAGACACAGTCTCTCCCCCTTGGAATTCAGAGAAGAGCTACAGATTAACTAACGGTAAGCACATGATGATGACTGAAATGGGACCTGGAAGGACATGGAAATGGTCCAGAAGGCATCTTAACAGGGAAACCTGGGCAACGGAGGACATCCCCAATATTTAACACTGCACTCTACTCCCGACGACACGGACAGGCTAAGGCAACTGTCCTCACGTTTACACATGCCCATGTTGCTTTCAGCTTTCTGCACTCTGCGACTCAGACCCTGGACTTACTAACTCTGGAGACCAAAAACCCAGGTTCAAACTCCAGCTTTACTGGCTGTGTGTCTACAGTTATTTAAACTCACTGGGCATCAACTTTTTCATCTGTTAAGTAGAAATAATAGCTTCTCTGTGAGGATTTAAATAAGTTAACATTTATAAAGTGCATTGCATGGCATCTGGCATATAGTAATAAGCACTCAACAAATAACAGGTTTTTTTTATTTTCATGACCTAAGTGTCCCTGAATTTTAGTCAATGCTACTAAAATCATTTGAACTAGTATTTAATGACCCTCATTTAATACATCTGAATGCCTTTTAGTCGCTTTGGTAATGAAGAGTCTAATCAGACTGCTCTTGGAATATGTGTCCTTTGTTAAATATGGTAACTACTATATTTCTTTTTGCACATTTAAGACAATTTCATATGTGAAATAAAGAAACATCTCTTTATAATTCAACATTCTGAATAGGTAACACATTCATATGATTTTAAGTTTTTTTTTAAAGATATGAAAACATATACAGTAAAGCCTCCCTTGAAACTCTGACACTCTTTGACTAGGTCACACCCTGCATCCCGCGTCCCGCACCAGATGCTGTGAACAGGTCCTTTCAGCCTTGCTATGTTCACGTCTGAACTGAGTCAGCCTTAAGTCCTTCCCTTCTACACAAAAGGCAGCACATCACACACTGTTCTACCTCTTGCTTTTTCACTTAGCAATGGACCCTGGCACCTTCCAATATGAGGATATAAAGACTGTCCTTTCCCTCCTTTTATCACTACATAATATTCTCTTACATGGATACTGTTACAATAAATGTCTTTTTGGCTACATCTCTTTCTGCACTGACACAAACTTTCCTAACTGTAGTTCTGGCAGTGGGCGATGGAGAAAATGGTTAGAAATATTATATTTTCATTTGGCTAAAGTTTTCTTAGTCAGAAACGAACAGCAACTAATTTTTTTTGATGTATTTTACCTAAACAATTTACACAATCATTATGCTACAGTTCAAAATAATACTTTTCCCCTTAAATTATTTTAAGACATCTGTTCTGTATTTTGCACGTTCTGGGATCATTTTCCTTCGTGTTTATATGGGGAAAGTGCTGGCTGCTACAGTATCCAATCAGTTACCCCGAGGAGATGTCAGCTGTCAACCATGTCTTTTGCAGCGATTTCCCTCTTCTCTCTCCCTTCCCACTCTGGGTGAGCTGTCAAGTTTCTAGTTTCTGACGTGCATTTACATCACTCAATGACATCTGACAGCAGTGAAAGGCCACAGAAAACTGCTTATTGATCAGAGCAAAACTAGTTGACGGAACAGATGAGGTTGTATCACAGAAATGCAGCCACCTTCAGGTGATGACATTTTGCTCCCCGTACACAAGAGCTTAATGGAATACAACTTCATTATATCATGCCACTTGTGCTTACTGCACCAAACTCATCTCCTGACTGTTTTGTCTCCGTGGTGATGAGGATAATCTATCTGCACTGGTTTCAATGTATTGCTAACCTGATTTGTTCATGGATGCTTGCAAACTGCTTGTGAGTCTGTCCTGACAAATATACCAAGAGACACTGAAATCTCAATCTTACTAAAATCTAATTGTGCAGTCCTTTAAAAAAAGAAAAATAGAATTACCACTTAGTGAGCCATAACTATGTAGTTTAAAACTTTTATACCACTGGGTAAAGAAATTTAAATGGGCATTTCTTTGAATGCAGGCAGAGAGATGACTATAAAGTTATAAACAGTACATGTCTGAAAGAAGGATCATTAAGCCAAGTAGACTCCAAACATTTTGCCACCAACGTACAAGAAAAAGAAAAGGCAGCAAATGGAACAGAATCACCAGCCCTCCCTGACTCCTAGATGAAAAAATGCTAAAACTTTACCCTGAGGGTTGTCTGGCTTTCATCTTCTGTCTTTAATTCCTCCCTTGAGGCAGGCATGTTCTCCCAAATTACACATTCCCACAGCACCTGCACAACCCGTCCACATCTGCATCCTATCTGGTCTCAGTATTTTTCTTTAAATAGCCTTTTTACTTCAATAAAAGTTAAAAAGAACTTTAAGGTGAGTATGAAAAGAAACACTTGTTTTAAAATCATGTTTCCTGCTGAAGCTTCTGAGCCTGAAGCCTGCTCTCCAGTCCTTAGAAAAAGAGATTAGCAAAGTAAAGCCAAGTTAAAGGTTTTGGAAAAATTTTAGGGGGGGTGGGGCCAATGGTGTAGGATGAAAAGGTAAGGGAATGGGAATGACTTTCTTCCCTATCTATCAGCATTACTGAAGGTGTGGGCACCACTGAAATCATGCCTTGTAGCACTGGTGGCCTGTATCCAAACCCAGGGAACACAGGCACAGTACACTGAATGAGCAGGAGATGGGCTCGAATCCCATCCCTCCCACCTCCTGTATGGCCCCCATCAAATTATTTAACCTCTGCAAGCCTCATTTTCCTCTCACCTATAAAAGGAGATACGGACCACATATAAACCTTAGAGAACTGCTCTGAGGAGTAAATGAGATCATGCGTGTAAACTACATAGCATAGTACGCAATACTAAGAATATTGGTTAATAAATGTTATTACTCCTTTCTTCCCACCTCCTTGTGAACACCTTCAGTTTAAAAATAAAATAAAAGGATGGAGGACAGAAGACACTCAAGGCAGAGGGTTCATGAAGAAAAGAAAGAAATGGAGAGACTTCCCTGGTGGTGGTGCAGTGGTTAAGAGTCTGCCTGCCAATGCAGGGGACATGGGTTCGAGCCCTGGTCTGGGAAGATCCCACATGCCGTGGAGCAACTAAGCCCGTGCGCCACAACTACTGAGCCTGCACTCTAGAGCCCACGAGCCACAACTACTGAGCCCTCGTGCCACAACTACCGAAGCCCACATGGCTAGAGCCCATGCCCCGCAACAAGAGAAGCCACCGCAATGAGAAGCCCCCGCACCGCAACGAAGAGTAGACCCCGCTCGCCACAACTAGAGAAAGCCCGCGCGCAGCAACGAAGACCCAACACAGCCAAAAAATAAAAATAAAATAAATAAATTTTAAGAAAAGAAAGAAATGGAATAAAGGGGAACGAGAAGTACATAGATTAACAAAGAAAAAATGAAATCTGAAAAAGAAGAGGGTTTTCGAACTCAGTTTTGCAGCTTCCTTGCTGGCAAAGCTCTCCTTCCCCACCTCACCCAGGTTCTGATTCTTTCTTTCTAGCAAAGATCACTGCTCTCCTCTGGGCTCCAGTAACACTTTGCTCAGACTCAGCTGCCTGCTTTATGGTGGGCCTCACCCTCAGATCTGAGGCTCCTTGAAGACAGAGGCCTCGTCTCCCCCCAAAATGTACCCCCCCCCCACTCCAGCATCCTCAGGGCCCAGCAGAGCACCAGGCCAGCTACAAGCATGACGTGGAGTGGCTGAAATGAACGCACACAGATCACTCTCCCTTCGGAAGGCAACGCCAGCACTACCCAGGCCTTGTGGGGGAGATTTATGTAGGTCTGAACAAGGGCTTTTCTGGTGTACCGTCTGACTTTTTACTTATAACACCGGCTTGCATAATGAAAACATGTAACAGAAAAGCAGAAAGGTATTAAGTGCCTTTATTTCAAACATGTCAGGTATTTCAAGAAATACTGTAAGTTTGGACTTTTCAAAAATCGCACCATATAAAATGTTTCTGCTTCATTTTTTTGTATTTTGAGATCACTAGAATAAAATCTTTTTTAATCACCTGAACCAAATGTATGCCTCAGGGCATTTGTAACTCATTGCTGCTTGTGAACCACAGACCATATGTTATTTTCCAAATACTTTTGCTTCATGCACTAAATGCTTCCTAAATGGAAGCAAAAAACTGACTCAAATCAGACCCACTCTGCTGTACCTACAATTAATAAGGCACACGACAGCCGTTACATATAATCTTGTAAGGTGCATGAGGACAGGAAATAGACATGGCAGCAATGGTGGAACCCAGAGCGAGCCAGTGCAGGTGGTAAGGGGAGAGAGCAAGCATGCACCCCACCAGCCCCAGACAGCCCAGGTTCAATGCCCGTACCGCAGCACAATGATCGGCACTGCCCTTTTACTTTCAAAAGCATGTTAGTTTGGATGATAAATTCTGTGGTCACCCTAAGAATGCAGAGGAACATCTCACCACGTGCAGATTTTGTGGTCTTAAAGCTCTTTATATACACCTGATGTCTTTGTGGTTCATTGTTCTATATGTATTTGTTTTTATATACATAGCTTCCCCCCTGACTCTTAGCTGTTATTCTAACTCTGTCTCTAGTGCCTAACTGAGACCTTGACATATAGTAGGTACTTAATTGTGGTTGAATGATTAAACCCGAGACATCCACAACTCAATGGACTAGAACATAACTGATGGGATGGAATTTAACCAAGGAAGCTAGTGGATGGTCAGGTGAAATTCATTTAAACTTAAATTCTTAAGTAATGTCTGTGAATATGAAAACCAAAATTACAAACTTTGTCTTACAGACAGGAGTAATATCTGAGCTGGAAAGTGAGAAGGACCTTAAACTAGTGCTTGGAAAATGTTGGCAGATCTTCAAATAAGTGTTCCCAGGGGCAGGCTGCAATGCTTTATGATCAAGATTTCTGGATGCAGTTAACCAGTATTACCTGTATTTGCTGAACCTCTAGAATGACTGGCTGAGACAGGCCACCCCTAATCAATACAGTGAAGACATAGAATCACAGGCTTCTTCTCACGGGCAGTGGCACCTCTCAGGTGCACCGGCAGAATGAACCCAACTGTCAGGAACTAACCCTCCCACACACCCTTCCCACCTCCCAGTCTGCTGCCTCCCATCTCCCTTCACCCCTTGCTGATAACCTCCGAGTGAAATCAGGATACTTACCCACAAAAAGACCCTTGAGGGGCTTCCCTGGTGGCGCAGTGGTTGAGAATCTGCCTGCTAATGTAGGGGACACGGGTTCGAGCCCTGGTCTGGGAAGATCCCACGTGCCGCGGAGCGACTGGGCCCGTGAGCCACAATTACTGAGCCTGCGCGTCTGGAGCCTGTGCTCCGCAACAAGAGAGGCCGCGATAGTGAGAGGCCCACGCACCGCGATGAAGAGTGGCCCCCGCTTGCCGCAACTAGAGAAAGCCCTCGCACAGAAACGAAGATCCAACACAGCCATAGATAAATAAATAAATAAATTTTAAAAATAAAAAAATAAAGCTGCAAAATTTAAATAAAATAATTAAAAAAAAAAAAAAAGACCCTTGAAATCAAACATGCCTACTGGAGTCCTGTTTCACATCTATACGGCTGGAATGTGGGTTATAAATATACACTATATTCTAACATATACTTCCACTGAGGAAGTTAAGGACTTCGAAGAACTTTTCTAAACTGAAATATCTATGTTTCACTTAAAATGACTCCTGGAGCTAAGACCCTCACCAGGGCCCCAGAAGCCGATGCTGAGACAGCTCAGGGGTGGGCAGATGCCCAGAGACCAAGGTTGTCTTCTTCCACACGGCCCATGACCTAACACAGTGGCATTTTTTTCCAGTTAAACTCCATGGAGTTTAACTCAAAATCAAAAGAAAACCTAATCTCAGATTTATTATCAAGAAACATTAGGCATTCGTAACTGTGTTTCCTTGGTCACAAAGTTCATTTTAAACAGCATGTTGAACAGGATTAAACACATGAAGCCAAATTACTGATGACTATGTAAATTACTAATAATTTAAGAGTTTATAAAATACAGACAAAGCTGTAACGATAAGACACTTTTTTAAACCTAGGAGCATATAATTTTGGATTTGTAAAAAAGGCATTTAGACATTTAATGACCTCAAAATAATTAAGAAATAGATATTATAATTTTTTTTAAAGACTAAGCATTCCATTGGGTGACTTCAAGAACCGATTATTCTCAAGCTTCTCTTGCTCTAGTTTCAAAACTATGTTAAACTAAACCCACATAACTCAAGACTTTACAAGGGCTGCAAAAACCAAAATGAGGTCTCCTGTCCCTACTGTGCCACAACCAGACACAATACTCATAAATTTATGGTTTTTATTTTAATATGCATTATTTTTGGACATCTCTTAATGTAGCTATTGGAAAATATTGTATAACTAGGAAAAGAAGAGAACCAGATGCATCTGTACAGTAAATGGAGTATTTCAATCAAGAGCAGTAGTCCACCAGGTGAAACCACAGCACAAATGGAACAAAGCAGGTTATCAAAATTAGGAAAATGTAGAAACATACCCTTCTCAAACAGACTCACAAAGTACTTGTGCTTTAGGGCTTCCCTGGTGGCACAGTGGTTAAGAGTCCGACTGCCAATGCAGGGGACACGGGTTCAAGCCCTGGTCCGGGAAGATCCCACATGCCGTGGAGCAACTAAGCCCGTGCACCACAACTACTGAGACTACGCTCTAGAGCCCGCGAGCCACAGCTGCTGAGCCCGCGTGCCACAACTACTGAAGCCTGCACGCCTAAAGCCTGTGCTCCACAACAAGAAAAGCCACGGCAATGAGAAGCCCGCACGCCGCGATGAAGAGTAGCCCCTGCTCGCCGCAACTAGAGAAAGCCCACGCAGCAACGAAGACCCAACGCAGCCAAAAATAAATAAAAATATAAATAAATTTATTTTAAAAAAAGTACTTGTGCTTTAAATTACAGGAGCACGGGGCAGATATACTACAGTAAACCAAAATTTAAGGATAATTAGGAAACAAGACTCAACATTAAATATATAGCCAAAAACTTCTCAGGTTTTAAAAATCCACTCAATGTGGCCCTTCTTTCATCCAACAAAGATGAACTGAACACCGTGTAGGTGCCCAGCACATGGGACATAAGTGGATGCATAAAACATAATCTGCAGGTCAGAGTTCATAGACCAGTGGGGGGACACTCCTGCTCACTGATTATAACATAGTGCAAAAACTGGTATAAAAGAGACATAAACAGGATACAGTAGAGGCCAAGAGGAGAGTACAAACAACTCTACCTGGGGCAGTTAGGCAATGATCTGCAGAGAAGCAAATGTCTGAGCTGGGTGTTGACTGGGTTCTCTGTCTACAGGGCAGACACAGCCCTAGGACTAGGGAACAACAAGGACAAAGACAGAGATCCAGAATTGATATGATAGATCTGCACGACATTCATAAACTGGTGGGAGGTGAAGCTTGGCTGAGTCTTGGGGGAGGGGAGGTAAGGGGAGAGGGTACTGCTGAGAGGAGGTTAAGAGGCAGATTGGGACAAGATCAGGAAGGGGCTTTTCTTACCCCTTTTCATACCCATAAGTCTGAGCTTTGGACTGTAGAGAGCCAAGAGGCAGCAGAAAGGCAAACTCAAAAGAGGCGTGGAGGGACACAGTGAGGGAGAGGCTCCCCTAGAAGAGTGAGGTGGCACTGTCACCACTGAGAACACAGGGGAGGTGTAGGAGACCGGGAGCAGGGACCCGGGGCCATAGACACTTCTGGTAAATCGTTGAATGCCCAGTCGAGGGAGAGACAATGATTATCCTTATGCTTTACGTTGGAAACCTGGGTGGATGGTGGTACCCAGACTCAAAGATACAGAGGGCAAAAAAATATTGTTTGTCTTTGGAAGAGAGAAAGAATGGAGATAATGAAATCAGTTTGGGGCATCTTGAACCTAGGTACCTACAGGATATTGAGATGTAGACACCCAGTAAGAAGTAAGACAGGGCAGAGTGATTCCAAATAGGCCACAGTGGAGGAGGGCACTGTGTTTACCTCCAGAGGCCAGGGTCAGACAGAAAAGGAACAAGTATGCGAGACACTCTAAGGGAGAGGATGGAGGGTCAAGATCCTGAAAGATAAATTTGTGGAGTCCACGGGGCAATGACAGGAGACAAAGGCAAAAAAGTTGGAAGCCAGGTAAACCTTCCATTAGAGTCAGTAGGGAACAAAGACATCAGAGGAGCAACAAGGCCCAGGACGTGGGCAGTAAATGAGGCTGGAATGCCCAAATATCTACTGCATACCAGCCCCTCTGGACCAGGCCAATCTTCCCCAAATTTTAAGACCACTTATTATCTCTTTGTACTTTGCCCTTAACCATATATTGGTGTTCATTGTTGTAACTGTAATCTCTTCAAATAGGCTATATTCCAAAAGGAAAGAAACTTTTATATTTTATATATCTTCTACATTCTCCTGTCACCCACAGTACAAGGCATAAAGTAGGAAAATAATAAATACTAGCTAAATGAAAAGAAAACAAGCTATATTTCAAGACTTCCAACACTTAGGTCATATGGAATAGTTCCTCATAATAAATACTAGCAATGTTTTGTCTTTTTAAAATATCTAGATTCTTTTTCCCACTCAAAAAAAAAATGCTTATATTAGTAAAGGAAAAAAATTATGGCCCTCAGGTCTTTGACAGGTAAGATTTTATCTTCTTCCAGTTACACTGATACCACACGATACCCATTTCCACATGGCCTTACAGAACCGAAATTTAAACATATTACTTTCTAAGGCATAGAATTGAGTTTTCCATGCTCCTAATTTTTAAAAGGTTTTATATTTCACATTTTAAAAACTGCTTCTACTAAGGCCCTTGGTTTTTTTCTACCTGTGAGTTAATCATTCTTTAAAAAGTTTCCCCTTCCTCTGCTATGAGAATTATCCTCACAAGTGCATATGCTGTCCTGAAGATTAAGATCTCACTGAATTCCTTCATCATTGTAGGAAGCACCCAGCAAACAGTGAAGCTCAAGTAACTGTTGAAGGAATTTTATATTATTCAACAGAAGCATAACTAATAGACTATATGCTAAGACTTTTTTCCTGGTGCAGTAGTAGATTTCCATTGACTTCACGATAGTTGAAGAAGTAAGTCCACTGAAGCTACTGACACTACAGCCAGCACCAACCCTCCCCTTAGAGCATCCGATGCCAGAACCCTACCAACAGCAGGGGACGTACCACACTAGCTCCAAAGTCATCATGACCCCTTCCAGGTGGATGCTGACGACTACAGCAGGGAAAGAGCAGAGAAGACCGGGCTCTTTCAGATGAAGCAGAGATCTCATGGTGGAGGTTGGCAGGAGGTGGTGAAAGTTATGCCACCAGGAATGGCAAAGAGCAAAGTTTTCACATCAAGAAAGAGTTCTCAAAAATGGCCAGAACAGCCGCCACCAATAATGCATACACACAGTAAGCCTCTAGCCACCAAATAACACGTACACATCCACCAAAGGATGGGAACCACTTACAAGGTTCTTTGCCTCCAACTCCTGGACTCTGATTTGGAAACTGCCCTGATCATCACCACATTTGGCCCACCTGCTTGTTAACAAAAACCCCTGTAGACCAATGGTTCTCAAACCTGGCTGTAAATTAGTGATCTGCAGGATGGTTTGAAATTATTAATGTCCAGGCCTCCAACCTGACCAATTAGCCCCAAGTTTCTGGGCAGAAAACAGTATAAACAGACACATCCACGATCATCAAGACTTGACAGATGTTTACATTTTTCCATATTGACTTTGATTTCACTTTACTTTTAAGAAATAAAATGTTATTGATTCAGCTAAACCCACAGTTAACCTTCACACCACCACCGCCCCCTTCTTTCCCTGGTCTGAACTCTGCCCATAAATACACAACCGGGAGTGCTGATGGACTGGCCAGAGCCTGACCCTCTGACCCCAGGCACATGGCTAGCTGCACTACACCACCTTGCCTGTAGGAAGTTCGGTTTTGATTATTATTTAGAAAGTTATAGGGCTTCCCTGGTGGCGCAGTGGTTGAGAGTCTGCCTGCCAATGCAGGGGACACGGGTTCGAGCCCTGGTCTGGGAAGATCCCACATGCCGCGGAGCAACTGGGCCCGTGAGCCACAACTACTGAGCCTGCGCGTCTGGAGCCTGTGCTCCGCAGCAAGAGAGGCCGCGATGGTGAGAGGCCCGCGCACCGCGATGAAGAGTGGCCCCCACTTGCCACAACTGGAGGGGGCCCACGCATAGAAACGAAGACCCAACACAGCCATAAATAAATAAATAAAATTAAAAAAAAAAAAAGAAAGTTATAAATGGAAAGGGATTCTGAGTAAGCCCCACTGCGTTTTAATTGCATGTGTATTATGTCTTGCAACCAATTTTCCCCTTGCCATCAGATAGAATACACCTCCATTTTTACGATGTGTATCAGGGAAAATAAGGTTGAAGGCAATTTAACACTGACTCTGTAGGAGCACATCTATGCCCTAAAGTTTCACACAGGCACACTCACTGTGAATCTTCTCTAAGTCACTCTATATGAAGGTAACATCAACTCACTGCTAAACAGAAAAAAATCACATAAGTACTTCACCCAACAGATCACAATACACACACACACAGAGCTTTCCAGAACAGTTGTATAGTCTCGATTTGTAATTACTAAACTGAAGAGAAGATTCTATGATACTGCTGATCTTAACATCAAAGGCTTGTAAATGAATAGGTGAACATTTTATTTTCCCCCCAAAGAAACAGAAGACAAAAAGTCAAATACTTTCACTTTTTTTGAAGGGCTCAGCAGAAGAGTGAACCCACAGAAAGTTTCAGATATTTAAAGAATTAAGCCCTACTAATATTATAAGAAACATGATCAGTGAACAGATTTTCCTGTTACAGAAAAATTTAGAAATCTGAAAAGCAGCCTAATAAATATGGAGAGTATCTAAAAATACTTGTTTAAAAAAATCTTCAGGTGCAAACATGTATGTACTTGTACCCACACATATTTATTCACTGCCTCTTGTTAGGAGATTTTTTAAAAATACTCTTATGTTGTTACAACTAAATATTTGGAGTGACAAAATCCTACCCCTTCCAACAAACAGCAGTGAAGTTCTGTATCAGGAGAGTGACATACATCAGGAGAGTGCAAAATGACCCACCTTCTCCATTTAATATGCTAAGTTATATACTGTCTTCTGCCTCTTGTGAATGCACCCCAAACAAATATTTGTACATGTACCTAAGAGCTCATAGAAAGTAGTAAGATAGGATGGGAAAAGAAACAATGGGATCACGTTTTCTAAAATAGCCTAAGAAGGTAATTCATTTTTAATAAAAATAGGAAAGGGTAACAATATTCTTGCTTACCCTTAGGCGCTCTCTTTTTGAAAAAAACTGTAATGACACTTAATTTTGGAAATTCGCTTAATGACAGCTTTGATTTCCATTTAATGCACACAGTGACACCTACTGGCATTACTGATGAGGCAAAGAAGACAAGATCTGAAATTGACACATAAGCAGAGACCTCTGAAATACATATGTTTATGCCCCTCATGTTAAATGACACTTCAGTTAAGTAGGCTATTCTAAAACTCTGTATTGATCTAACGTTAGAAATAAGCTAGAGGAAAGCCCCCATTTCTGGCTTTCAATTTTAAATTACTGAGTGCTGTGAGAATGACACACAACGGGGTTCTGGAGACTTAAGCGTTCAGTTCACATTTTCCAAAAGCCATAAGCATTTATTTTTGGTGGCTGGAGTTAAACCTCAGACCTCATAAAGTCAATATGTTTGGTTGAGGGCAGTCACATAACATGATAATTTTTTAAAACTATATAAACCAAGAAAATAGTAGTTGGGAGATTTAGCTGCTTTATAAACAAGCTGTGGGCTATTATAAATAAACTGTGTCCTATTATAAATAAGCTGTGGTCTATCACAGAAACAAGGCAAGACTTATAAGACTTTTTTTTTTCCGATTGTATATGTGCTAATGTTGAATCTGGCCATAGGGAGAGAAATAAACTCTAGACGAAGCAGGTGGGAAAAATATGGGCAAGTGAATAGAGCATCCATGAGAAATATGGTAAACTACAGGTGGTCTAACTTTAAAATAGAAACGGAAGGGTTGGTACAGGACAGGAGGTTTCCGAGATGATAGGAATGGTGGCTGGCTGCCATGGAGGCCACCAAAGTATGAGAGCAGACGAGCCCTTGCCAGCTGCAACTGAAATAGCATCAGTCAGGCAGAACCAGACAGAATGCCACGAATATGTGCCTGGTAAATTCTGACTATGAAGTCAACTTGTTGACAGAATGCATCTTAAGAAAAGGATATGCATCTCACATACCAAATCAGATCACTGAGGATGGCTACGCTGTAGTGCTAAGGTTTCCAAGGCTGAGTCAACAGAAGAGAGCACTGGGATCGATTAGCAATGTCTGCCATGGAAAAGAAGGAGGAAAATTACAACGCATGTGCCAAAGATCTGCTACCTCGTTATCCTAAGATTTCAAAAAACTCTGCTTCATAACTTCATCCATTTCTATCCTGCTGCATTTTTTTGCTTGTATATTTGGTCTTTGCCTTTGTTTCCAAGTGGAATTTATTTTGAAAACAGCCCTATCTTGGCTCAAATGAGGAGAAGAGGAGGTTTTCTTTGGCTAGCTGGAAAAGACATGGGGAAGGTGGCAGGGACAACTGGTGAAGCAGAGCACTGACCTGGAAAGGGCGTAACTGCTGGCACTCATGGAACACACTATGCAGAGGTCTCCCCTGACAGGGGTGACAGCTGATCCCCCAGCTGAGGGTCTTTAACACAAAGAACACAGCCCAGGCTCTGTGTCAAGGCACCGGGACACCAGGATGCCTACACACTTGGCCCAAGATGTGGGATGCAAGAGGGTGTGAATTATCTCAGGGGGGCTGACGCCTAAATCCAAACAACAATGAACTCTCTTCTCCACCAGTAAATTATGTGACCTTTAAACCAGCCTATCATGTATTACATTAGTTAGAGATGATATCATGTTAAAATTAGATGTGTTTTACCTAAAATTAGTACAAATGGAATAACTTTATCATGAACAAGTTAATGGCTAGACCCATCCCCTAGGTTTATTTCCTTTTCTGTCTTATAACTTTTCTATTACAGATACATATTACTTTCTTTTAAAGTATTTTAAAAACAAAAGATCTCCATTTCTTCTACAACTGTTAAAAACTGTGTATCTCTAAGCTTTTCGTAGGTTTGGGAAGCGGGGGTGTTGGCCTAATTAAAATAAAATGGAAACTATCTCTGAAACGAATTAACAAAACTTACAAAACTGTCCTTTAAATATAGGGAATATTTATTTGAAACTCTCTCTAAAAATTAATTCCTATAGGTTTTAGGGTTTGACCATGGCAGAATGAATGTCAAGGTGGAAAGAGGCAATGGGCAGTTACAAGGGTAGGACAAATCTACACAATAAGGAAGGAGAACTCAGAAAGAGAGAGGCCAAATACTGCTCATAGTCGACTAGAAAACTGTAACCATGTCCATGTGCTAAACTCCTAGGTTCCCTGAGCCAAGATGTATAGTCCAGGTATAACCACAAACCAACAACCAAAATGGTAATCATCACATATGGATAACTCACTGCATGTAATTTACAACGAATGTAGCAATGCCAACATATTCAGAGTACATGTCTACATGTACATTAAATATTCTGTAATACCATGCAATTACTGCATGAGACTAAAAAGGAATTTGGATCCATGAATTTGGATTAAATACGTGATTCTAAAAACAGTATATATATATATTTTTTAATAAATTTATTTATTTTTGGCTGTGTTGGGTCTTCGTTTCTGCTCAAGGGCTCTCTCCAGTTGCGGAGAGCAGGGGCCACTCTTCATCGCGGTGCGTGGGCCTCTCACTGTCGCGGCCTCTCCCGCTGCGGAGCACAGGCTCCAGACGCGCAGGCTCAGTAGTTGTGGCTCACGGGCTCAGTCGCTCCGTGGCATGTGGGATCCTCCCAGACCAGGGCTCGAACCCGTGTCCCCTGCATTAGCAGGCAGATTCTCAACCACTGTGCCACCAGGGAAGCGCCCCTAAAAAAACTATTTTAAAGTCAAACAAATTCTCCGAAAACTAAGGCAACAAGTCCCCCCAAACCATGAATGGTTTGTGCAACCATATGTATTTTTACTATGCAGGAATGAAAGTTAGATATAAGTTTTTAAAAAAAGATAAAATAAATAAGAGACTTCCCATTTTGGCTAAATAATACCAATAAGAGAAAAATTTCCCTAACTATATTTTACTTTTAGAAAGTGCAGCTAAACTAAAACGATTTCATGAAACCTAGCACTTGTAGCTCAATAAAATTACTTAATGTTGATTTACTGAAGAGTTATTTACCTAACCTTAAAAGGTTTCCTTTTATTTTTACTTGGAAGCTAGACAACAGAATAATATGTGCTTCCATATATTTGTCTCATGTTGTTTCTATGAGAATGTGCAGTCAGATAACTAAAAATTACTGAGAATATCTAGATTATATTAAACTACTAGATACCGGGCCATTTCTCTTCCTAGCCCACTTCTAAAAACATCCCTCCACTGGACTATAACACTTCAAGGGCAGAAAACAAACCTTATTTTTCACTGTATCACAAAGCAGAACTAAGACAATGCTGTGTCCATAGCAGTTGTTCATTAAAAAATTGCTGCAAAAGTATTATTTGTAAGAGCAAAATAATGAAAACCCAAATGCCCATCCTTAGGAGACTAGCCACACAATGAAGTACCCTGTAGCCATTACAAATGAGGAGGATTCTTATGAACTCATACGGAGCGTTTTCTAGGATATACTGACTGAAAAAAAACATCAAGGAAGAAAGATTACATATAGTATGTTAATTGTTATGAAAGGGAAAATAAGGAATGAAGATATAATAAGAGATGGAGATATATTAGGTTAAGAGTGTGTGTACAAAAAAGAAACACAAGAAGTATAAACCAGAACCGAATAACACTGGTTACCTATAGACATGTGCATAGAAGGCAAGGGTAGCGAGACTTTTCCAAAAATACCTTTTTATATAGTTTCGAACCAAATAAATTGTTCTATATATTAATAAATTTAAACAAAAAAGATAGAAAAGCCCACAAATTGAATATAAACAGAGAAAATAACCTAACTGTACATTAAATTTTTTTACATAACAATATAGAGTAAATAATGCAGGTAAATTCTGAACATAGTATTCTAACTACACAAACATAATGGGACATATTTTAATACAAAAAGGATTGCATAAAGGTCTTAAATTTTATTTGGTAGGCTTCATGTTAGAATAATTTGGGGCTTGAAATGCTGGATTTTTTATGTAGGAAGAAGAAAGAGATACATGAAATGTAGTCATAATTTAAAATGTGTATATACTCATATGAGTATGATATATAGTATATATTCAGATATATACACATATATATACCTATATAATAAGTATATATGTAATATATTTCATAGTTCTAGCAACTGAGAGGGTCTGGTAGCAATGATAAACCATAGGACACTTAGCATCCATATCTTAGTTTCTAGATGCTATTCCCCACTAAAAAGAAGCAGGTATCCATGGGAAAAGTTTCAAATTGGGAAAGTCCACAGTGAACCTTCATATCTTGTTGGACAGAAAGCAAGAAACAGTGATCAAAGACAAATGAGGTCATGTCAAAAGGACACAACAGTCAAAATGAATGAGATCCCATGGGACAAATTTGGGACAATTTGGGCATTAAAAAGAATAATGACAACATTAGAAAAAACTTCTACTTAAAAAAAATATCCATGAGTCTATAGAGATATGAGGGGAGAACTAGGAAGGGGAGAAGCTCCTCTTCACAGAAGAATGCCAGTTAATAAATGTGGAAGAAATGATGGAATTAGAAAAATCATCATTTTGCAACTATCAATTTAATAGCTTAACCAGGCCAAAGATCATTATTCCAATTAACCACTGGGTCAAAGGAGTGAAATGTTGTAATTTAGGGGTGAAAGTAAGTGTGCAACTTATTTTCAAAGGATTCACCCAAAATAAAAAAATAAATATAAGTGTGTGTGTGTTTCTGTGTGAGTGTGTGCGAGACAGAGAGAGAGAACAAAGCAAAGCTGGCAAAACGTTAACAACTGGTGAATCTGAGTGAATATAAGTACTCTTTGTACTGTGCTATCAATATTTTTTCAAAATTAAACATTGGGGGAAAAAATTAAAAGAAATAGGTTTGCTACAAGGACTACCCCATTGTTTGTAGGTGCTAACTATGTTATAAAGACGTATGCCTTTGACCTCACAACACTCATATTCTTAAACTTACAATTCCTATTTCACTGACAGAAGCATCGTTTTGGTCACCAGATGGTCTCCAACTTACACACATACTTTGTTCTTATGTGTTTGCTTATAAGTCAATATCTACTACTGACAACACATTTCTTCACAGAAACATTAATTTTCCTGGCCAGCCCCAAAAATATATTCAAAGAATAATATAGCTGAATATAATAACAAGAGTTTGAAAAAAAAATCAGTCTATATGTAAATAAATCAGACCAAAGCCAATTTAATTTTTAAAAAGACTTGAAGATCTAGTAATATTTCTCCAGAATAATGAGAGGCCTTTTTTGGGAGGATGCATTATTGCTGAAATACCAATAAGTGTGGGAGGAGACAAATGAAAATTTGAGGTAATGCAAAATTTACACTTTTAAAAAGTAGATTGTATTTTTTTTTTAATATGGATATACTGTCACTGTAAAAATGCAAACAAAACAAAGTTAAAATTCCCACATTTTCCCTCCTCTAAAACAGTATCTTCCCTAGAGGTAACTATGATTATCAAGTTGGTGTATATGTACCTGCAGAAATAAAGTTGATTTGGTATTTTTGCCCACAGTCTCACACTGTACATAGCTTTTTGGTAACTTGCTTTTTTAATTTAACTTGCTTTTTTTATTTAACGCTTTGGTAACTTGCTTTTTTTTTTTTTTTTTTATAAGTAAACTTAATCCTGAAGCAAGGTCTTAAGTACCTGAGGTAGATTAAGTACCATAGATAAATTCTACTACATAGCTACTTTATTTATTTATTTTTGGCTGTGTTGGGTCTTCGGTTCGTGCGAGGGCTTTCTCTGGTTACGGCAAGTGGGGGCCACTCTTCATCGCGGTGCGGGGACCGCTCTTCATCGCGGTGCGCGGGCCTTTCACTATCGCGGCCCCTCCCGTTGCGGGGCACAGGCTCCAGACGCGCAGGCTCAGTAGTTGTGGCTCACGGGCCCAGCTGCTCCGTGGCATGTGGGATCTTCCCAGACCAGGGCTCGAGCCCGTGTCCCCTGCATTAGCAGGCAGATTCTCAACCACTGCGCCACCAGGGAAGCCCGGTAACTTGCTTTTTTTTATTTAACACTTTGCTTTAGAGAGTTCTTAAAGTTACCTACCAATCAGTATTTTTAAAAATAGAATATGTTAATATTCAAATAAATAAAATAAGTAGTTTAAAGTTAACACTCCTGAACAATTCCAACCAGAAAAAAAAATATCCTCAGGTAAAAAATGTTGGGTAAAGTTTTATAAGGTCAAAAAGATTTGATACATAAATCCTCAATTTGGAAAAGCAATTTGCAAAATAATAAGTATGTTATGATTTCACTTCTGTCTGAAGGGGATATACCAAACTATCACCCAGGAGAGATCAGAGAAAGGGAAGAAAAGAGGCTTTTAGTTTTTATTTCACACCCTCCTGCATTATTTAAATTTTATTTTAAATTCTTGCACGAAGTTATTGTAGGGATGAAAGTTTTAACTAATAATTGTTTTTGAATAGGTATAAGAAAAGATTATGATTAAACTTACTGCATATCTAGGGCTCATTTCCTTAAAAATAATCAATTATAGTCAAAGAAAGGATAACATTGGGGACTTAATGGTCCAGACAGGGCTGTAAGTCCACACTTTTAAAAGCCGCTCTAAAGGGAAACCTCTTCCTTATAAGAGAAGGAATGATGGCGTTAGAAAATTTCCATTTTGCCAACAACACAGTAAAAACTTATTCAGGCAGGAATCATCAATGGATGCTGAATCAGGGAGGAACCATTTGATAAGGAAGAGAACATTTATATAATTGTAAAATGCCTCTCCAAATGTTACTTATTAATTACAAAAGGAAAAATAGTAAATATACAACAGTAAAAACCAACAAAACCTAACCAAGTGTTCAAAACTAGCATCACCAATTAGGGGCAAACAAATACCATGTGCCTCTGGATAGGATACCCTAACAAGGACATAGTAACATTAATGGAGATTTCCAGCTCCAAATCCATGACCTGAGTCTACCCATCAGGAGCCATCAGACAAAGCTAAATTGAAGGACAGTCTATTTTGACCTGTCTTTTATAAAAATGACAATGTCATGGAAGACAAAGAAAGACTGAGAGAGAGTTCCAGATTAAAGGGGACTAAAAAGACATGACAACTAAACGTAATGCTTATCTGGATACTGTATCAGGAGAAAAAAAAATGCTGTAAAGGATATTATTGAGACAAATGACAAATTTGTGATACAGACTACAAAATAATCCTGGGTCAATGTCAAATTTCCTGATTTGACAATTTCACTGTGGTTAGGTGAAGAGAATATTCCTATTTTAGGACACACAGATTGAAATAATGAGCAGTAAAGAGGTATAATATACACAACCTACTCTCAAATGGTTCAGAAAAAGATTACATATACAAAAAGAGCGATGTAGGGAAGAGAATGATAAAGCAAAAGTGGTAAAGCTTTAAAAATTGATGAATCTGGTTAGAAAGAAATGAGAATTCTTTGTACTATTCTTGCAACTTCTTTGTACATTTGAAATTATTTCAAAATAAAGTTTAAAATATATTCCCTCTGGCCCCATTACCTCTACGACCTGCCCTCTCTCTGTTTAATAAGCTGGTCTGATATTGAATAACAGGTATCAAGGAGCAGGGGGTAGGGCTGTGGGGGTACCAAGAGTGGAGAGCATCTCTGCTCAGGGGTCTGTGTTCAATCTCACCTGCCGACTCTTCTGTCAGAACCTTTCTCTTAATCCTCACCTGACATACTTCACAGTCTCTCTTGCTTATCCTGCATTATTAAAATTTAAGATGAGTCAAGTGCAGTTGGGGCTATAATTATTGAGTGCAGACTTTACTGAGAGAAATGGATTGTCTGACATATGTTTTGTCAGATAAAGAAACAACTGAGGGTCATTCAATATAACAATAATAAGTAGAGAGACGATCCATAATTCATATCAGACCAACTTATTCCTATAGGAACCCAAGGAAAAGTTAGAAAATGTGTGTCACATCTGAGACTTCCAAATTCTAATTTCATAAGTTAAAATGGACACACATATTCAACTGAATAAATCAAATAGTGTCATTAACACTCTGACACTAAGTCTGCTTCCTCTATACAACCAATGAGATTACCACAAAAATATTTATGAGTCTATCCAAGCAAAGTTCTAACATAAGAATCAGTGATGTGACAATCTTGGGTAATACATTTCTGACAGTTCTGAAAGCCTACTGGATGCACTAACTCTTTAACGTAATGCACAAACATTAATAGAAGTTCAGAGAGTTACGACAAAAGTGAACCATCTCTAAAGCAACCAATTCATCACATTAGTTTAAAACTTGAAAAGAAAAAAATACAATATTCAGGAAGATATGCCATTTGTTCATTTCAAGACACATCAAGAGATTTAGCTAGATACGAACTATATATGAACAAATACAGAAATATGCTATTACATGAATAAGACTGCTTAACAAAAAAGGAAATCATATATACAGAAATACAACTTAAAGAGAGGTTTCATCTTTGGCAAGAAGGTAGTCTGGAATTGTGATTTGGAATAAGTGATTTCTTGAGGTCACAGATGTGAAAATCTGCAGACCTCCCTGGAAACATACATACACATAACATGCAAGATTTTACAGGCAGTTTCAAGACGAGGAAATTGTGTCGAGGGGCAGTTACCACCTACCTTCTGAAACACAGACAAGCCAGTTAACTGACACTGAACAAACACTGGCAGCCCAGCTGATGCCCCCTCTTGCCTCTACACTCCTTGCTCTGAACTCCATCTCTCCTTCTCTGCTCCCCTGTCCTTTGCTCTGCCCCATCCATTCCTACACTCCACCCCTCTGTCTTTGTGCCCAGCCGGCCCCAATTCCTCACCCATTCCCATTTCTCCCGTATCCTTCCCATCCCCATTGCCTTAACTGGTCCAGATATGGAAATAAATTATACTTTTGAGTGATTCAACTAAAGTTTTATGTTATTATTCATAATTTTAAAAGCCAGTGAGCTGAAAATTTTACATTTACAGACAGAGATTGAGAGATTGGGAGGGGGAAAAAAGAGAAAGAGATGAAGGGAGGAGAAAATAGTGTTTTCCAAGAAAAAAAAAAAGTTGTTTTATATCGGGCTGTTACTTTTTGTCTTTGTATTTTTTCCCCACAGGTCCATACTAGGAAAGAGTGCCGCCCCCCGCCCCCGCCTGTGACAATCAGGAGGGTTTGGGAACACAGAGAGCCCTGAGCACCCACAGTGGGACCAGAACATAGGGCCTACAGATGAGGGCAGGAGACGCTTCCACACTGGGCCAGGGTCAGGGCCAGGAGGCCGGGCGTCGAGGGGCGGGCTCTCGAACCAGGACCCGGCAGATGCTGAGATGGGACTGAGCCCAGCCTCCGGGAATCGGCAGGTGCATTGTATACACCTTTCCAGGTAACTAGCACTGTCCATGGCTCTGCCATATACTCTAAATCATGACAGGATGACACTCTGGGACAAAGGCGAACAGACAGGGGATTATGTGAGGTGAGGAGGGAGACTTAAGTTCAGCCACAGTTCGTCGACAACATTCATCATCCCTCTACTGTGGAAATTATTTGCAGGTGAGTTATTCCACAATTAGACAGATTTCTCACGCTCTTAAGGCAAAGTCCACAGAGGCACCACTATCCATCTTTCCTTTATTGTATGTTCCCTCCATGTCAGGCACCATATAGAGGTATAAGGTAGAGATACTTATATTTCTACGTATTCATAACTTAATGTCATCCTCAAAATAACCATATGATGTAGTTATATAAGCCCCACTCTGAAGATGAGAAATCTGAAGCCTAGCACAAATCACCCAAAGTCAAACACACTAAGTCAGAAGATGGAATCTGAATACAGCTCTCCCTCTCTGACTCGGAAGCCTGTGCTCTAAGCCTGAGTTTCTCAGCTTCTCAAACTTTCCTGTGCAGGGGCATCTCCTGGGGAATCTTGTGAGAATGCAGAGTGACTCCCGCAGGTCGGGGGTGGGCCCTGAGAGTCTGCATTTCTAACAAACTCCCATCAATGCTGCTGCTGCATGGACCACATACTGAGTAGCAAGGGGCTAAATAAACTGTTACATTTACTACACTCATTCCACACTTACAGCTGGGACTGCTAAAATTGGACACTGCTGCCAGCAATACATTTCTAAAGAGTTAACTACTTTAAAGATTAAAAGCAAGCAATATGTTTTACAGCTATTAAACTGTGCAGGGAATTTTTTTTTAATAATTCAGAAAACACAAGCTTGTAACCTAAAACCAATTTTTAATGAAATAAAATGCACCTCCAATTTTTTCTGCATGCAATCCTGTTGTTTACAGCCAGAAGAATCTCTTCAGTGTCCTATGCCCAAACCAGATGCATCCCGCGTTTCTACCAGGAAGCCATCAGAATCTATTAAAATTACTGTACACTGATAGCAGCGGGGACATGACAAATCGCAGGCCAAGAGTCAGATACCACAGAATGTATTTCAGGGCTTTGGGGGCAGGCCCATTTGCAACCAAATGATATTGTGTGAGGCTGGCATGCTCAGTGCATGACAAACTGATGCAATTTCAGTGCTGTCTGCAGGCCAGGGGAGATTTCTCTGATGCTGGTTGTGGTTAGTTTACAGAATTGTGCAGAGTTCCCAGATTTGAATCACTTGGGGCTTGAAAGGGCTTCACTTGACAAGCTACAAATAATTACACTCTACTCTTTCCATTGTACTCTATTATTTTGCCCCCCTTATCTCCAGGATTTGAGCTTTTGTGAACAAGCAAGGTCGGCTTCTATTTTGACCACAACACAACAAAACATTGTTCTTTTCTGATATGATAAATAAAACAAGGCCCTGCAGACTAAACATTTTTATCAGGCCCATTTTCCACTTTTATAGGCAAAAGTCAACTTTGAGCTCAGTTAGAAAGGGTGAGCTGGACAAAGCAGGCAGGCAGGTTCCTGCAATCCTCACTTAAGGATGTGCTCTCGCTATCTGGTTATTGCAAAAACTCATTTGAAAAATGGGATATTGACTGACAGATAAAGGGCACATGGGCAGTGGCTCTTACAAGGTTTCTACTTCCCTTGTTCCCCTCCCTCTCATCTCCAGCTCCATCCTAACAGCTCTCATTCAGATATTCATAATGAAAAAGTTTTCCCAACTTGGAATGCATTAGAACCAAGCTGCCTCATGTCAGTGCACTGCTCAGAAACACCAGAGACTCCAAATTCAAGTTTGCTATTGAAGAAAGCAACTTGTGGAAGATTTTAAAGAGCATATCACCCAACTTCAGGTGGCTCCTAAGGATAATAGATTGATTATTGCTCCATGTATTTTAATTAAGTAAATGTGAAGCTTTATGCTTTCATACTTTTCCAAAGAAAAACACAAGATTTTTTGTTTAAACTCCAGTGTCAAGTAGCATTTCATAAAGTTCTAGTCTCCAGAAAAGTTTTTTAAAAAATCTATAATGATGATTAACATTGACTCAAATAAAGTAATCTAAACATCCCCTTTTAAAATCTGTTAAGCCTTGAGTATAGGTCAACCCTCCACACTTAATTTTTGCAACAACGCTATGATATGCATATAGAATTTCATATAATAAAAACTGTCGGGGCTTCCCTGGTGGCGCAGTGGTTGAGAATCTGCCTGCTAATGCAGGGGACACGGGTTCGAGCCCTGGTCTGGGAGGATCCCACATGCCACGGAGCAGCTGGGCCCGTGAGCCACAATTGCTGAGCCTGCGCGTCTGGAGCCTGTGCCCCGCGACGGGAGGGGCCGCGATAGAGAAAGGCCCGTGCACCGCGATGAAGAGCGGTCCCCGCACCGCGATGAAGAGTGGCCCCCGCTTGCCGCAACTGGAGAAAGCCCTCGCACGAACCGAAGACCCAACACAGCCAAAAATAAATAAATAAATAAATAAATAAGAAAATCCTTTAAAAAAAAAAAAAAAACTGTCATTACTATCCCCATTTTAGAGATCAGGAAACTGAGGCATGGAAAAGTAAAGTAACTTGCTCAGTGAGTCACAGCTACTAAGTGGTAGCAACTGGGAACTGAGCCCGAAAAGTGACTTGAGCTGCCTTGAATACGGCTTCCTAGTTCCACAACTCCATCTACCTAAGGCCAGGTGGAACACAAGCCCAACATATCTCATCTAAGCAGAAACCAAGAGCCTGGAGAGTATTCAGGTTGACAATAGAGACAAAGAATAGTGAGATTAAATTCTCATCAGTAGCTAAAGGATCTAAAACATAAAATTTCAGCTCCCCAAAGTGGATACCTTGATTCCTGCCTCAGTACGTGTCTTGCTGTAAACTGGACCCCTCCTACTCTCCAAATCTGGCTTGTCTAATATGGCAGCACTCACCACAAACCGCTATTGGGCATTTGAAATGCAGCTAGTCCGAAGGGAGGTGTCCTCTACATGTAAAAAAAACACCCAATTTAAAAAGCTACTACAAAAAATATAAAATATTCATCATTTTATATGGATGACAAGTTAAATAATATGTTGGATTTATTGGGCTAAATAAAATATATTATTACAATTCATTTCACCTGTTTCTTTTTACTTTTTTAAATATGGCTACTAGAAATATGTGGCTCGCTTTATATTTCCATTAGATGATGTGCTCTAAACTCACCCCTTAATCCCAAACTTTGTATGGCTGAGTCATTGGCACAAGTTGGTTACCTGACAAGAAAAGCAACTCCGAGAACAGCAGTCAGTCCAGCAGTCAGTCTCGCAGGAAGCCTCTTTTCCACGTACACTCCTTCTCCCTTCAGAATCCTCAGGCTCTCACACCCCTGTCCCCTCCCCTTGACCTTGAAATACTCACTGTCAGTGTTCTGATTTAGAAAGAGCCTTTACCTGACCCTGCCTTCCTTCTTGCTGCTGTGCTTTCTTTCCCTCCGTTCACTGTCAAAGCACCTGAAAGTGTCCACACTCCATTTTCCTCACTCTCTCCAACTTCCCTAATTCACTGCAATCTGACTTCCATCCCCGCCCCCCCCCCCCACTGAAACTGCTCCTCAAAGGTTCCTCACCTGTTCCTCCTGACCTCTCTGTTCTCTCTAGAACAGCTGCTGGGCCCCTAACCACACAGTGGGCCTCGCCTACCCACGTGCTTCAACTGGGCTGATGACCAACCAGGCACTTGGAAGACAGGGACAAAACCTATGTATCGAGTTCTGTCGACCCGTCTGTTGGACTCTGTCGACCTTTGCCCCAATTCTATGCTGAAGTCTCTACTGCAGCCCCTTCATGAATGTGCATGAACCCTTAGCTTAAAACTTCCCCAGTTTTGCTGTTAGGGGAGACACTGCTTTGGGAAAGATCCCCGGTGTTCTCCTTACTTGCTGCAAATATTCATCCTTCCTTCTCCCGATCCTTGGTTTGGAAGTATCTTCTGGCTCAACACCCACCAAGAGGCAAACCCAGTTTTCAGGTAACAGCCCCCTCCCCTTGCCTCTCCTGTCCAGAATCACACTGAGTCTCAAGCATCATCTGAGCAGTGAACATGAAGACACAGTCAAAGGAATAAGAAGCAAACTCTTGGGCAAAGGTGAAAATCTTGTCATTGGCTACTAGTAGGAAGTGAAACTGGAATTGGTTCAGAAACGGAAAACACAAGCTAACCAACTGGGGGTGGGAGAGCAGGATAGGTTTCCTGCAGGCAGAAGAACGTGAGATTCGGAGGCATGAGAAGCCCAGGGCCTCCAGCAACTGAGCGATGGGGGGAGCAGTTCAGGCATGTAGGGCAGAAAGTGCCAAGTGAAGCGATCAGAGGTGGAGGACTAAATTTTTTTTAATTAATTAATTTATTTATTTTAACATCTTTATTGGAGTATCATTGCTTTACATTGTTGTGTTAGTTGCTGCTGTATAACAAAGTGAATCAGCTATACATATACATATATCCCCATATCCCCTCCCTCTTGCGTCTCCCTCCCACCCTCCCTATCCCACCCCTCTAGGAGGTCACAAAGCACCGAGCTGAACTCCCTGTGCTATGCGGCTGCTTCCCACTAGTTATCTATTTTACATTTGGTAGTATATATATGTCAATGCCAATTTTTTATTTACCTTTTTTAGCTACCAATTCTAGACAGTTTCTGAAGCCCACTGTTCTGGAATCCCTCATGTCCACCCTATGGCACTGTCCCTTCATCCTGTCACTTCTCCATCCCCCTACCCTAGCCTGGTCCACGGCAATAGTCTCATAGAGGACTCCAATCAACCCCCTTTGGAAACATTCTGTACATCAAGGTAAGTTTAATCAACATGATGTCCTCATTTTCATGTCACTTGGCTGTTCAGAAATATGCTCTGCAGCCCTGTTTACTTCTGCACAAAGTTATCAGATTTCAAAGTTTCCAATCCCATCCTTACCTGATGCTGGTGACAGGCATTCTCTCCTCTCCACCACCACCCCCCAAAGCAACTCAGACATCCCACCTTCTAGAACGTGCCCTCCTCTCCCCAATCCCCGTCAAAAGTGGAATGAACTCTGACACTTCAACAATGGTGGCTGCCACCGTCCAGGAGAAACAGAGAAAAGGCAGTCCTCCCCAGGGACCTCTGCCACCTGGCTCTGCCCCATGTACCCAGAATACTGCACCCTCCACCTTCCACTACCTCCTGCACACTGGACACCGCTCTCTTCCCATCCCCCGTCATATAATGTTCATTTACATGTTTTTACCTTTTGGGGGGTAGGGGTTCCTTCACAGAAGCCTTATCCTTTCCATCTGCTTATCTAGATCCTACCTACGCTTCAGAACACAGCTTAAGCCATTTCTTGTAGGAAGTCTTCCTGGTACTTTACTCCTCACTGACGTCATTCTCAAAATCTCCATTCAATACAACTTGCTATTTTTCTACGTATTACCATAAAGCATTCATTATTGCTTCGTGGGTGCTGTGTCATCTGTGTAGAACTAAACTGCAAACTCCTTGAGGGCTGGAATCGTGCATTATCGTTGTCAATTGCCCGTAGCTGGCAACAAGCAGGGATTCGAAGACTAGATTTACTAAGTTATACAGATTAATTATGCTACTTTATAACAGATAAATGCTCTCCTTCCTTTGTATGCTAAGACTAAGAGCCCAAGAGGTTAAATGGCAGTGATCTTTAATAATCTCCATCTATCCTTCATGGAACTATCCCTGAAAATTAACTCTCTTACAATGTTACAAATATATTAACTAAGCAGTTGATCAGTTCAAAATATGTTAAGGGGCTTTCAAAGACTAATATATCTTTATTTTTATAAACTGACACTATGATAAATGGCCAATGAAAATGAATACATTACTAACATAAAGCAAGTGTTGTTTTTTAAAAACTCTCCAAATCTAAAAAACTGGAAAATAAACATATACTTTGAAAATGACAGTACTGTAGTCAACTTAAGAATCCAGGGCCTACCCACATTCATTTAAGAACAATCTGTATAGCACCTGAAGAACATCAATGGAACTGCTTATAAAGGTTTAAATATAAAATCATGCACAAGAAATTCAGGAGGAAAGATCATAACTCAACAGTTCTCTATCATGCCAGGAGGCGCTCCTGCATAGACCCAGGGCAGCCAAAGGAAGCAAAAACTGGATAAATCAAACAAAAGAAGTACTTAGTCTAGCTTTTGCATATCTAACGTTAAAACACACACACAAGATTTTAAATCATTTTTCACCATTATTATTTAATAAGCCAGTTCCTGGAACTTTTGGTTCTGTACCCATTTTCAATATGAAAATGTTTCCTGTATTTTAACTCTGCACATTACTGGACATTCAAGCTTACAAAACACTTCCTTCAATTACCAAAACTCACTCTCCCATGAGTTTCTGTTTCAAGTTTCTCTCCAGGGTTTAATAACGATACTGGAAAACTCTTTTTGGGTTCCTAAATCAACCCCCAATGAACTGGGTGCATGGCTTCCAACTCTGACCTCCAAATCCCAGGAACATCCCAAAAGGTACTAGCATGATGCCCCTCCACCAGGACCACTTGGGCAGCAACAAGACCAGAGCCCTTCGGATCCAACTGGTTCAGGGGGAATCCCGGTCACTGGAGCTGCTGGCACTTTGATCCCATCAAGTATAACTCTGCACACCGCACCTCTCACCGCACCAGAATCACAGCAGGCTTCATTACAATCTCCGGACAGAAGGCTTACGACATGCAATCTACCTGGCAGGCTAAACAGCTTCCTCCTATGCAGTGTGGACTCCAAGAGACTTCGGACCCCTGGGCAGGTGGCACTGAGCAGGAGGGCAGGGATGCCCAGGCCAGAGGTAGAGAAGACACGAGGAAAGGTAAAACGCGTGCTTCTCACGTGCTGCCGCAATAAATAAATCTATCATTCTCCTCCTGTTTTTTAGATCCAGGATAGTAACAGCAACTATTTTTTAGTGTATGTCCAACACCATAGTACGTGCTTTTCATTTGTTATCCCAGTTACATTTTTCTTCACAACTCTCAGTGCCAGCATTCCCCCAGCCTTACAAGTGAAGAGACTGAGTCATTAGGACACCTATCCAGGTGAGAACCCAGGTCTGGCTTACCTTCAAGCCCAGACACTTTCTGACCTGCTGCACTCCCGCTAGACCGCTAGACTGCATATGCCTCAAGCAAATGATGGCAAAATATTAAAAGAAGACTTCTTTAGAAGTGCATACTTGCATGGGATATCCATAAGACTCATCTACTTTTTCCCCATAAAAATGAAGTCATACACAGATGTAGAGAACAAACGTATGGACACCAAGGGGGGAAAGCGGCGGGGGGATGGGGGTGGTGGTGGGATGAATTGGGAGATTGGAATTGACATGTATACACTGATGTGTATAAAAAAAAATAAATGAAGTCATAATATTCAAGCTCTCTGGAGTTCTAAGTAAACTTTTTTCATGGCACTGTATTTTGCATTTGGTAAAACTTTATCATTAATTGGTTTTGACAGAGTGTGTCTACTGGACATGAGAAAATCCTAAATAGTTCATGAATAAAATAAACACAGGTCAAACTCTAATTCAACTTCATGAACCCCAAATCCCTTTGCCATACTGGAATTTCTATGAAATGTTTACTTGAAAGGCATTATTTTTGTTGTTTTTGTTTTGCTTTGGTGGTAAAGTGAAGGAACAGGAGAGGGGTTTACAGTATCCAATGTACTCAAATCAGGAATCCCACACAAGCCTAACTTAGGGAACTCTCTATAGAAATCCAACATAAAGGTTTAAATTCTTAGAAACAAATGCCAACACTAACTACTACAGAACCAACCACATGTTAAGGGCTTTACACCTATTATTTCACTTGATTAAAACAATCCCAAATGGATATAAAGCATTCCTAGTATGCCTATTTATGGGAACCAAGGCTCAAAGCATTTAAACAACTGGGGACTGCTAAACACATGGTTAGGAAGTGGCCGGGTGTCATCCAAGGTCCACTCTTCAACAGTGTTGCTACTTCCCTTCTCATAGAAAGTTCTCTCAAGGAGGTCAAGGTTACAAAATAAACATAAGCAACTGCCTGATTCACAAAGGCTGGCTCTAATGCTGCATGGGCCAGTATCAGAACAAGTACAACACGCTGACACTTGTCAGCACCCAAGGATGCACATCAATTTTCCCCTCTACTTGGACCACTGCACCCATTTAATGCTCCCTGGTTCCCCCATGTGTTAGAAAACAAGGAAACCTGTTGGGAGACCCCACTCCCAGCTGTCTTTCACACAGGCTTCTAGACTGTGTTCTGGTACCTGGCCTTCAGAGAAGGACTGAGCCAAGGTTGTGAAGGCAGAGAGAGGCCTAATTACACCGGTAATTCTTTTTGCACTAAACGTAATCTGAGGCAGACCCTTGCCAGGTAGTTCACATGCCTCATGCCATTTAATATTGGCAATGACTTTATGGTTAGGTATTATCGTTCACCTGTTTTAAAGATAAGAAAACTGAAGTTAACAGTTTGCTCATATTGAAGCTTGTTAACGTAACTGTATTTATACATTCAGTTCTCCATGGAGCAATACAGGATTAGTTGATTTAACTATAGCTCAAGTGTACACAGTGTTCACAAACAGGAAGAATCTTTCTGAAAGAGAGTTCTGGGATTTCTTGAGGGTCTTGGAAAGAAACTGCTGAAAGTGATGGCAACCTTAGGGCCCAGTACAGCACCTGGTGTACTGTAGGCCTTCAAGAACCATTGGCTGGGGACTTCCCTGGTGGCACAGTGGTCAAGAATCCGCCTGCCAGTGCAGGGGACACGGGTTCGAGCCCTGATCCGGGAAGACCCACATGCCGCAGAGCAACTAAGCCCGTGCGCCACAACTACTGAGCCTGCGCTCTAGGGCCCACAAGCCACAATTACTGAAGCCCACGCGCCTAGAGCCCATGCTCCGCAACAAGAGAAGCCACTGCAATGAGAAGCCCGTGCACCGCAACGAAGAGTAGCCCCCGCTCGCTGCAACTAGAGAAAGCCCGCGTGCAGCAATGAAGACCCAACGCAGCCAAAAATAAATAAATAAATAAATGTATTAAAAAAAAAAAAAAGAAAAAAAGAACCATTGGTTGGCTAATTCCCTGACTGTCCAGTGGTTAGGACTCTGTGCTTTCACTGCTGATGGCCTGGGTTCAATCGCTGGCCTGGGAACTAAGATCTCCCAAGCCACGTGGCCAAACACAAGGAAAAAAAAAAAGAACCACTGGCTGAATAAATGAATGTAAGTAAATATTGGGGCTGATGAAATTGTGCCTCACACTCCACACCACCATGTCTTCACCCAGCCCTCACCCACCGCCACCTCTCATGGCTCCGGCCTGTGCCTGGTACTTGTGCCGGGCTCTCCCTGCCAGCCCCGCTTGGGGCCCTACACAGCCCCCAGTACACGAACTTACTCACCCTAATCACGTGAACTCTGAGCTAAACTTCCAATAAAGCAGACTGTCAGCCTCCGCAGCCAGGCATTTAGGATCCTCTAGGTCACAGAAAGATGAACTCCACAGAACTTTTCTAAAACTGCGACTCACTGAAGGAACAAACCCTGACTGCAGAAAGAGCTTCTAACACAAAACTCCAGGTTACAGTGACATTCGTTCAAACTGGCGTCACTGAACCTGGCTAAACCTGAACACTGATGAGTCAGAAGTCAAAAGTTCTACTTCTGCTCAGATAAAAGCACACAAGAATGGGTCTGGGTGGGGACTGGCCCAGCCCCACTGCCAGGCCAGAGCCATATGCTAACACTTACAGATTTCGGTTTGGTTGTCTGGCTTCTTCTAAAAAGACCTTCTTATATCAGGAGAAAGGAGGAAAACAATTCAAAGTTTTACCTGCGAACACTATTAGGAGTCTACAGTGAAGAAGAGTGGCTGGAATTTCATCTAAGCACTCAGTGATCAATAAATAAATAGCAGTTGTTAACAATCGGCTGTTTGACCACATAATCAACATTCTTCATTTGTTTTTACATATGAAGTGATAAGCACACTTTAGATGTCATTCTCTAATCTGAAAGCATTGCAAGGGTCTTTTGATAATGCTTTTTTTTTTTACAGTTTTTTTTTGCAGTATAATTTTTTACATCTTTATTGGAGTATAACTGCTTTACAATGGTGTGTTAGTTTCTGCTTTATAACAAAGTGAATCAGCTAAAATGCTTTTTAAAAATAATTCATTTAAAAAGATACAAATGAACTTATTTACAAAACAGAAATAGATCCACAGACATAGAAAACAAACATGGTTACCAGGGGGGAAAGGGGAGGGGATAAATTAGGAGTTTGGGATTAAAATATACACACTACTATATATAAAATAGATATACTCAATATTTTGTAATCATCTATAAGGGAAAAGAATCTGAAAAAGAATATATATATATATATCTGAATCACTGTGCTGTAACACCTGAAACTAACACAACATTGTAAATCAACTATACTTCAATAAAATAAATAAATAAAAATCTAAGAACATAAAAAAACAATAATTCATTTAAAGCAGTGAATTAAATATGAAACTACTCAAAGGTGAAAAAAATTTAACACTAGATGAAAGAAAGGTAAAATATACGATGAAATATTAACCTCTACTGGCAAAAATTTAATTAGAAGGATTAGAAATAACAACAGCTGCCCCGGTCAGAGCGTTCTTGCTATGAGGCTGATACTTAATTTGAGATCCTTAAGAGAAAACCTAGGTCAGCACTTTAGGGAACAGAGGGAGGGTGATGACTTGCACAAGTTGCCTCGCTGGGAAGTTACAAGCCAGAATGTGGTACCAAGTCTGTCTGGCTCCAAAGCTTACCAGTGACACTCCGTAGAAGTTCCTCAAACTAGCTCACATCAGGAAAGCTTTTTCTAAGTTCATTTGTTTATGGATCCAAAGACTTAAGAGTGTTTTAAGGGCTCAGTCTTAGGTGCACTTTGGCTGAATCAGAATGTAAATCAGTCCTTTAAAGCTTTAAAACAAAGCTGACATATCTCCTTCATGCTAAATATACACTCTACAGGGCATCTTTTTCAAAACAGGGTAAGCCACCTCCTTAGTTTGCAGGCTTAGCTACAAATTAAAATCACCTGAAGAACTCAACCTACCAAAGCCTGGGCTCCAATCACCTGAGAATCTCTGGGGATGGAGCCTGAAGGAGCTCTTAAGAACCACTGACTTACCCTATTAAGATGTGCTGGGGCAAGTAACCTCCCTTAATGAACTCCACAAGCATCCTAGGGATATTTTTAGTGCAGTTCTTAACTTTTACTGCTCATCAGAATCACCCAGGGACTTTTAAAAAGTTCCAATGTTCAACCCATACTCCAGAATCATTAGATTAGACGCTCTGAGGGTAGGACCCAGGCATCTCTAGTTTATAAAGATCTCCAGGTGACTCCAAGCTGCAGCAAGAGCTGAGCACCACAGCGTTAGCAGCTAATTATTTGCACTAGAAGTTCAATCCCTCATTTGGATGGCATCCCAACGGGTCATCCACCAGCAGCACCATCACATCGACGATTAGCCTTTTTCTCAGACTCCCTGCCTTCTCCCGAGGTTGGTGATGACACCTAAAAGTCTTCCCGTTCGTCAGTCACAACTGCCTTTCCACTTATGGGAAATGCCGCCTGACTCTCCCCTCAGTCCTTCAGAATGGTTCCTACTATTGAATGATTCATCTCATACACACATACAACATGGGTCATTCTCTCACTACTTTCAGTTTTATTATCTCCACTTCCTTTTCTCACTCACTGGCATTTTCAACACTGTCACTTTTTTTGACCTCGTGGACCATACGGGGTTGATGCTGTTCTGGGCATTGCAACCTGGGCAGAAAGCTACAGTGTGGCTGAAACTAACCCGACATCCCAGGACTCTGCCATTCACTGGAGGTGGGCAGAGCTGCTATCCTGTTTGCTCTAGAGGGTAGCTGTAGAAGTTGACATGAGAAGTTTTAAAAGAGAAGAGCTTTGTGCTGCCTTTCCTTGAGAAGCAAAACTCAGAAGGTTATCCTGAAATTCCCAATGCACACTTTTTGATTAATAACAAATCTGCATGGTTGAGAAGAATAAAAACCTTTGCACGTTTCAGTTCTAAACTTTTGAATTATGTAAACCTTTACATGGGACATAAGTGAAAAAAATTCTACAGTGAAAGCAAAATGCTTTTTATCCAACAATATTTATATGCAAAAGAAGCAGCATTCATTGTGAAGATAGTCTCTCAAAGGGTAAGTAAGGTGTTGATTAAAGCTTCCCTAAAACATATACTATTTTGGACTACTAATGAATGGCTGACAAGATTAATCTACATTTTCACCATGAAAACCATCCTCCCTCCAGGCACACACAATAACATCAGTGAAAAAGTTCCTAGCACTAAAAAAAATGCGTTTGCTTGATAAAGTACTTCCTGTACTAGGTAAGACTTTGTTCATTACTTCGAAAAATGTTTTCAATGCTATCTCAGATTTTTTCTGCAAAACTGGCAATGGAAAACCCACAATGAATTCAGAGTCTATGATGGAAAAAACAGATCTGATTTCCCTACAAATTATAAGATAAAATGTAGCAATAATTTACTCCAATAATTTTTATGGGAAAGATTAAGATTACTGACTTTAAAAATAAGGTCTCAACTAACGTCCTAAGTTAATTTCAATCCTCTACCTAACAATTGGTACTTGAGAAGGAATTTTAAGATAATATTTAAAAGTTAATTAAAAACAGTGTAAGCATTCACGTCAGTCAAGCATGACCTCTGCTCTACAATGCATTTAAATGCATGTCACCTTGACCTGTAACACAGCAATGTAAAAAATTTTGGTCAATATAAATCAAATGTACACTAATTTATTCAGCAGGTTTCCTGGTATCTGAATCAACATTAGAAATCTAACCAGTATTTGTTATTCTGCTATTGACAAAAGGAAGCATATTTAAATGATAACAAGTACTCATGGGTGTCATTTGGAAGTTAAATTGTTCCCCAAGGACAGCCTCCGTAAACATCTACATTTAAAGGTCATTTACCACCAAATCATGAACAACTGTTGCATTTATTAGCACAAGTTCAATAGTTTGGAAGCTGCAGCCATCAATTTTTACTGACAGTGAGATCTAATTGTTCACTAATAATAAACAAGGAAAACAGACCATTTCTATAAACTTTTATTCCCTGCACTACGATCACTTTTTAAAAATGGAGGTACAGGGCTTCCCTGGTGGCGCAGTGGTTGAGAATCTGCCTGCTAATGCAGGGGACACGGGTTCGAGCCCTGGTCTGGGAAGATCCCACATGCCGCGGAGCGGCTAGGCCCGTGAGCCACAACTACTGAGCCTGCGCATCTGGAGCCTGTGCTCCGCAACAAGAGAGGCCGCGATAGTGAGAGGCCCGCGCACCGCGATGAAGAGTGGCCCCCGCTTGCCGCAACTGGAGAAAGCCCTCGCACGAACCGAAGACCCAACACAGCCAAAAATAAATAAATAAATAAATAAATAAATAAGAAAATCCTTAAAAAAAATGGAGGTACAAAAACCTTCCATAGGTATGTATTTGAAGAGAAAACTTTCCAACTGCGGGGACAACTAAACCATAGTTTAAAATAAATATCAGATAATAAAATATAAAAGCTCGTTTTCTCATGTTATATTCATCTGAACAAAAACAAAAAGGAGAAAAACACTACAATGTTTATATATGAATGAAGTGTCTAATTTTACTTTTAGGAGGAAGCGTGATGGTTAATTTTACCATGAGGTGCCCGGATATTCGGTTAAACGTTATTCTGGGTGTTGCTGTGAGAGTTTTGAGGTGAGATTAATATTTAAACCGGTGGACTAAGTAAAGCAGGTTGCCCTCCATAACGTGGTGGGCCTCTTTGGATTTTGGATGCAACACATTCTGGTCCCTTTACCAAGGGACCTAAAAAGCTGCTAGTTTTGAGTGCACCCCAGAACAAGAGGAGGCTCTGTAATAGGTCCTGCTGTGGGGTTCAAGCTGCTCTGCCACTTGGGCCATGAGATGATCCAGCAGATCCAACGGTGCTAGAAGGGCAGTAGCACATGGGGATGGTGTTTGGAGCCTTCGGCAGGACCTTGCAGATGCATCACGGCGCAGGTCTTCAGGATTCTGGAGCAAAGCTCTGCCATCCTCTGTGGATACCTACTCTCCTTGTGAGGAACAGCTCTTGGCCTGCTAATGGGCTTGAGTAGAGACTGAACACTTAGCCAGGACCAAGTTACGATGCAACCTGAACCGTCCATCAGGAACTGGGTGCTATTTGGCTCACCAGGCTAAAACTTGGGCATGCACAGCAATATTTCATCATTAAACAGGAGTGGTACGTATGTGATTGGGCCCAAGAAGGCTGTGAAGGCACAAGTAAGTTACTTGAAGAAGTAGCCCAAATGCCCATGGTTCCCACTCCTGCTACATTACCTTCTCTCCTAGCCTAACCTATGGCCACTTGGGGAATTCCCTATGATCAGGTGATAGAGGAAGAAAAGACCTCTGCCTGGTCTACAGATGGTTCTGTACCACAGGCAGGCACCACCTGAAAGTGGACACCCCGTCAATACGGGCCCCTTCCAGGGACACCCTTGGAAAACAAGGGTGAAAGGAAATCCTCCCTGTGAGCAAATTGTGAGCAATGCACCTGGTTGTTCACTTTGCTTGGAAGGAGAAATGGGCAGATGTGCTACCACATACCAATTCATAGGTTGTGAGCAATGATTTGGCCGGATGATCAGGGAACTGGAAAGAACATGATTGGAAAACGGTGACAAGGAAATCTGAGGAAGAGGTATGTGGACAGACCTCTCCGAATGAGCAAAAAATATGAAGATATTTGTGTCCCATGTGAATGCTCACCAAAGGGCGACCTCAGCAGAGGAGGATTTTAATAATCAAGTGAATAAGATGACCTGTTCTGTGGATACCAGTCAGCCTCTTTCCCCAGCCACCCCTGTCATCGCCCAATGAGCTCATGAACAAAGTGGTCAAGGTGGCAGGGATGGAGGTTATGCACGGGCTCAGCAACATGGCCTTCCACTCACCACGGCTGACCTGGCTACAGCCACTGCTGAGTACCAGCATGTAGAGACCAACACTGAGCTCTTAACACGGCACCATTCCCCAGGGTGATCAGCCAGCTTCCTGGTAGTAAGTTGATTACGTTGGACCACTTCCATCATGGAAGGGACAATATTTTGTCCTTCCTGAAACAGACCCTTACTCTGGGTACAGATCTGCCTTCCATACATGCAATGCTTTTGCCACGACTACCATCCATGGACTTATGGAATGAATACCTTATCCACCATCAAGGCATTCTGCAGCACAGCATTGATTCTGATCAAATAACTCATTTCACAGCAAATAAAGTGATGCAATGGGCCCATGATCGTGGAATTACTGGTATTACCATGTTCCCCACCATCCTGAAGCAACTGGTTTGACAGAAGGTGGAATGGCCTTTTGCAGACTCAGTTACAGTCTCAGCCACATGGCAATACCTTGCAGGCTGGGACAAGGTTCTCTAGGAAGGTGGATATGCTCTGAATCAGCATCCAATATAAGGTGCTGTTTCTCCCAAAGCCAGGATTCACAGACCCAGGAACAGAGAAGTGGAAATGGGAGTGACACAATTCACTATTACCCCTAGGGACCCACTGGCAAAAATCTTGCTTCCTGTCCCCATGAATTTATGCTCGGCTGGCCCAGAAGTCTTAGTTCCAAAGGGGAAAAAATGCTTCTATGCTTCTACCAAGAGACACAACAATGATTCCACTGAACTAAAATTTAAGACTATCACCTGGCCACTCTGATCTCCTCGTGTCTCTAAGTAAGTGCAGAGGGAGTTACTGTGCCGGCTGGGGCGACTGATCCTGATTGCCAAGGGGAAACTGGACCACTACTCCACAATGGAGGTAAGGAAGAGTGTATCTGCAACACAGGAGATCCCTTAGGATGTCTCTTAATATTACGATGCCCTGTGATAAAAGTCAACAGAAAACTATAACAATCCAATTCAAGCAGAACTACTAACATCTCAGACCCTTTGGGAATGAAGGTTTGGGTCACTTCACTAGGTAAAGAACCAAGAGCAGCTAATGTACTTGCTGAAGGCAAGGAGAATACGGACTGGGCAGTGAAAGAAGGTAGTTATAAACATCAGCTGCAAACTTGTGACCAGTTACAGAAATGAGGCCTGTAATTGTCATGAGTATTTCCTTCTGACTGTGTTATGAATATGTTTGTGTGCATATATAAATGTGTACATACATATATTAATATACAGAAAGCAAATATCTTTGTTTTCTTCCCTCTTTTATCTCCTTATTGTGTAACATAAGATGTACTGACTTTATACAGGAGTATTTAAGTATTGTTAACTTCACATCATAGTATTTAAGTTTCAGGATGTCCTGACTCAAGGACCTTAACTCCTCTTCTGGGTAAGGGGTTAGAGTGTTTTCAGTTGTATACAGGATAGTTGTATCATGTGAGGTAGAATTATGACCTTACTGTCATCTTTATTTGGAGATTAAGTATGGTTTAAGGAGATGCACATGGGTGCCAAGTTGGTAAGGGGTGGACTTGGAATGGTTAATTTTATATGTCAATTTGACTGACCCACAAGATGCCTAGATATTTGGTCAAACATTTCAAATTAAGCAGGTCCAAAAATAGGACTTCTGATCTTTCCCCCGAAATGTGCTCTACCCAAATTCATCCACATTTCAGTAAACAGTGCCACCATTCTTCCATTTGCTCAAGCTAAATATCTTGAAGTCATCCTGTTCCTCATTTTTTCTCACACTCCATATCAAATCCATCAGTGAATCCTGTTGGCTCCATCATCAAAATCTGTCCAGAATCCATCCATCTTCCACCACTTTCATCTACAGAACTGTTCTAAGCCATCATCATCTTTTATGTAGGATACTACAATAGCTTCCTAACTGAGCTTCCAGCCTGTACCTGACCCTCCTATAGCTTATTTTCCACACTGAAATGAGACTGATTCTTTTCAAAGTTAACTCACGTAACTAACATGTAAGGACGGGGATTTCCATCTGTTTTCTCTGCTACTGTGTCCTCAGCATCTAGAAGAGTGCCACTACACTGATCATGTGGTTAGTAATCAAAACATACTTGGTGAATCAAATCATTCCTCTTCTTCCCTTCTCTCAGAGTAAAAGCCTTATCCCTCCTTCCCAGACCTACTGGCTATGCACTGCCCAAACCACCACCCCACCTCACATTATCCGCCCCCATCACACTACCTATGACCTCATCCCCTATTACCCCCTATTCTCTGACTCCAGTCCAACCTCACTGGACTCCTTCCTACATCTAAAACACACTGGGCACATTCCTATCTCATGCCCTTTGCACACACTGTTCCTGTTGCCTAGACAATGTTTCCTAGATAACCTCATGACTCACCCCCTCACCTCCTTCAGGTCTCTGTTCCAATGTCACTTTCCCAGGGAGGGCTTCTCTGATGCTCCCCCCGGCACTCTTTATCCCCCTTCCCTTGTTTATTTTACTCAGCACTTATCACTATCTGAGATACTATATAATTTAATTATCATGTTTATTTCTGCCCTTCTCCACCCATCCAATTAGAATGTAAGCTTCTTGAGGGTAGAAACTGTCGACTGACTCTCCTTGAAGAGAGACCTTTGCCTGTTTTGTTCATTGCTATATCCCAAACAGGTGGATTACTGCCTGCCACTCAGTAGGTAGTCACTAAATATTTGTTAAATATTTATTTAACAAATGAGTGATCTGTTTCCATTTTCTCTTGGTATTATCAACAACGCTACAACAAATAACTTTACATGTATACCCTTGTGCATTCATGGATACAGACCAAAAAGTGGGAAGGCTGGGTCAAAGGGTTATATAAATATTTTATTTAATAAATATTGTCAAACTGACCTCTAAAACAGAGTCTCCAAGTTATAGTCTCACCAACAGTAGAAAAGTCTCAGCAACAGACAGTAAAGAACCATCTCCCCTCACCCCCATTTTCATCAGTACTGGTTTTTATCAATCTTTTTCACTTTGCCTATTGAATTTTTTAAAAACTTGGTTTCAACTTTGCCGTTCCTTAATTACTAGTGAGACTAATTATCTTGTCATACGTTTTTGGTCATTTGTACCTCTGATATTTCTCTCCTCTTAAAAACAAACAAACAAACAAACAAACACTCTCATTACTTGTAGAGCTTCCGGGACAAAATTTTACCTGGGGATCTACAGTCCCACTAAACCACTCAACCCAACCTTCAAACTCCAGTCCCACCCCACCACCTACCCACTACCCAGACTTCTCACCCTTCCCCAGGCCCTTCCTTGAACCTGAAATGACCTTCTTCCCTTTCTCAAACTGGCAAACTGCCACTCATCCTTCCAGAACAAGCTCTCATGTCAGCTACCCTGCACCCACAATACCAGTGCAATGCCTGCGAGAAAGGAGGCACATAATAATCACGAGAATGAATTGTTGCTCTACTGGGCTTGTGTAATTTTGAAAATAAGATTAAGTTCCACTGGCAAGGTGAAGAGAACGGGGAGGGTGTATAAGAGAGAGAAGCTCATGGTTTCTAAAACAATTTCTAAATTCCTAAATTTATCTAAACTCAAAGAACTAAGAAAAGGCAGATGGTGAGACTCAACCCACATATTGGTTCTTCCTCAGAATAAAAATTTTTAAGTGAAAACCTGAGTAATCTGCGTTTTTAATAAAAATCAACAAGAGGACAGTAGCATATTTAAAATACCCACAACACTCCCTTCAAAAAAGGGGGGCACAACTAGAAGGGGACACAAGAATGTTTCAAATGTGCACAATCCAGTCATCAGAATTTAGCCAGCAAACTACATGGAATCTACATTCAGATACCACCATTCACCTATCAGATTGGCAAAAATCCAAAAGCCTGACAACATGCTCAATTGGCAAGCTTGTGAGGAAACAAGTACTCTCATAAACTGCTATGGGAGTGCAAAATTGCACAATTCAAGGAAGGGAATTTGACAATGCCTGGCAAAATTAAATATGCATTTACCTTTTGATCTCGTAACCCACTGCTAGGAATCTATTTTAAAGATACACTGACAAAAATACAAAAAGACATATGGACAAGGCTATTGACTGCAGCCAACAATGGAGAGCGAAGAGCTATAGAAAAGAATGCAGCATCTCTGCGTATGCCCGTGTAATCATCTCCAGGATATACTGTTATGTAAAAAAAAGCACGTGGAAGAAAATGTTTTAATGTATTACTGTTTAATCTAAGAAAAGGAGTAGAGGAACAAGCATATTTGTATTTGTGTATATATATTTGTAATATAAGGATAAACCATAACTGTTTTTCTTAATGGGCATTAATGGCAGAGGAAGGAAACGGTGAGTAGGACATAAACAGAAGTTAGATTTCCGCAGATAAACCTGATGCAGTAGATACTTTACACAAGTACAAAACAAAATTAATTTTTTAAAAATCCCTAAGAATACAAAATAAAATGAGACCAGGTAGCTAGTTGGTGTTATCAGAGATGCAGATCCCGCGGATGTGGAGGGCCGATCACGGGACTTGAGCATCCTGGGATTTTGGTATGCAGAGCGGATCCTGGAACCAATCAATGGGCCACAGATAACGAGGGACAACTGTACTGAGATTTTCAGTGTGGGAGAAAGGAGACACAGTTGAAGACACAAGAGACTAAGAAAATAAATTCCTTCCTTGACCACAGAAAAGATCTAGAGACCTCCACAAATGCGGTCATCCCTTGGAATCTGTGGGGGATGAGTTCCAGGAGCCCCAAACTCTGTGGATGCTCAAGTCCTTTACAACAAAGGACACTGTACAGTAAATACAGTCCGCTCTCCATATCCGTGTGCTCGGCATCTGCCGATTCCATGAACTGCAAAAAGGTTTAGTTTAGGTTGGTTGAATGGGTGTGAAACCCACAGATCCAGAAAGCCGACTGTGTATACCCCATGCCCAGATCGTGGTCTCTAAATCATTTCCCACTAAAGGTAACCAGGAATCTTTAGAGAAAAAGCTAAAGGGGCTTTTCCAGATCTGGGGCAATAAAGGTAAACGATTTACTGGGAATATCTTGTTATACTAGAAAGCAAGGAAGTTATCAAAGACTACTGAGGTTGTGTCAAAGACACAGCACCCAACGTGAAAAAGCCAAACTTGAAAATGACCAAAGACGGGACAAAAAGTATATAAGAATGACAAAGGCAGTGGACTGAACTACATCAAACATGCTAATATACATAAATTCATAACAATGCTAATTTTTAAAAGAAAGCCTCTATGATCACTTTTAGTTTGTGATCTTTGGAGGCAACCAATCCATAATGTTGACAAATAAATAATAAGAGAAAGAATCAAGCATTTATCCTGCCTTTCCTATAAAAACTAAGCTTCAGAGTAACTAATTTATGAGGCAAAGTTCCTTCTTTATACATGTATTCAAGCCAATAAATGAAGAGAGAATGATAAAATTAGTATATCAATGCTAAGCAACCACTAATGAATTAATAGATTCCTTATTAATTAACATTAATTAATACTAATTAATTAATTAATATTGATTAATATTAATAGGCAATGTTCTTCGAGGGCTGCTAGCATCACAAATCAAATCTGAAAATGACCAAGCCTCTACCTTTTTACCACGTAAGGAACAGAAAAATGTGTTAATATTTTTATATTACACATGACAAGGATGTAATGGCAAGGATGTAATCAGCAAAATCCAGTGTGGGAAACTCTGTGAGACAAATGTCACAGTTTATACAACAAACTAATTGTTAAAAAAAAAGCAAGGGAGAGAGGTAGAAAAAGAACCTATAGATTAAAAAAGATATATTAAGCAATCACATTCTATAGACCTAGTTTCAATCCCAATTCAAACAAGCTGCATTAAAAAAAAAAAGAACATGAATGGGAAAATTAAGGAAATGTAAAAATGGATTGATATTTACAATATTGATGAATTATGGCTTATTTTTAAATAATCTGATAATGATATTGTGATTATATTTTAAAAGGGGAATCTTTATTTTTTAGACATACAAACTGAAAATATTCACTGACAGGTCTGAGATTTCCTTCAAAATGAAATCTTGGGGAGGCTGTGCAAGGAGCAGTGGGAAAGAGTAGGAGACAAAACTGGCCATGAATTTATCATTTTTAAAGCTGAGTAAAGGACCCCCCCAGTGGTGCAGTGGTTAAGAATCCGTCTGCCAATGCAGGGGACACAGGTTCGATCCCTGGTCCGGGAAGATCCCACATGCCTCGGAGCAACTAAGCCCGTGCACCAAACTACTGAGCCTGCGCTCTAGAGCCCGCAAGCCACAACTACTGAGCCCACTCGCCACAGCTACTAAGTTCGCGCACCTAGAGCCCGTGCTCTGAAGCAAGAGAAGCCACCGCAATGAGAAGCCCGCACACAGCAACAAAGAGTAGCCCCTGCTCGCCGCAACTAGAGAAAGCCAGCGCATCAGCGAAGACCCAATGCAGCCAAAAATAAATAAAATAAATAAATTTTTAAAAATTAAAAAAAAAAAAAAAAGATGAGTAAAGAGGTCACTATTCTCTCCACTGCTGGAGATGTTGAAATTTTCCATAATAAGTGATTACTTTTAAAAGAGAGGGTGAGCAAGACAACAATTGAAAATTAAAACAGAACCGACAAATACCAAGCAAAATAACAGGAAATTACATTAAAAACCTGAATGAGTACCTGGAAAACTAGCAGAAGAATACAAGGTATGAGCCCAGTGGTTTGCTTGTTTTGGAGAGATGCAGTGGGGGATGGAAGAGAACGGAGAAGGTGGGAAATATGTATCTCCATGCCCGCTATAATACATCCCAATCATTTATATAAACATACTAGTCTCTGTGATTTTTTTTTTTTTTTTTTTTTTTATTTTTAGCTGTGTTGGGTCTTCGTTTCTGTGCGAGGGCTTTCTCTAGTTGTGGCAAGTGGGGGCCACTCTTCATTGCGGTGCGCGGGCCTTTCAGTGTCGTGGCCTCTCTTTTTGCAGAGCACGGGCTCCAGACGCGCAGGCTCAGCAGCTGTGGCTCACGGGCCTAGTTGCTCCGCGGCATGTGGGATCCTCCCAGCCCAGGGCTCGAACCCGCGTCCCCTGCATTGGCAGGCAGACTCTCAACCACTGCACCACCAGGGAAGCCCAGTCTCTGTGATTTTGAAGGAAAAAAATATGTAGTACATAGGGCTAGAAAACTAAACCTGAATTGAACTGACAAAAGTTGTAATAAGAATACAAGTTGGTTAAATGTAATTGTTGCTTCTGTAGTACTTCAAAGTCTCTGCAAAGAGTTTATCTTACATAGCACAAATATTTATCCTAGACTTTGGTTTACACTATTAATTCACATTACAGAACTTAAAAAAAAAAAGTAAACTTCAAGGCAGTCCCTACTTGAAATAATATGAATAAATCACGAACATAACTAGACACCATTCCTTGCACTTTGTAAGGATTCTCTCACTTCATCCTTAAACCATCCTATAAGGTAGTTACAGGCAGACCTCATTTTATTGCACTTTGCAGATACTGCATTTCTTACAAATTGAAGGTTTGTGGCAACCCTACGTGGAACAAGTCTATTAGCACCATTTTTCCAACAGCATTTGTTCACTTCATGTCTCTGTGTAACATTTTGGAAATTCTTGCAATATTTCCAACTTTTCCATTATTATTATATTTGTTATGGTGATCTTGTGATTACTGATCTTTGATGTTACTATCGTAATTGTTTTGGGGCACCAGAAACTGTGTCCATATAAGACAGCAAGTTTAATCGATAACTGTTGTGTGTGTTCTGACTGCTCCACAAACTGACCACTCACCATCTCTCTCCTTCTCCTTGTGCCTTCCTATTCCCTGAGACACAACAATATTGAAATTAGGCCAATTAATAACACTACACTGGCCTCTAAGTGTTCAAATGAAAGGAAGAGTCGCACATCTCTCACTTTAAATCAAAAACTAGAAATGATTAAGCTTATTGAGGAAGGCATGCTGAAAGCCAAGATAAGCTAAAAGCTAGACCTCTTGCACCAAACAGTTAACCAAGTTGTGAATGGACAAGTTCTTGAAGGAAATTAAAAGTGCTACTGCAGTGAACACATGAATGGTAAAAAGTGAAACAGCCTTATTGCTGATATGGAGAAAGATTTAGTGGTCTGGATAGAAGATCAAACCAGCCACAACATTCTCTTAAGCCAAAGCCTAATTCAAACAAGTCCCTAACTCTCTTCAATTCTGTGAAGGCTGAGAGAGGTGAAGAAGCTTCAGAAGAAAAGTTTGAAGCTAGCAGAGGTTGGTTCATGAGGTTTAAGGACAGAAGCTGTCTCCACAACATCAAAGTGCAAGGTGAAGCAGCAAGTGCTGATGTAGAAGCTGCAGCAAGTTATCCAGAAGATCTAGCTAAGATAAGGAATGAAGGTGGCTACGCTACACAACAGATTTTCAATGTAGATGCAACAGCCTTTTCTTGGAAGATGTCATCTAGGACTTTTCATAGCTGGAGAAGAGAAGTCAATGCCTGGCTTCAAAGCTTCAAAGGACAGGCTGACCCTCTTGTTAGGGGCTAATGCAGCTGATGACTGACGCTAAAGCCAATGCTCATTCACCATTCCAAAAATCCTAGGGCCCTTAAGAATTATGCTAAATCTACTCTGCCTGTGCTCTCTAAATGGAATATCAAAGCCTAGATGACAGCACATCTGTTGACAACATGGCTTACTGAATATTTTAAGCCCACTGTTAAGAACTACTGCTCAGAAAAAAAAATTCCTTTCAAAATATGACTAGTCATTGACAATGCACCTGGTCACCCAAAAGCTCTGATGAAGATGTACAACGAGATTCATATTGTTTTCATGCCTGCTAAGACAACATCTGTCCATGGCCTGTGCCATGGATTAAGGAGTAGCGTCAAATTTCAAGTCTTATTTCTTAAGAAATACATTTCAGAAGGCGATAGCTGCCACAGACAGTGATTCCTCTGATGGATCAGGGCAAAGTAAATTGAAAACCTTCTGGGAAGGATTCACCATTCTACATGCCATTAAGGATATTCGTGATTCATGGGAAGAGGTCAAAATATCAACATTACCAGATGTTTGGAAGAAGTTGATTCCAACCCTTCATGGATGACTTTGAGAGGTCCAAGACTTCAATGGAGGAGTTCACTGCAGATGTGTTAGAAACAGCAAGAGAACTAGAACTAGAAGTAGAGCCTGAAGATGTGACTGAATTGCTGCAATCTCATGATGAAACGTCAATGGATGAGGAGTTGCTTCTTATCAGCAAAGAAAGTGGTTTCTTGAGATGGAATCTACTGGTGAAGACTGTTGGAATGGCAACAACGGATTTAGAAGATAACATAAACTGAGATGATAAAGCAGCAACAGGGTGTGAGAGGACTGACTCCAATTTTGAAAAGAGTTCTGTGCGTAAAATGCTATCAAACAGGCATTGCATGCTGCAGAGAAACCATTCATGAAAGGAAGAGTCCATCAGTGCAGCAAACTTCACCGTTGTCTTATTTTAAGAAATAGCCATGGGGCTTCCCTGGTGGCGCAGCGGTTGAGAATCTGCCTGCCAATGCAGGGAACACAGGTTCGAGCCCTGGTCTGGGAAGATCCCACATGCCGCGGAGCAACTGGGCCCGTGAGCCACAATTACTGAGCCTGCGCGTCTGGAGCCTGTGCTCCGCAACAAGAGAGGCCGCAATAGTGAGAGGCCCGCGCACCGCGATGAAGAGTGGCCCCTGCTCGCCGCAACTGGAGAAAGCCCTCGCACAGAAACGAAGACCCAACACAGCCATAAGTAAATAAATAAATAAATAAAAATTAAAAAAAAAAAAAAAAAAAGAAATAGCCACAGCACCACAACCTTCGGCAACTATCACCCTGATCAGTCAGCAGACATCAACGTCAAGGCAAGACCCTCCGCCAGCATAAAGGTTACGACTCACTGAAGGCTCTGATGATGGTTAGCATCTTTTCGCAATAAGGTATTTTTTAATTAAGCTATGTAAATTTTTTTTTTTTAGACATAATGCGACTGCTCACTTAATAGACTACAGTATAGTGTAAACATAACTTTTATAGCTCTGGGAAACCAAAAAGTTTGTGTGACTCACTTTATTGCAATAAGCAGTGGTCTGGAACTGAACTCGAAATATCTCTGAGGTATGTCTGTACTAGTATCCTCTTTTACAGATGAGGAAAATAAGACACAGGAAGATTCAGTAGCTTGTCCAAAGTCTGGCTTCAGGCTAAATGCTGCAGGCAAGATTTGAGGCAGACAGCATGAGTCCATCCACAGCCTGTGCTTTTCACTGTGAGGCTATGTCAGCTTCTGTCATAAACTGGTAGAATATTATAAATAGGGTTTTGCCAAGTGGCAAAACTTTCCAAGGAAGCATCTGAAATAATCAAAATTTGATTTAATCGGTACAGGTTCATATCTAATAACATGCCTGTCTCATTTTTGAGAGACAGTGTACTACAACTTGGACTACTTAGTATCACATCAAAGCAGATGAAACTAAATACAATGTGGTATCCTGGATGAGATCCTGGAACAGAAAAAGCACGTTAGTGGAAAAATTGGTGAAATCCAAAAAGTCTGGAGCTTAGTTAATAACAAGTTACCAATGCTAGTTTCCTTATTTTGATGTTACCATGGTAATGGATGATGGTAACAGCAGAACTGGGTGAGGGGTATACGGAACTGTCGGTACTAATTTTGCAACCTTCCTGCAAATCTAAAATTATTTCAAAATCAAAAGTTTATTTTAAAAGAATAGATCAATTTCTAAGCACCATATCTGCAAAATTCAATCCTCTTGTAAAATTTTTGATTTTCAAATGAATGTAGCATTCTGTTTCTTAATGTTCAAGAATATTTTCAAACTGTATTTCTTGTCTTCAAGGGTAAGGAACATATCTTACACATGCTTGACTTAATCACTCAACACACGTTTAATGTTTGCCTATGCTGTGAGTTTACCACGTGTGAGGCACTGTGCCAGCTATGTCCTTGTTGCACAAAGGCCTCCTGCATCATAGATGCTTATAAAGGGTGACTGGAAGATAATCGTTGTGGGCACTGTGGTCTTGCTACCCTTCTGAACTTCTCCCACTGAGGTGTCTACAGGGTTAGGTGGCAGGAATGGCCTGACCTCATTCCTAGCTCCAGGGATGCCCCCTAACTATTTTCACTCCATCTGGTTAACTTATCCTTGCCATAGTGATTACATGAATCATGGTGAAGGCAGCCAATCAGCACACAGAATTCCTCTGGCAACTGCATGGGTTGAGGAACTAACTAGGGATAATGAGATATGAAGGAAGGAAAGTGCCCTTGCTCTGAAGAAACACCCTCTCTTCCTCTGGATTTTGTAGAATACGATTTTTTTTTTTTTTTTAATCTGCAATATGTTACCATTTTGTCACCAGGTGGAAGCTACTCTGAGGATGAAAGTAAACAGAGAGTGGACGTGGCCAGGCCCCCTTGATCGTACCAGTGTCATTCTCACAAATATAAAATGGCAATAATAATATTTCCCACAGACCACTGTTAATTCCAAGGCAATATGTGCACTATGGCTATGTTAAAAACAACAAAAACAACTAAGAATTGGGATGATATTAAGGTTTTGCTAACCTTGTAGTATTTACATTTTGGTTATGTTTCTTTAAAAAGTCTTTGCGGGGCTTCCCTGGTGGCGCAGTGGTTGACAGCCTGCCTGCCAGTGCAGGGGACACGGGTTCGAGCCCTGGTCTGGGAAGATCCCACATGCCGCGGAGCAACTGGGCCCATGAGCCGCAATTACTGAACCTGCGCGTCTGGAGCCTGTGCTCCACAGCAAGAGAGGCCACGATAGTTAGTGAGAGGCCCGCGCACCGCGATGAAGAGTGGCCCCCGCTTGCCACGACTAGAGAAAGCCCTCGCACAGAAACGAAGACCCAACACAGCCATAAATTAATTAATTAATTAATTAAAAAAAAAAAAAGTCTTTGCCTGTCAGATATTCACAGTAAAATATTTACAGGTGAAATTTTATTTTGGATTTGCTTTAAAATACTCCAGAATTTTTTTTTTAATGGAAGAATGAAGGGTGGTGAACGAAATAAGTATTGTAAAATATTGAAGGTGAGTAATGGGTAAATGGTGGTTCATTATATTGTTCTATTTGTGTATTTTAATCTAGAAAATATTAAACTGATAATTATCCCTGCATATATCTCAATATTATGATCGTGTATATATGGAGCTGCCTTATCTATTGAAAAGCATGATATAAAGTAAATCAGTGAAAGAGTCCAGATCTCAAGAAAAAGACATATTTGTATAAACACAACACACTCAGTCACACACATACAGTTAAAATGGACTTGAAAATCTATCTAATTGAATGCCTCGATTTTTACAGCTATGGAAATGAAATCTAATACCTTCAAACTTTTATGTTGTTACGTGAATGGTAATTCTAGTTTTGTTTTGTTTTGTTTTTACCAACCATGTTATCTGAAAATGGAAAATATCAATACTAGCCTATACTGGCACCCAGGACCTGCTTCCTTTCATGTCCAATGGGCTGTTCTCCATCCTCACCTGACAAGGCCAGTGAGCCATATCTAGCACTTTCCTTCTTATAAAGCACCTACTGTTCTTTCTCTTCCTGCCTCACACCCCTCACCCAGACCTCTCTATGTATCCTGAACTCCAAAATGAAATAGCCTCATCTGCCACAAAAAACTCAGCAGGCCCCCAAATGAAACTGCCCACATGTCAGTTCTTTTTTGGTCACTGGCACCCATATTCGCGGGAGTCGCCCTGCTGCCTTACATCTGGTCACCAGACCCTGGAGATTCCTGTTAAGTCCTCCCCTTTCCTTTCCCAGTTGCCTTAGTTCAGCCCTCATCCTCTCCTTTCTGGTCATTTTGCATCTCCTACATGATTAATGCTCCAGGGTCATCTTTCTAAATGCAAAGCTAATCATGTTACTTCCTTCCTTAAAACTCCAGCGACTTCCCACTCTCTGAAGCTGAAGTCCATACCCCTTTATAGCTCTCAAGTCTAGCCATCTGGTCTCTACACACCTCTCTCTGTCAGGAATCACTGCACAACCCCACTCCAACTCACTGAGCTGCTTCACGCCTCAGGATCACTGAGCTTCTGACTTTCTTCTCCTATTAGAAGACTCATTCATTATTTATTCAGCACACATGTAGTGAATTTTCACTATGTGATGAGCCCTGTACAAGGATACAGCAGTGGAGAGTGACACTGTCCTAGCCTCAAGGAGCTTACAGCCTAGCAGGGAAACAGATATTAAACAAACACACTATGGAGGGTAGGGGTAGGGTGGGAAGGGTTCACCTGCATTTTGTTACAGTATCCTTTCCTGCTTCTTTGTAAACTAAAATGATTTATAAGTGGCCCTTTTTTTGTTTGGTGTGGTTTGTTTTTTGGTGAATCTGGGAGTTTAACATGCCTTTTTCCTGAGATGAAATTTTGCCCCACGCTTCCTCTTTTTGGAATTCACAATCCCAGCAAAATTCTCATCAGATTTCAAATGTCAGCATTCCTGAGCACCCCTCCCCCACCCAGAGCACACCACGCTAAGGCAGAGCTGAACTGCCCCGTTCCTCCTCAGGACTCCAGCTGACATCACAGCGCTCTAACCCTTCCCCACCTGACCCCTGCTGCATGGGCTGAGAGTCCCTAAGGACAGCAACAACATCCTTCCACCTTTCAATTCCCCACCTAACACAGTGCAGGCCCACAGTAAATGTTTAAATGTTCAAAGGGCAAACATTCACTCTTTAAAGGTAAATTACTTCATACATAAAGCATAACTTCGTATAAGCTTTTTGAATAACAATTGAGCAATACTGATAAAAACTTAGAAGGCCCAGAAGTACCACTTCTAGTTAATGTTCTACAGAAATCCTAGTAGTAGGCATAAAAAAGCACGTACAGGTATATCTTATTTCAACATTTGGCATAGTTGCCAAAAACTAGAAGCAAATGTCAATGGCCACCAACAGAGATCTGTGTAAACAAATTATGGTGCATTCCTTCTGCGGAAGATCCCTTTGCTACCAGGAAGAAGGAGACAGACCTATCCGTATTGGCACAGAAAGGTATCCATAAGCTGTACAATGACAGTTATAGTGAAATCCTGCTATTTATTCTAAAAAAGAAAAAAAAACATGTTTTCATAGCATAGGGGGGAAAGTCTCTAAGAAAGCACCCCTATGCGTTATCCCTAAGGGCATGGGACAAGAAGGAGGAAAAATCATCCTCTACTTTAAATTTCCTATCACTGAATTTGTTAGAATGCAGTTTAATATTTCTTAAATTTGAAACACAATCACTAAAGTAAAAAGGTACTTTTTACACTAAAGTATACATTATTTTACCAGTTTATTGTTTAGGGAACTGAGATGATATTTTTAAATTCTGGGTTTTTCTAAAAAGATGAAATATTATTCAATGCTACCTTCCCAGCACCCAGAATAGAGACATATAGCAGGCACTCGGTTAATGTTTGCTGAATGAATAAACTGCTGTACAATTCCAAAACTGCTGGCCAAGGGTAGAAAGTATCTGCTTCACAAACTCACAAAGGTAAAAAAGCACTCACAGAAGTATCTTAACAAACGGTTACCAACCTACATAAGTTAGGATTTTTTTTTAAGTAAATTTTCAAAAAGCACACAAACTCTCCTCACATAAGCAATCTTCTACCTACCAAGTCTACCAAGAAAAAGGCTCCTTCCAAATCAGTTTAATTCAAAACCTGGAGTGTGGCATATGGCTGGCCATAACACAAATAATACAAAGAAACAGGAAAACTTGGGTTAAAACACAGATACTCTAATAGAAAAAAACCAATCAGTTTGATCCACCTAAGTGCTTATTTGGGGAGGTAATTAACTTTCAGCTTGGACTACTCAGACCAAGGCCCCTGACAAGCAGCCTGTTTATCTCCAGGTCCTAAAAGAATGCCCTGAAGATGGAAAGCCCTCCATGACTGTTGATGCTGATGGGAGAGGTGAGACACCTGAAAGAAGGAAAGACAACCAAGGTTTTGGGCTTAATGAAAAAGACCTGAATAGGTTCAAATTTAAGTTCATTCCTCCACCCCTTTTTCTGAAGTAAGATACAGTATATTTAATCAATTTCATAATTCATTTATTTATATAAATAATGGCCAGGGAGCTCAGCTCTTCCTTGGTTGAAGTACCCCCCTCCCCCCAAGGGAAGGCACTTTGAGAACTTGTTTTGGGATACGTGGACCCAGTAGTCTACTTAATTCTAGAAACCCACATACTCTTTGGATTTTTTTTTTCAATCACTACTCTTAATTCTAAAAATTCCTTTGAGAGGGTGATTTAATCCTCGCTATGAAAACACAAGGTTCCAAATAAGTTGTCACCAAAACCCAATAATCTTTAGAAGAGAGAGATTAAAATACTTCTCTGCCAAACTAATGTAACTGGAGTTTAGCAAGTGGGTGAATTAAATAACAAGTGAATAAGTGAATAAAATAACAATCCTTTAGAGTGCCCTGTGCAATTTTCCCCAAAGCCTACCTGTTCTGTCAATGGAAATAAAATTTTCCAAGGTCTATCCCAGGCTGAGGCATTTCTCCCTCTCAATGACTGTCTAGATGAAGCTGTCTAAGTTCACTGGGAAATCAACTACCTACAGTTCATTTACTAAACTTATTACCCAAAGGTTCCAGGCCCTGGTCTCTGCCCTCCCTGCCACTCCTCCACTCTTGAAAGCAGGGATCCTTGAAAGCAAGGGATTCTTGAAAGCAAGAATGTTTCTCATTCTTCAGAGACCACAGTCCTAGGCATGGAACAGGTGCTCAGTGAGTACCTGATTTTTGCCATTTCATGGCACTGCAGAACTAGAAGAAACAAAACTTTGGGAATCATCTAAAAGCAACACATGTGTTTGCTTTGGCTAATAAATTCTACAAATGATGATTTTTTTTAATTAGCATATTTTCCATCTGAATGAATCCCTACGGAACTTGGAAACCAACATCAACCCGCCGGCAAAGCCACTTCTGTCTGGACACAGGAGCAGCTGTGCCAGAAACGAACGCAGCCCATCCCGGGCTCCAGAAGGCTGGCGGCGAGGAGAATGGCGAGCGCCGCGTCCGAGGACACGACTCCCGGCGCTCCTACCCGGAGGCCGGGAGCGGGGCGGGGAGGGGGAAGGGACCAAACCTGGGCGCCCCGAGCGCCCGCCGCCGCCGCCGCCGCCGCGCCAGGGAGGGGGCTCCTGTTTCCTTGACAACCGCGCCGGGGCGCAGCCTTCCCAGTGGGCCCGGGGAGGGGAGGGAAAGGGAGGGGAGCGAAGGGACCCCACCCCTCAATCCCACGCAGGGGCGGCGGCTGCCGGAGGAACCTTCCGGACTCAGCAGCCGCAGGCCCGGCTCGCGGGGCCCTGTCCCGCCGCGGCCACCGCCTACCGTGTATCCCCGCTCCAGGTCACTCTCCTCGTAGCGAAAGGACGGGATGTAGACCTCCATGGTCGCGCCAGCCGGCCAGCGCAGAGCGAGCGGGGGGCGGGCTCACGGCCGCGGCCGCCGCCCCGCCCCCGGCCCAGCCGCCCCACCTTCCTTCCCGGAGCCTGCGGGACCCGGAGCGCGGAGCGGGCCCGGGGCGGGAGCCGAGGGCCGGGAGCCGAGGGCGTGGGGACCCTGTCGCCCGCCGCTCTCTGGGCGGGCCCGGGGCCGGAGCGGGGAACCGGGAGCCGAGGGTGTGGGGCTCTGGGCTCTTGGGTTTCAGGCCCAAAAGGCGGCAGAGATCAGCTGGGCCCGGAGGAGGCGGGGCCTGGAAACCTGTGAGTCTGCAGAAAAGGGGTGTGCGCGCCACCGCGCCGGGTACAGGGCCGCACCCCGACGCTCCCTGCCCTTGAGGCTCGAGGGTGCGCTGGGCTTGCAATTTGCAAGACACCACCCTTGACAGATCGCCAGACATCAAGGAGTAGAAAAGCATGGCGCCTCTTCATTTTGCTTTTGGTTGGTTGAATTTTCGCCTTAACACTCGGCTGGCAAGAACAGCAGCGAACCCTGCCCTACTTCTACCAAGACTTAACTGTTTCCCTTCGATTCCAGGGTCAGCGTCTCCTTCTGAGTTAGCCGTCGAACCTGGGAATGATGCTATAATACAGAGCCCGAAAGCCGGCTGCTCACTGAGACAAACATTCCGCTGCTCCAGTTCTAAAATCCTGCCTGTATAGGGCTTTTTAACTGTAAGAGAAAAATAGAAGACGGGGTTGGGGTGGGGGGGAAGAAAGAAAGAAAAAAGAAAGGTGAGGGCTGGAATCTGCCCCTCAGGCCAGAACATAATAACCTGAAAATACCTAAAAGATGAAGTGTTCCAATGAGGAAATTTGGTTATCAGGTTACATTTGCAAACTCCGAGTTTCTTCCTTAGGTTAGAGCACAGGGCAGAATAGAAACTTGAAGGTGACTTGTATAGCAAGCTTCTTGGGCTGCAAGTAAACAGCTGTGCCTACGTCAGTTTGCCCTTGAGGCCAGGGGGCATTTCAACTTGAAACTCTGAAGTTTATGATGAGACCTTAGTCATGCAAAAGAGGAATAATCAGGCCCTTTGCTTTAAGAACTTGCCTGATGTGGACCCTGCAAAGCCCTCTACAGTAGCCTCAGGTGAAGACCCCACCTCCTCACCACACATTTGCAGCTCCAGGATGTGTCTCCCTGTCAGAACTCCATGCCTCAGAATAGGCTGTGCCCTATAACCAGACTAGCCTTCCTCTTTTCTTCCACTGGCCAGCACCTCCAGATGTAACCAAACAGCTCTGTGGGCTCCATTCTGTCTCAGTTCCGAGCCTGGCTTGTGAGTTCCCTTAAGCCTCTGGTGACTATCACACGGTATTGTGCCATGTATTTATCTGCCTCACCCCTAGATTCTAGAGAAAGTACTTTAAAAAAATTATTTTTTATCCTCTTCTTGGCATATTGCCAGGTACATTTTTTGTTAAAGCTTTATATAAGCATTTAAATACTCATCTTTACAAAACCAGCAGGTACCATGCCAGATGTTATTACATCCCATGTCTCATTTAAGCTTCATAACAACCCCATGAGGAAGTGTTATGTACAGTAGGGCTTTCAAGGACTAAGAAGTAGTGTTCCTGTGGCAGAAGACCCCGCAAACAATTTCAGGATTGGTTGAAACAGGTTATTAAGATCTCAGTGTGTAATGTAAACCAGGATTATGTAATCATAAAATCCTTGAGCTACAGATTGCTGATCAAGCTTTTAATATGCTTTTTATATGATCCTTCCACAACAGCCTGCTAGTAGCCTGCCATATATATTTTTGTCTGGCTTGGCTCACCTATTTAGCCATTAGATTTAAGAGTCAGAAATGTATGGGTCCAAGAAGATGTGACAGGTGGTCCAAATGAATCCATTTTTTTTTCTTCCTTTTTTGCTGTCTTCTACTAATAGCTGAGTATAATTTAATTTTGCCTTGCTGAAAATATATACAAGCTCTCAATATGTGGGTGTGTTCTTGAGGGTCTATCAGTGCAGCTATAATTGTTATAATTTGTTATTTCAGATGGCATAATTAAAGCTCAGAAAGGATAAATAGCTATGAAATTACTAGCTAATAATTAGAAGAGCTAAATTTCTAATCAAGTTCTGTGGGTAACCACTGTAAAGGAAAGAAGAGAATAGCACTAAAGTAAGAGAACATGACAAATGTATTATTGTGATGTTCTTACATATCTTTTAGAATGACTCTACAATCTGTGACAGGTGAACTAAATATCTTCTCAGAACATTAATAAAAATACATAGCAAGCACACATGTAAGAAGTTGAACAGTTAGTATCTGTTAATAAAGGCCAGAAAAATACATAAGAAAAATAACAAAATTCTGCTGGAATCTGGGTATGAAATCCCTACACTAAAAATACCACATTTACCTAGTATTGGGCAGAAGTATATTTCAGCAAACTTAATGATAAACTGTTTTAAATACCAACTTGTATTAGAAGTCTTGACCAAAATCTATCTAGAATATATTACATATTCAACATTCAGTTATAAGACTAACATATCATGACCAAACAAGATTTATCCCAGTAATATAAAGATAGTTAAACATTAGGAAATCTGTTGCCATATTTCTCAACATTGTCAGATTAGAAAAGAACCAAAATAAATGAGTATGAAAATAAATTTTGAAACAACATTAATAAATCAGTACACCTCTTCCTAATAATTCTTAACAGGCTGGAGATAATAAGAACCATCTTTAACTTGATAAAGGTTACCACAACCCTATAGCAAATATCCTATTCAACATCATACAAGGAAGCATAAGGATAGTGTCAATAACTTTATCACAAGTATGTTTGACATTCTGCTGGAGGCCCTAGCCAATGCAATAAGACAAGTAAAATAAATAAGAGGTATAGATATTGGATAGGAAGATATAAAACTAAGGTTACTTGTAGATGAATTGATCTACATAGAACAGAATCAACTAAAAACTTATTAGAACTAATAAAAGAGTTTCATAAGGTGCCAGATATTAAATCATCATATACAAATCAATAGATTTCATATTCAATAGCTTGCTTACACAACAACATTAACCAATTAGAAAATAACAGGGAAAACCAAAAGATTTCATTAATGACATATTAAAAACTTATAAAATTTCTAAAGATAAACTTAACAAATGTGCAAGACCCATATGAAGAAAACTAAAAAAAAATTAAAGGACACAAAAGAAAATCTGAAAATAGTTTTACCACGTTTCTGAATGGGAAGGATCAATATTTTTTTGATTTTCTTGGGTAAGTTTTCACCAAAACAAGTTATAAAGTTAATACAATCAAATGCGCAACCAGCTAAGAAACGTGACAAGATTGTTTGAAAAATGAATAGCCAGGGCAGGTTTGAACAAAAAAAAAAAAAAAAAAAGAGATAAGTTAATCTACAGGATGTTAAAACATACTGTAAAGCCATAGTATTTAAACCAGTATAATCCTGGAGCAAAATTAGACAAATGACAAAGGGAACCAAATAGCTCAGAAATAAATCCCTTAATAGATGGGAACATAATATGAAACAACAATGGTATTTCAAAGCTGTGAGGGTAAAAAAATAAGCTATTCAATAAATAGCTGAATGTTTAAATTGTTTTAATCAGTATTTAAGTAGTAAAGTTTTAATAAATGTTAAAAATAGTATAAATAAATGGTGTAATGAATAGTTTATGGATAACTGGCTCTCCATCTGAAAGAAAAGTAAAATTCATTTTTAAAGTGAATTCCACATATAGTAAAAAGCTCTAGGAAAAAACAGAGCTACAAAACCTGAAAGCAGACAAAGTCTTATTACAAAAAACAAATGTCAAAGACATTAGGGGAAAGATTATACTATATTAGAGTAGATAAAGATTTAAAATTGATGTAAACCAAAGGCTGTAAAGTTTAAAAAAGGTTCAATAAACTGAAAAAATAAACGCAACACATATGACAAAGGATTAATGTATATTTTATATGTAAAGAATACATAATTTTTCTTAATGGCACAATCAAAAATGGACACAGTGTGAACACGCAATTCCCAGGAGCATGCAAGTGGACAAAAAAAGAAAAAGAAAAAAAATCTGTATGAGTTATCTATTAGCAAGTAACAAATTTTTTATTATTTATTATCAAGTACCCCCAAATTTTAGCTGCTTAAAGCAATACATACTTATTATACAGTTTCTGTTGGTCAGGAATCTGGGAGCAGTGTAAGTTGCAGACGAGATGTACACCAAGGCCACATCTCAAGACTCTACTGGACTGCAGGATCCACTCACAAAGTGGTTTACTCACATGCCTGGCAAGTTAATGTTGATTGTTGGCAGGAAGCTTCAGTTCCTGGCCACTTGGACCTCTCCATAGAGACATGGAGGCTTCCTCCAAAGCAAAAAAATCCAAAAGAGCTCAGGGCAGAAAGTACACCTACCCTAAGAATTCACACTCCATCATTTCTGCAATATCCTGCTGGTTACAAAGGTTAGCCTATTTAGTGTGGGAGCCACTATACAATGGCTTGAGTCTCAGGAGGCAAGAATTAATTGGGACTATTGTGGAGGTTAGCTAACACATAACCATGAGCAGAAAAACAAATTCTACCATATTATGGGTAAAATATTTTGGTGTACCTACACTATGAATATTATGTTGCACTTAAAAAAAACCCCAAAAAACTAATGTTAGGATTTCTGAGTTAAGATAACAAATTGAACATACATAATTTCACTCCATCTAGCCCCAGTAAAACTGCAACAAGGAATTTCTCTTTTTTTTTTTAACGCATAAAGATAGGAAAAGCAGGAGAAGAGAGAATAGCAAAAAGATTTTTATAAGCTAGAAAGCAGATAGATGAGAAGTAACTTTCAGCAAACAAGAAAAAGCCAAATTAAAGCCAGCAGTGGGAAAGCTGAAAATCAACCTGATTTACACAGGACAATATCCAAAAAGATCAGTGAGAGGAAACAGAAGATACATCTAGAATAGGAGGTAGTTGGCTAAAAGAAGGAAGATTGAATGAAAACTGAGAATTGGGAAAAATCCCTTAATCCCCTCTTCCACCTTTGCACAATTCAAGAGGATATTTCCTCAAGAGAGAGTAAAAAAGAGAGTCTTTGCATCGGAAGTTGACTTGCCCAGCTGAGGGCATGGAAACTCTTATCAAAAAATAGTTGGGGTCTGGGGGTAAATAACCATATACATATTGAATGATGAATGCTGAAACTTTATAGAGGCTGGTAGCTACACCTTTACCTTCCAGGCAAGAAACGTGAAGATATTCTCTGGGAAATCTGACAAGCCCAAGAGAAAAAAAGCTAGAAATACCAACATTGGAAATTCCCTACAAACAGCACAATGAAACTACTCTTTAGTGATATTCAAATTTGATAGGCCTTGGGTGTGGCCAAGATGGTAGAACAGGAAGACCCTGAGCTCAGCTCCTCCCACAGGCACACCAAAACTACAGCTATTTACACAGAAACTATTGATAGGAATGATCTGAAGACTAGCAGAAAAGATTTTCCACAGCTAAAGATATAAAGAAAGAACCACAACAAGACCTGGTAGGAGGGGTAGAGGTCAGTATAGTCAAGACCCACATTCCTGGGGTAGGCAACGACACAAACAAAAGGATAATCACAACTGGTGAGGTTCTCCCCAAGGAGTGAGGGGTTCAAACTCCACATCGGGCTCCCCAGCCCGGAGGTCCTGCACTGAGAAGAGAGGCCCCCAGAACATGTGGCTGTGAAGGCCAATGGGGCTTGTGTACAGGAGAGCCAGAGGGCTGTGGGAAACAGAGACACTGCTTAAAGGGCACATGCAAAATCTCACATACTCCAAGTCCCAGTACAGGGGCAGTAATCTGAAAGGAGCCTTAGTTAGACACACCTGCTGATACTGGAAGGCCTGCTTGAGAGGCAGGAGGCAACTGATACTCTCCCTGAGAACACAGACACTGGCAGTATCCATTTTGGGGAGCTCATTCTTCCACAAGGAGACTGATGCTGGCAAGCACCATTTTGGAGTCCTCCCTCTAGCCTATCAGCACCAGGGGCTTATGCACCCAGGAGCAGGTCAACACCAGTCCTAAGCAGTCAGCCCCACTGGGACCCAGCCCTACCCATAAGCAGGCTGACAGCCTCCATATGAGGCAGGACCTGATAGCCAAATAAGTTGGGGGCCAGCCCCATCTAGTAGTGAGCCCACCACAAGAGAAATGCCCACACAGCCCATGTAGGGGGCACCTCTAGAGTATATAGCTCAAGTGACCAAAAAGGTATGCTCCTGAGCCCCATAGGATGTCTCCCACATAAGGCCACTTCTTCTAGAATGAAAAATGTAATCAATTTACCTAATACATAGAAATAAAAGCAATGAATGAGACAAAATGAGGCAACAGAGGAATATGTTCCAAACGAAGCAATGAGATGAAACCCCAGAAGAACTAAGCCAAATGGAGATAAGCAATCTATCCAATAAAGATGGGGGTGGGGTGGGAGGGAGGGGATATATGTATACACATAGCTGATTCACTTCGTTGTACAGCAGAAACTAAAGCAACATTGTAAAGCAACTATACCCTAATAGAAAAAAAAAAAAAAGAGTTCAATGTGATGATCATAAAGATGTTCAATGAACTCGGGAGAAAAACAGATGAACACACTGAGAATGTTAACAAAGAATTAGAACATATAAAGAAGAACCGAACAGAGCAGAAGAATATAATAACTGAAATTTAAAAATACAACAGAAGGAAACTGACAGAAGATTAGATGATATAGAGGAATGGATTGGCAACCTGGAAGACAGAGTAGTGGAAATCACCCAAGATTTATTTTTTTTAAGCCAAGAAAAAAGGATTTTAAAAAATAGATAGTTTAAGAGACGTCTTAGAAAACATCAAGAATACTAACATTCACATTATAGGGGTCCCAGAAAGAGAAGAGAGAGAGAAAAGGGCAGAAATTTATTTAAAGAAATAATAGCTGAAAAATTCCCTAACCTGGGAAAGGAAACAGACATCCAAGTCCAAGAAACACAGAGTCTAAAACAAGATGAACCCAAACAGAACAACACCAACACACATTGTAATTAAAATGGCAAGATTAAAGATAAAGACAGAATCTTAGAAGCAGCAAGGGAAAAGCAACTAGTTATATACAAGGGAACTCCCATAAGACTGTCACCTGACTTTTCAGCAGAAACTCTCCAGGCCAGAAGGGAATGGCATGATATATTTGAAGTGGTGAAAGGAAAAAACCTACAACAAAGAATACTCTACACAGCAAGGCTAACATTCAGATTTGAAAAAGAGATAAAGAGATTTACAGGCAGGCAAAAGCTAAAAGAGTTCAGCACCACCAAACCAGCTTTACAGGAAATGATAAAGGGACTTCTCTAAGCAGAAAAGAAACACAACAAGAAATATGAAAATTACAAAAGGAAAATCTCGTTGGCAAAGGCAAACATATAGTACAGTAAAGGTAGATCAACCACTTATAAAGCTAGTAGGAAGGTTAAGACAAAAGTAGTAAAATCATCTATATCCATAATAAGTAATTAAGGAATACACAACACAAAAAGATGTCAAAAACATTATTTGTGGGGGAGGGTAAAGATATAGGGTTGGTAGAATGTGTTGGAACTTAAAAGATCGTCAACTTAAGATAATTATATATATGGTTATATATAAACCTCCTGGTAACCACAAACCAAAAATGTCTAATAGATAACACACACAAAAAGAGAAAGAAATCCAAACAAAACATGAAAGATAGTCATTAAATCACAAGAGAAGAGAGCCAAAGAAGAAGAAAGGAAAAAAAAAACTACAAAAACAACCAGAAAACAATTAACAAAATTGCAATAAGTACATACCTATCAATAATTATTTTAAATGTAAATGGACTAAATGCTCCAATCAAAAGACGTAGAGTGGCTGAATGGATACAAAAACAAGATCCATATATATGCTGCCTACAAGAGACTCATTTCAGATCTAAAGACACATACAGACTGAAAATGAGGGGATGGAAAAAGGCATTCCATGCAAATGAAAACCAAAAGAAAACTGGGGTAGCAATACTTATATCAGACAAAATAGACTTTAAAACAAAGATTGTAACAAGAAACAAAAAGGGGAGAGACCTTGAAGATGGCAGAGGAGTAAGACATGGAGATCACCTTCCTCCCTACAAATACATCAGAAATACATCTACATGTGGAACAACTCCTACAGGACACCTACTGAACGTCGGCAGAAGACCTCAGACTTCCCAAAAGGCAAGAAACTCCCCACGTAGGGCAAAAGAAAAAAGAAATAACAGAGACAAAAGATTAGGGATGAGACCCGCACTTCTGGGAGGGAGCTGTGAAGGAGGAAAAGTTTCCACACACTAGGAAGCCCCTTCACTGGTGGAGACAGGGATGGCAGCAGGGAAGCTTCAGAGCCACAGAGGAGAGTGCAGCAACAGGGGTACAGAGGGCAAAGCGGAGGGATTCCCGCACAGAGGATCAGTGCCGACCAGCACTCACCAGCCCAAGAGGCTTGTCTGCTCACCCACTGGGGTGGGTGTGGGCTGGGAGCTGAGGCTCGGGCGTCGGAGGTCAGATCCCAGAGAGAGGACTGGAGTTGGCTGAGTGAACACAGCCTGAAGGGGGCTAGTGCGCCACAGCTAGCCGGGAGGGAGTCCGGGAAAAAGTCTGGACCTGCCTAAGAGGCAAGAGACCATTGTTTCCGGGTGCACAAGAAGAGGGGATTCAGAGCACCGCCTAAAGAAGCTCCAGAGATGGGCACGAGCCACGGCTACCAGCACGGACACCAGAGATGGGCATGAGATGCTAAGGCTGCTGCTGCAGCCATCAAGAACCCTCTGTGCAAGCACAAGTCACTATCCACACCTCCCCTCCCGAGAGCCTGTGCATCCTGCCACTGCCAGGGTCTCGTGATCCAGGGACAACTTCCTCGGGAGAACACACAGCATGCCTCAGGCTGTTGCAATGTCATGCTGGCCTCTGTCACCACAGGCTCGCCATGCATTCCGTACCCCTCCCTCCCCATGGCCTGAGTGAGCCAGAGACGCCTAATCACCTGCTACTTTAATCCTATCCCGTCTGAGTGAAGAACAGACACCCTCAGGTGACCTACATGCAGAGGCGGGACCAAATCCAAAGCTGAACCCCAGGAGCTGTGTGAACAAAAAAGAGAAAGCTATGTGGCTGACAGGGTCTTGGTGCTCCAGCCGGGTGTCAGGCCTGTGCCTCTGAGGTGGGAGAGCTGAGTTCAGGATATTGGTCCACGAGAGACCTCCCAGCTCCAGGTAATATCAAACAGCAAAAGCTCTCCCAGAGATCTCCATCTCAATGCTAAGACCCAGCTCCACTCAATGACCAGCAAGCTACAGTGCTGGACACCCTATGCCAAACAACGAGCAAGACAGGAACACAACTCCACCCATTAGCAGAGAGGCTGCCTAAAATCAAAATAAGGTCACAGACACCCCAAAACATGCCACCGGATGTGGTTCTGCCCACCAGAAAGACAAGATCCAGCCTCATCCACCAGAACACAGACACCAGTCCCCTCCACCAGGAAGCCTACACAACCCACTGAACCAACCTTAGCCACTGGGGGCAGATGCCAGAAACAACGAACCTGCAGCCTGTGAAAAGGAGACCCCCAAATACAGTAAGTTAAGCAAAATGAAAAGACAGAGAAACACACAACAGATGAAGGAGCAAGGTAAAAACCCACCAGACCAAACAAATGAATAGGAAATAGGCAGTCTACCTGAAAAAGAATTCAGAGTAATGAGAGTAAAGATGATCCAAGATCTTGGAAATGGAACGGAGAAAACACAAGAAATGTTTAATAAGGACATAGAAGAACTAAAGAGCAAACAAACAATGATGAACACACAATAAATGAAATGAAAAATTCTCTAGAAGGAATCAATAGCAGAATAACTGAGGCAGAAGAAAGGATAAGTGACCTGAAAGATAAAATAGTGGAAATAACTACTGCAGAGCAGAATAAAGAAAAAAGAATGAAAAGAATTGAGGACAGTCTCAGAGACCTCTGGGACAACATTAAACACACCAACATTCAAATTATAGGAGTCAGGCTTCCCTGGTGGCGCAGTGGTTGAGAGTCTGCCTGCCAATGCAGGGGACACGGGTTTGAGCCCTGGTCTGGGAAGATCCCACATGCCGTGGAGCAACTAGGCTTGTGAGCCACAACTACTGAGCCTGCGTGTCTGGAGCCTGTGCTCCGCAACAAGAGAGGCCGCGATAGTGAGAGGCCCGCGCACCGCGATAAAGAGTGGCCCCCGCTTGCCGCAACTAGAGAAAGCCCTAGCACAGAAACGAAGACCCAACATAGTAATCAATCAATCAATAAATCTTAAAAAATAAATAAATAAATAAATTATAGGGGTCCCAGAAGAAGAAGAGAAAAAGAAAGGGGCTGAGAAAATATTTGAAGAGATTATAGCTGAAAACTCCCCTAATATGGGAAAGGAAACAGTCAATCAACTCCAGGAAGCACCAAGAGTCCCATCCAGGATAAATCCAAGGAGAAACACGCCAAGACACATATTAATCAAACTATCAAAAATTAAATACAAAGAAAACATATTAAAAGCAGCAAGGGAAAAACAACAAATAACATACAAGGGAATCACCATGAGGTTAACAGCTGATCTTTCAGCAGAAACTCCTCAAGCCAGAAGGGAGTGGTAGGACATAATTAAAGTGATGAAAGGGAAAAAGCTACAACCAAGATTACTCTACCCAGCAAGGATCTCATTCAGATTTGACGGAGAAATTAAAACCTTTACAGACAAGCAAAAGCTAAGAGAATTCAGCACCACCAAACTAGCTTTACAACAAATGCTAAAGGAACTTCCCTAGGCAGGAAACACAAGGGAAGGAAAAGACCTACAATAACAAACCCAAAACAATTAAGAATATTGTAATAGGAACATACATATCGATAATTACCTTAAATGTAAATGGATTAAATGGTCCCACCAAAAGACATTGACTGGCAGAATGGATACAAAAACAAGACCCGTATATATGTTGTCTACAAGAGACCCACTTCAGACTTAGGGACACATACAGACTGAAAGTGAAGGAATGGAAAAAGATATTCCATGCAAATGGAAATCAAAAGAAATCTGGAGTAGCAATTCTCATATCAGACAAAATAGACTATAAAATCAAGACTCTTACAAGAGACAAAGAAGGACACTACATAATGATCATGGGATCAATCCAAGAAGAAGATATAACAATTGTAAATATTTATGCACTCAACATAGGAGCACCTCAATACATAAGACAAATGCTAACAGCCACAAAAGGGGAAACTGACAGTAACACAAACATAGTAGGGGACTTTAACACCCCACTTTCACCAATGGACATATCATCCAAAATGAAAATAAAAAAGGAAACACAAGAATTAAATGATACATTAAACAAGATGGACTTAACTGATATTTATAGGACATTCCATCCAAAAACAACAGAATACACTTTCTTCTCAAGCACTCATAACATTCTCCAGGATAGATCATATCTTGGTTCACAAATCAAGCCTTGGTAAATTTCAGAAAATTGAAACTATATCAAGTAGCTTTTCCAACCACAACGCTATGAGACTAGATATCAATTACAGGAAAAAAAACTGTAAAAAATACAAACACATGAAGGCTAAACAATACACTACTAAATAACCAAGAGATCACTGAGGAAATCAAAGAGGAAATCAAAAAATACCTAGAAACAATTACAATGAAAACATGACGACCCAAAACCTATGGAATGCAGCAAAAGCAGTTCTAAAAGGGAAGTTTATAGCAATACAATACTACCTCAAGAAACAAGAAACATCTCAAATAAACAACCTAACCTTACACCTAAAGCCATTAGAGAAAGAACAAAAAACCCCCCAAAGTTAGCAGAAGGAAAGAAATTATAAAGATCAAATAAGAAATAAATGAAAAAGAAATGAAGGAAACAATAGCAAAGATCAATAAAACTAAAAGCTGGTTCTTTGAGAAGATAAACAAAATTGATAAACCATTAGCCAGACTCATCAAGAAAAAAAGGGAGAAAACTCAAATCAATAGAATTAGAAATGAAAAAGGAGAAGTAACAACTCACACTGCAGAAATACAAAGGATCATGACAGATTACTACAAGCAACTATATGCCAATAAAATGGACAACCTGGAAGAAATGGACAAATTCTTAGAAAAGCACAACCTTCCGAGACTGAACAGGAAGAAATGGAAAATATAAACAGACCAATCACAAGCACTGAAAATGATACTGCGAGTAAAAATCTTCCAACAAACAAAAGCCCAGGACCAGATGGCTTCACAGGTGAATTCTATCAAACATTTAGAGAAGAGCTAACACCTATCCTTCTCAAACTCTTCCAAAATTTTGCAGAGAGAGGAGCACTCCCAAACTCATTCTATGAGGCCACCATCACCCTGATACCAAAACCAAAGATGTCACAAAGAAAGGAAACTACAGGCCAATATCACTGATGACCATAGATGCAGAAATCCTCAACAAAATACTAGCAAACAGAATCCAACAGCACATTAAAAGGATCATACACCATGATCAAGTGGGGTTTCTCCCAGGAATGCAAGGATTCTTCCATATACACAAATCAATCAATGTGATAAACCATATTGACAAACTTAAGGAGAAAAATCATATGATCATCTCAATAGACGCAGAAAAACTTTTGCCAAAATTCAACACCCATTTATGATAAAAACCCTCCAGAAAGTACATATAGAGGGAACTTACCTCAACATAATAAAGGTCATATATGACAAACCCACAGCCAACATCGTTCTCAATGGTGAAAAACTAAAACCATTTTTTATAAAATCAGGAACAAGACAAGGTTGTCCACTCTCACCACTATTATTCAACATAGTTTTGGAAGTTTTAGCCACAGCAATCAGAGAAGAAAAAGAAATGAAAGGAATCCAAATCGGAAAAGAAGAATTAAAGCTCTCACTATTTGCAGATGACATGATACTATACATAGAGAATCTTAAAGATGCTACCAGAATACTACTAGAGCTAATCAATGAATCTGGTAAAGTAGCAGGAAACAAAATTAATGCACAGAAATCTCTTGCATTCTTATACACTAATGATGAAAAATCTGAAAAAGAAATTAAGGAAACACTCCTATTTACCATTGCAACAAAAAGAATAAAATACCTAGGAATAAACCTACCTAAGGAGACAAAAGACCTGTATGCAGAAAACTATAAGACACTGATGAAAGAAATTAAAGATGATACAAACAGATGGAGAGATATCCCATGTTCTTGGATTGGAAGAGTCAACATTGTGAAAATGAGTATACTACCCACAGCAATCTACAGATTCAGTGCAATCCCTATTAAACTATCAATGGCATTTTTCACAGAACTAGAACAAAAAATTTCACAATCTGTATGAAAACACAAAAAACCCTGCATAGCCAAAGCAATCTTGAGAAAGAAAAACGGAGCTGGACGAATCAGGCTCCCGGACTTCAGACTCTACTACAAAGCTACAGTAATCAAGACAGTATGGTACTGGCACTAAAACAGAAATATAGATCAATGGAACAGGATAGAAAGCCCAGAGATAAACCCACGTACCTATGGTCACCTTATCTTTGAAAAAGGAGGCAAGAATATACAATGGAGAAAAGACAGCCTCTTCAATAAGTGGTGCTGGGAAAACTGGACAGGTACATGTAAAAGAATGAAATTAGAACACTCCCTAACACCATACACAAAAATAAACTCAAAATGGATTAAAGACCTAAACGTAAGATGAGACACTATAAAACTCTTAGAGGAAAACATAGGCAGAACACTCTATGACATAAATCACAGCAAGATCCTTTTTGACCCAGCTCCTAGAGAAATGGAAATAAAAACTAAAATAAACAAATGGGACCTAATGAAACTTAAAAGCTTTTGCACAGCAAAGAAAACCATAAACAAGACAAAAAGACAACCCTCAGAATGGGAGAAAACATTTGCAAATGAAGCAACTGACAAAAGATTAATCTCCAAAATAGACAAGCAGCTCATGCAGCTCAATATCAAAAAAACAAACAACCCAATCCAAAAATGGGCAGAAAACCTAAATAGACATTTCTCCAAAGAAGATACACAGATTGACAACAAACACATGAAAGGATGCTCAGCATCACTAATCATTAGAGAAATGCAAATCAAAACTACAATGAGGTATCACCTCACACCAGTCAGAATGGCCATCATCAAAAAATCTAGAAACAATAAATGCTGGAGAGGGTGTGGAGAAAAGGGAACCCTCTTGCACTGTTGGTGGGAATGTAAATTGATACAGCCACTATGGAGAACAGTATGGAGGTTCCTTAAAAAACGAAAAATAGAACTGCCATATGACCCAGCAATCCCACATCTGGGTATATATCTGAAGAAAAATTTAAAAAACCCCACTAAGTTGAAAAGATACATGCATCCCTATGTTCATTGTAGCATTATTACAATAGTCAAGATATGGAAGCAACATAAGTGTCTATCAATAGATTAATGAATAAAGATGTCATATATGTATATATATATATGTGTGTGTGTATATATGTATACATATACATGTACATACATATGATGCAATAATAGCCATAAAAAAGAATGAAATCTTGACATTTGTGACAACATGTATGACCCTGGTGGGCATTATGCTAAGTGAAATAAGACAGAGAAAGCAAACACTGTATGATATCATTTATATGTGGAATCTAATAAAGAAAACAAATGAACAAACATAACAATACAATAAAAGACTCACAGGTACAGAGAACAAACTCATGGTTACCAGAGGGGATGGGCATGTGGAGAAGAAAATAAAAAGGTAACTATGTGAGGTAATAAATGCTAATTAGTTTGATTGTGGTGATCATTTCACAATGTATATTTATATGAAACCATCACATTCACCTTTATTGTATACAATTTTTGTCAATTAGACCTCAATAAAGCTGGAAAAACTTTTTTTTTAGTTTGACAGAGCTTCCAGTCAGCTTTCAGTTCCCAGTGCTAATCTTGAGAAGATGTCCAAGGATTAACAAATAGCTGAGGAAAGCATCTAACATGGGAGAGAGATAAAAATAGAAAAATAATTTTAAGGAAACAGAAACAAGGTGTAAAAAACTTTAAAAAAGTAAACTATCACTAATATCCTCAGAGAGATACAGGAAGACATTGCATCTATGAAACAAGAACAGGAAGCTACTTAAAAATAGGAACAATCAGAAAATAAGAGTACACTCAGAGAGTAGAACAAAGTTCAGAGAGTAGAACAAAATAAGAGATGCAAAATAAGAAAGAAAAATAACATCATTAGTCGAGGACATCCAATATCCAAATAATGAGTCTTCCAGAATGAGAAGAGAGACTATAGAAGGGAGGAAATCATGAGTGAAATAACTCAAGAAAACGTCCAGAGCTTAATATCATGTTTGCAGATTGAAAGCACCCACACAGGATGAAAACAGATATATACTATAGCAAATCCGTAGGAGATTTAGAACACTGGAGATAAAAGAGATCGTATATTCTGGAAAGGGGTGGTGGTGAGGGGACAATTCATATACAAAAGATCAGAAAACAGAATGGCTTTGGAATTCTCAACAGCAACACTGGAAGGTACAAGACAATGGAGCAATGTCTTCAAAATTCTAGAGAAAATGATTTCTAACATATAATGTGTTAAATTATCTATCAAGGATTAAGGAAAATTAAGTCTCGAGTATAGTTTCTATGCATCATTTTCAGGAACCTACTCTGTATATGTACCAAAATGAAAGAATAAATCAAGAAGGAGGAAAATGTGGGGTATACAGAACAGGAAATACAACCCAGGGGAGAAGCAAAGGGAATCTTCAGGATTGTCTGTGCAACAGGCATAAAAAGGTAACCAGTCCAGACTGGAGCAACCTGACTCAAGAGGCAGACATTCTGAGGGCTACTTTCACAATGCTTTCTGCCATATCTTCTTTTTAACCTACAAAACTCCTGGAGAATATACTATTCCAACACAAGAGAATAAACCAAGAAGGAGGAAGGCATGAAACCCAGGATATAGGGAATGGATCCCAGAAGAAATGTAAAGTCAATTCCACAGTTGAGAGCAAGGCAAATCCAGAGACACAACAGGCCCAGAGAGCACCAGTTCAGAGAAAACAGAATTCCTCAGTAGAGAGAGCCCTAAGGAAAGCAATTGGAATGGTTAAATTACCTGATCTGAGTGATCTTGTGGGAAATGTACTAAGAGACTGTAGGAAGACATGGAAAAAATTAGCAACAGATTAAAAAAAAAAAAAACACCAACCAAATGAAAAAAATCAAGGCATGTTCTACCTCAGGGAAAAAAAATAGGAAAGTCATTGAAAAAAAGGAAACTCTGAGAAACTGTTACAACCAAGAAGAGTAGGAGACATGACAACTAAATGTAATGTGGTCTCTTGGATGGAATCTTGGAAGAGAAAAAGGACATTAGGCAAAAACAAAGGAAATCTGAATTAACAATGGACTCTAGCTAATAATAATGTATCCATATTGGTTCATTAATTATAACAAATGTACTACACTAATATGTTAATAATAAGGGAAACCAGGTATAGAGTATATGGTAACTCTGTATGTGCTACCTTCACAATTTTTCTGTAAATTTAATATTGTTCTAAAAATAGTTTATTTTTTAAAAAGGAAGAAAATCACGATTAAATATACTATCACTCTCAGCAGTGAACAATATTTGTAAAGGCATAAAAATGCAAATGTTGAATACTGATTTAACAAAAAATTTTAACTGCATTGGAAGTGGGAGATGAGTGTATGAAGCAGATGGATGGCAGACTAAGAGAAATAAACTCTCATTTCCCGTGAAAAATATAAGTGGATGATGTCTAAAATTGGTGATTCAAACGATATCAGGATATGTATTTTACTTAGAAATGTGATGTATTTAAATGGCAGAAGAAACAGCTAAGAGTAGAAAGAGGTTATCTTTGAGGAAAAGGACTGGGGAAATTGCAGTTTGTGGGGCACAGAAACACTGTATTTTGTTAATTAGCCTTTCCGATGCTAGTTTAGTTTTCAGACTATGTCCATGTAGTGATTTGATGAGATAAACATTAATCTAAAAATCAGAAGATTAAAGTCGATTTTTATCTGCTGATATGCAAAAAGCTTTCAATACTTTAGCAAATCAAAAAGTAAATTCAAGGAATCCACAGAAATTAGCTTCATCGCACTACTAAAGAGCTCTACGCAGTTGTTTGTCATATTGAAGTTATTCTTTTAAAAAAGTGGCAATACACTAAATATTTGTCATTTCTGAAACTTAGGTTTCCTCCTTTGACCACTTTCTTCATTCTTATTTCCTCATTACCAGAAAAACAATTCTTTCACCTCACCACATCTACATTCCCCAATTTGTGCCTGTCACCTCATTTGCCTTCATCTCTCGTTTCAGTCATTTAAATTCTTATTTCAAAATCCCTTCCCCCTTGACTTTTCTCACACACACCAACAATCTCTAATCTTGAATGAATCCAACAATCTGTTTTAAGTCCTGCTTTTTCATGGCTGAAAAAAGTGGATACTTTCTTTGGTTGACTTCATTTTATTTTAAAATATTTATTTATTTGGCTGTGCTGGGTCTTAGTTGTGGCATGCAGGATCTTCATTGCCGCACGTGGGATCTTTTTTAGTTGTGGCATGCGGGATCTAGTTCCCTGATCAGGGATCGAACCCGGGCCCCCTGCATTGGGAGCATGGAGTCTTAACCACTGGACCACCACGGAAGTCCCTTGGTTGGCTTCATTTTATTTATTATTTAAAATATTTATTTCTTTTTGGCTGCACCAAGTCTTAGTTACAGCACATGGGATCTTTAGTTGCGGCATGCAGACTTCTTAGTTGTGGCATGTGGACTCTTAGTTGCAGCATGTGGGATCTAGTTCCCCAACCAGGGATCGAACCTGGACCCCCTGCATTGGGAGCGCAGAGTCTTACCCTCTGGACCACCAGGGAAGTCCCTTGGCTTCATTTTAAATTCATGATTTCCAAACTTATTTGAAAGTCAGTACTCATCCATAGCCCTCTTACCCTTCTTGATTTGTTTTCTAAACATCTACCATATTTCTTTGGCCTCGAATCTTCTTTGGCTTTTTTGCTGATATCATTCCCAGATGATGGCTTAATTTCCTATTTCACTAAGAAAATAAAAGCATTCAGGCATTATTTCCAAATATATCCTTCTTTCCCTTCCTTTTTGTTTGGAGGAAGAAACATCCATACTTTTTACTGAGGCTCTTTCCATCTACTTGACTTCTTCACTTCCATTCTTCCCTTAGATGTTAGTTGTATGTGGAATTTTGTCCTCAGTGGGCTGATCACATTCTATTTGTTCTCTGAGAAGGCATTCATTAACAATCATGGTTTTAAGGGATCTAGCATGTTCACATTTCTAAGTTGATGGTGCAATACCTAGTCCTGCCTATGTTTTCATACATTTTCATCTTGAATGTCCAAAGGTACATCAAAAACATGGGGGGAGGTTGGGATTAGCAGATGCAAACTATTACATACGGAATTTATAAACAGCAAGGTCCTACTGTATAGCACAAGGATCTATATTCAATATCCTGTGATAAACCATAATGGAAAAGAATACAAAAGACTATATATAACTGAATCACTTTGCTGTACAGCAGAAACTAACACAACATTGTAAACCTATACTTCAATTAAAACTACAACATGCCTGTGTATCTTTCCACAAATCTATACCTCCTATACTATCTCAGTTAATCAAAGCGGCAGTATCCTAAGTCATCAAAGACAGAAGTCAGGGCATTATCCTAGACAACTTTCTCGTTCTTTCCTGATACCCAATCCATTGCTTCAGTGCCTGACACAGTTGAGAATGAACAAATATTTACGAATGAGTGAATGAAGGAATGAGTGACGCCTGTCCATGCTTATTTCCATCTCCCTAAAGTATCTTTTCCTACTTCCACTGCAGTGTCAGGCCCTCACCATCAGTTGGCTGTATGATTGCTGTTCCATCAATTGCTGTCATGATCTTTTTATTCTCCATGTTTTTTCTTCATTGATTACTACTTCCCTTAGTCTGCAGCATATTCAAGGTTCTTACATGTGTTTGTGTGTGGAAACAAACTTCTTTCCCTAAGCAATTGCTACATTTCTATCTCACCCTTCTTTCCTTTGTCCCCAAGCTTCTTTAAAGGTCTCTAGTTTCCTGACAAGGCTCATTTAACTAGAGTATCTTTGTAATGGGGGGTAGTTCTAAACTTTTGCTGGCTGAATAAAAATGGATTTTGACTGCAAGCATTCTTCCCCTTCACCTCTGATCCTCAGCCTCAGGGCTCTAAGAGCAGATCTCAGGGGCAGACTGTTCTTAGAAGGAACCCTTCTGGTAAGCCCATCTAGACCCTAGTCAAATATACACCCATTGTTTTGAAGAAGCCATAAAGACTGGTAAAATAATCAAAATGCAGGTACTTTGTTCAGACTGAGATTAAGTATTCAGTAAACACTTACTGGATGCATAATGGCTAATATTTATTAAGCACATGCTATTGCTGAGAAATTCACATCAATCAGCTTAATCCCCTGAAGGAGCACCTGAACGGTACTATTATTACTTTCCATTTTACAAATAAGGAAACTAAGTTTTAGAGAAAAATAACTTGCTCAAAGTCAATGATGTGGATTCTTGAGCCAGGGTTCAAACTGTCAGGCTAGATGCGTAAGTGTATTTTTAATCACCCCATTACACTCTCTTGGCTGTACCATACTAGGTTTTACAAGAAGTAACAAGGGCGTAGTCGCTCCTCAAGAAGCATATGGACTCCTCAAAGCAGAAAGACAGCTATAATGCAAGGCAAACATTGGCAAGCCCAATCCGAAAGGTGCAAAGTACTAGAGTCCAGCTGAGAAACCCAGAGGTTCCTTGCTTCCTTCTAGTTAGGAGACTAAAAAGGACATATGGAAGATGTGGACTTTAAAGACTGGATAGGATTTAAACAATTGCTGGTAAAGGGGAGAAAGATAACTCAGACAAGGTAAACATCAACAGCGTTGAGGCAGAAAAGGACAGAGCATGCTCACAAGACAGGGGCGTCATTGGATTAGAGCCAAGGGTGGGTGAAGGCAAGGGGGTAGGATCAAGACAGGAAAAGTGGTTTGAAACCAGATTCTGGATAATTTGGACTTTATCACGATCACAAGATCTTGTGGAGAGACAAAGTAGAAATGAGAAGGGAATAGATTTCAGAAACATAATGAACTCAAGTTGGTCTTGGCAAAAAAATGACACCTAAGCAATGTAACTGAAAACATAAGCATTTTGCTTTGTCTCAGTTACAAGAGGCTGAGAAACCTTTTTAACTGAAATTTAGAAACTAAGGTTGGTTAAAAAGCCTCCTGTCACGCATGCACATGCACGTTTATGTACACACATAAATCCACACACACTTATACACACATATAGTGAGAACAGTTGAAATAAAGATCTAGGAAATAAATACGGGTTAAAATCAAGATAACTCGAGACTTGACTATGGAAGCAATAAGGTAGCAATTTATTGTTCAGTTTTGCTAAACTTTGTCTGATTTTACTTTATTAAACAGTTACATATATATAAATTTAAAATAGAACTTTTTTTTCTCAAAGTAGTCCCTTAACGCAGTTTATCCCATTAACTGGTCTTAAAAAAATAGTTTTCTGTTTATTAACATGGGGGCAGCTTCACCTTAATTGTCCTTAATTACAAAGTTTCCATTTGACCCAGTTAATTAAGAAAAATACTTAAAAATATTCAATTTTTTGAGAATTAAAAAAAGACTATGTGACAAGAGAAAGGAAGATGAGGATTTTTAATTTCTTCACGTGCATTAAAAGATTAGAGAGCCAGCCACAACTTCCCTGTTTTGTATAATCTTCTATTCTTAGCCACTTCTGAAGTAACAGTTTGAAGAAATCAATTCTCTGTATACCAAAGGACTTCCTAGAATTCTATGTTAATGATTAGAAGAGAAATCTCAAAAAGTTTATCATACATTTTCAAGGAAGAATGTTCACAGACGATTAACAGATTTAAGAGGAAAAATCAGTTAAATCATAATGACTTAAGCTCTGAATTTGCTTATCTGTAAAATAAGGAAGTTGTACTATATAGTCTCTCTGTTTCCATCAGGCAATAAAGTGCTACCACTTGTTCACAGTAGATACTGAGTGACCACTGCTTGCAGAACACTGTGCTATAAAGTCTTGCACCTGAATTGTACTTGCTTTTGAGAGCAACACCTACTAGTCCCTTTTATTTAGTTTTGAACTCTTCACTGGATTTGGGATGGTAAATAACAAACAGCTGTTGGATTCACTCCCCATTTCCAGTTCCACGGCATTGTCTACATCTGCACTGTCCAGAATCATAGCCGCTAGCCACATGTGACAACTGATCACTTAAAATGTGGCTAGTCCGAACACATATATGATGAAAGTGTAAAATACATACTGGATATTGAAGACTTAGTATGAAAAAGACTGTAAAATATCACAGTAATTTTTAATATATTGGGTTACATGTTAAAATATTTTGGAGCTACTGGGTTAAAAATTAAAATTAATTTTACCTGTTTTATTCTTTAAAATCTGGCTACAGAAAAATTTGAAATTATGTATGTGGCTCACATTATATTTCTATTGGTCTAAACTCTAAGGACCACATCCACAGATCATCATGACATCTCTTCATGGCCCTGATTACAAAGGCAGAGTAAGCAACAATTTTAATACTACTCTTTTAATTCCCCTCTTCTTGCTGTTTCTGTGTCTGGCCAACCATTTACCTTCATTATTACTTGAAACCATATCCTTCACTATGAGGATTAGAAATGAAACTTATTTGATTCCGGATTTTGGATAAGGAAAGTGATGGTGATTCTATTCTTTTTTTCAATACTTTGAAAGAGACTACATCACAAAGAGAGATACTGTAACATACACATTTCCTGCTAGTGGATGTGGAAATGCAACCAAAGATCTCAAGCTAGTGACTGCACTTCCTTTTTCGCAGCTGTTATCTTCTCTCCTACCAGCGACCTTCCTTCCTTTAAAACAGGATGACTTTTCCTCATCCTATATAGCTCTGACTCTTGTTAATCACATGACTACCCATGCAGGGAGCCATACCAAGAAAGTGAAGTAGACATTTAGCTTTATAACTAGTCACATGCTTTAGGAAAAAAAAAATGAGTCTTTATAATTCCCTTAGACATCAAAAAGTATTTTTGAAAGGGATATAATCATCTTCCTTCTTTACTCATCTGATTTCCTTCCTTTAAAGAAACCTGATTTATTAAGAGGTTTATTTATTTTATATTTAAAAACCACTTATGAAACAATTTGTACAGGGAATTTGTAAAACTTTGCTATATCTGAATAATAAAATAAAAAGGCTTAAAGAATAGCAACAATGAAACAAGGGTATTTTGATTTGACACTAGTATAAATATATATATGTATAAAACAAGATGGATAGTTGAAAATACCTCAACAAAAAATACAATAAAAAAACTTATTTTACATTTCAGAAATCATATTTTTACACACATTTATTTTGCTTTAGCCTTGCTTTACTTTATTAATAGAAGGTGGTTTTGATTAGGATTTGATTCTCTAATAGAATAATATTTATACTGAAGTTTGATATTTTAAACAACATATTTTAAAGTAGAAAGGCACTTCAGGAATCAGTTTTATACTCTTGTTTTATAGATGTGTCACACAGCTACTGAGTGATAAAAGACTGAACACAACTATGTTGACTCCAAGTTCAGCTTGTTCCACTGTACTATGCTGCCTTAGTCCTTCTGTAACTTCTATCTGGTTAAAGAAAAAAAAAAATTAAAATTCAGACCTTTATAACTAAAAGACTATGTTATCAGCACTATTAATGCTCTTGTTGTTCTATTTATTTAGAATCAAAGTATTTTAGTAAGATGAATAAGAGATGTGAACATTAATGGGTGGAGATAGGCGTAGTGTTGAAGAAAGTAAATCCTGTTAAAATGTTCATAGGTATCAGAAGTTCATATAATTTACTTGAAATTTCCAACAGGCTCTTTATCTTTTAGTAAAGGTTGTTAAGGGGAATGAAATCTGGAATGGATTCAGGTCTGTTACTCTCTTCAGCTTGATCAAGTCTGAAAATATTTATTATTTTATTTGGAGGTACTGAATGTTATTACACATGTACCATAGCAGAATGGACAATTTGGGCTTGAATAAGTTATTATTCTATGTGTAAACGTAACCTATGTACCTAATACTAGGTCATCATTGTAGTGAAACTGTTCCCAGTAAGCCTATATTTTGCTCAGTATTAACAGGACAACAAGATAGGATCTGATACATATTAAGAGGAATTACTCATTTCTTAAATGTATCAAAGTTACCTCCAAGAGAAGCAACAACAGAAGACTATACTATTTCTGCTTCAATTTCTCCTTCTTCTTAAGACAGCAAACATTATTTTGCATCACCCAGGATTTTTTTTTCCTGTTCAATTCATCAAGTCTTTATTATTCCCAATTATGTATCAGGCATTCTTCTGGGTTCCAGGATCATAAACATGAACAACACCTACAGTAGGCCTAAAATTTCAACTAAAATAAGTGGAAGCAAACATACCCTGAGGATACTCTGATATATTAATTGTATCCAGTGCGCAGCTAGAAAGGACTCAGTTACACATACAACATCTTACTCTTCTGGAAAGGAGATACAGTTGTTAAGCCTGAGAAGAGGGGCATCTTTAAGAATACTTTTTAAAAAATGAAAATAACTCTGATGCCAGTTACAAATTAAACTTTCATCAACATTAAGGGTTATATAATTGCCATCTAAACAGGATACAGAAGTAGGTGAGATGGCTGCCAAAGACAAATTTCATTTTACTTCAAATTTCCTTTGCACTATCCTTGGTTATTCATCAAATCACAGGGTATTTTAGCATGGCACTATTCTTTGTCAATGATGACCACAGATGATCTACTTCTAGTTTAAAACGAAAAACAAAGGAAAGGCAAGGAATAAATTAAATATATGCAAAGTCTTGGACTTTGAAGATAATAGAAGATGAGCAAAATCCACAGGACCTGTAACAGAAACATCTATATTTTTCTAATTCTTAAGTTGGGCACTTATAATAGGAATGGATAAAAACAAGCAAAGACAATTATTTACTCCCTTACTCAAGACAAGAGCATTCCCCAAAGTTGAACCAAGAGATAAAAAAACGTAATTAACCTTCATCGAGTCATTTAATAATGAAAGAGTTGTTTTTTCTGTGAATTAAAAAAATTAGTCATCATAGCATCACCTATATACATCTAAGAGAAAAAGTTTCTTCCTTTTAAAATGCTTTTAAAAGATCCCTAATATGTTTACATACTCAAATAATCTGTTACTAATACTTCACAAGAAATATCATTTTATTACTGTAATCACAAAATCATCATTTCCGTACAGGAATGTATAAGTGAACATTAACCAATGCGCTGATAATTCACTTCATAAAGAGGGCGAACACACTACAGAACATATTGTGAAGAAAAAAATATTGTAAAATTTTCTGGCCTTGCAGTGCACTTTTTAGTGCAAGTATTTAAGACACAGTAGTGTTCAATTCAGCAAAGTATTGCAGAACGTCATGCCACAGTCCACTTAATTCAAAGAGGGTCAGGACATGCAGCTTGTAATAAAATGTCAGAATATATATTTATAAAAAACCACATGTAATTCATAAAATATATAGTGGTTTATTTAGATGGTTTTAGATGATTTCACTATGGAATTCTGCATAACTGGAACAAGCATCCAAGATCTTCTTAACAGGAATAATCTTCTTGCTAGGCAATGGCTTTGGCCTCAGGTAGAAATGCCTCCCAGTATTTTATCAGCTGTGGATGATAACAAAAAAAAAAAGACATTCTCATAATCTTTTTGTCGTTTATATAATATATCCTGTGAAGCATTTTTAAAAAAATCTATACAAATAACTAACAATGATTAACATTTACTAAAGTCTGGTTCTTAAAGGGATCATCTAAATTCCCTTATATTAAGTCTGTCAATATAATTCATATATAAATTATTTTAAAATATTAATTACTCCTGGGTAATTTTAGTTTTTGATGTAAGAAAAAAAATTTTTTTAATACCAAAAAATTTAAGATTTCTTTAATTTATGAATTGTATATACAGAAACAGTTTGTTAGTGTAAGTTAAATAAGATTACCTTAAATAATAAAACTGCAATGAGCTTTTCCAATATAAAGTGATAACATCTCCTAATTCAGAGGACATTCACATTTTATGTTATTGCTAGCCAAAAAGAATGAGAAAAGGAGGAAGAGAAGAAAATATCCAAGCAAGAATGGGAAAAGAGACTGGAAGGAATTAGCTGCCAGTCTTTCCTGGATAGTCCAGAGTCCAGAGAACAGAATAGACTGACATATAAACTAACATTAAGTTTAAAACAATTCCTTTAAAAACAAGCTTATATAACCTTTTTTTGTTTTTTTTATAGAATAGTTGCTTCATTTATTTAAAATTTATTTTTTAAAAAATTTATTTCATTTTTGGCTGCGTTGGGTCTTTGCTCTGCGCGCGGGCCCTCTCCAGTTGCAGCGAGTGGGGCCGCTCCTTGTTGCGGTGCGTGGGCCTCTCATTGCCATGGCTTCTCTTGTTGCGGAGCACGGGCTCCAGGTGCACAGGCTTCAGCAGCTGTGGCTCGCGGGCTCTAGAGCGCAGGCTCAGCAGCTGTGGTGCACGGGCCCAGTTGCTCCGCGGCATGTGGGATCTTCCCGGAGCAGGGCTCAAACGCATGCCCCCTGCATTGGCAGGCGGATTCTTAACCACTGCATCACCAGGGAAGCCCCCGATTTCTTTTTATATTTAAAGAATCTGACTTTATGAACTAAGTATTTAAAATAAAAAACAAATATAATTTGAAGATATAATGTTATCACCTAATTTAAAAATTTAATCTATTGATATTATATAGTTTAAAAAGAATTGGAGGAAGAAATCCTTCTATTCAAGATATTAAATAATTTGATCTGTTACTCAAATTTATATTAAAATACACAGGAACAAACCTCTGATATTATCTTGTTACAGACTTTTCTTTAATATAACATTAAAATCCATGATTTTCTCTATTTAAGGAGACAAATGCCACTTGCAGTATACAATCAACACCAAACCCACACAAACTAAAGGAAAAATCAAAACAATATTTTTAAAAAAACCTTTAAAATTTACTTTTTAGTTTAAGTTCTATCTGGTATGGAAGAGAAGAACTTACTACAAGAATGTACTCAAACAGCTATGATCAATAGGGAAGTAAAACTGGGAAGACTGAGAAAAAGGGAAAAGTAGTCCAGAGTGTTTCTCATAGTCTAAAACTGGGAAAAGTATCTCTCTCTTAGCGGTTAGCAGTGGAGGCAAAAAGGACCCGAGAATTTCCAATTATTTTTACTACCATTCTTCCTTTGCTGTCTTTGGTTTTCTCTACTCCATTTATTACTTCCCAAGTAAAGCTCATTTCATTGATTATCATGTTTAAAATAAAAAAGCATATCAAAAACAAATTCTCGAAGAAGTCTGTAAGCTATAAAAAATTACCTTACCTGTTGTTGTGTTTGTACTAATGATTCTAAGTACTTGATAATAACAGTTTTAAAATCTTTCACTCGTTGTTTCTGTTAGAGTACAATACATGGAAAAAAAAACGTCCATTAGTACAAAACCAAGTTTGATTTTACCATGATATTGTGGCAAAATGTGACCAAGTTGTTAAGAAAAGTGTGAAATTACTATACTTGCCTCAAATCTTCCCACTTCTTTTCGAATTGTTTTAGAGATCTGTTCAAAATCTCTTTCTCCTTGTTGCACTTTTGCCTCCCACTGACAAAAACAAACAAAAACGTACAAATTTTTTAATCTTGTCTGGGAAAAATTTATAGAACTAGCTGTCATGACCACTCATTTGATTTATAATGCAGTGCCTAAAAATCCTGAAAGTTCAATATTGGCAAAGCCCAGTTTGGCATCATTCAAACGTGTATGTAACTTTCCAGTAGTGGAAATGCACACCAGCTTAATTTCCATTAATATTTTACTGTCAGACTTACGATTAGGATATTCTAGTGCTTAATGAACTACAGTCTCCACACCTTAATTCAGATGAAAAGATTTTGAGTATAAAATTCACTATCAAATAATTTAGCAGTGTTAGAGTGTAATTTTCTCATTTCTTTATATACCTTTAAATTATTTCAAAATATATCAATAATACTGGCTAATTTCAAGAATACATGTTCATCACAATTTATATGCCCATGGAAATAATTAATTAGAAAAATTATATGACAAACATTTAAAAAACATTTTTGTAATGGTGAAATGTACAGATTAAAAAAAAAATTGTGCAATTACGGTCTACTGAACACCTATCGGTAAACATTAAATTCACTACAGAAACAATAAACGTTGTGATTAGTGACCAATGGAACAGCTAAAATAAAATAAATGAAGACGTAAGCAATGAAATGATATTTTCCCACTATGTAACCAAAACACTGGTACATACTCTTCAAAGAGCAGGTACATTTACTTTAAGTAATATAAAGGTTGTCCTACCTCTTCAATTTCCTTATTGAAGCATGGCAAAAAAAGTGTATAAATTATAATAAACTTATACAGATTCACTAAAATACCATATATAATACATATATATGGGGGATAATGTCACCTGGACAGCTACATGTGGGACAAGTCTATCTCTAAAACCAATTTTAGACACAAAATAAGTAATTATCTGAAATCAAATTAACCATCGCAAAAGAAATGTGTGATTATTAATTCAAGGTTAATTTAAATCTTTTCCTTGTACGCTTCTTTATCCATTCCATAATTATGTGAAAGTAACAAAGGGATCTGGAGATTTTAATGATGATCAAAATGTTAAAGTAATTATAAAACAGTTCGTAAGTTATGAAAAAATAGCTAAGTGTTGAATGGTTCAGAAAAAAATTTATGAAAAATTATGCATATATGAATGAGTCATGGAAAATTTGGGTAAAGAGATAAATAAAGCATTTTGTATTAATCACCTCTCTTATTTCATTTTTAGCTTGCTGTATTTTATCTGGTTTGTTAGCAACCATCATTTTTGCTTCAGTTTCACGTTTTTTGAGCAAAGTAATTTGAGCGTCTTCCCATTTCTGCCAGCACTTCATTCGATGGTCAAATACACCCTGTAAGTGAATGACATAATGTTACTAACTGGGAATTAACACTGAAATACTTTCAAAATACTAGAAGTGCTATAGTACTAAAAACAATAAAACCAAGTACTTATATACTACTCTAATATAGTGAGATACTGAAAATAAACATGCCAATATCAAAGAAAACAGAGTTCTATATTCATTTGCTTAAAAACAAAAACCCGGTAATTGGATGAAATATAAGAGCTCAGAATCAAAAAACAAAAAACAAAACTATATATAAAATCCATTTCACTAGGCTTTAGGGTTTTTTTCTTTTTCTTAGTTCTCAGACCAGGGGGGTCAAACCCATGCCCCCTGCACTGGGAACGCAGAGTCTTAACCACTGGACCACCAGGGAAGTCCCACCTTTAGGGTTTAAAATGTGGCTTATAATAAGATTTCTAACAGAGTTTTATGCTTTGAAGAAAGATTTAATAGGAAAATGCTGGTGTCATATTTACAATTGAAAGTTTCCCTACTAAAATATCAAAAGCAGATTTAAGTGTTGGAAATATGCCAAAAAATTAAAAATAGGAAATGTGACAAGCCATAAGATAACAGAAAGTAAAGTAAAAATGTGGTGGAAGAGATTACCAATAGCAAATAAAAGAACAGGCAAAACGATGTAAAGATATAACAAAATGCGGGGGGTGGGGGGAGAGGTAGTCCTATACAAGATAAAAAGCGCAAATGGATATATGTATCTAGTATGCAGAATTAAATGAAGAAACAGACAAAAAGACCGTAACAGAACAATTCAACCAACTCCATGACTTCTTTCAAGGGGTTTGGTAGAGCAAGAGCAAGAGCAAGTGAATGGAGGAAAGAAATGAAATATGAAGGTAAGACAGTAATTAGAAATTTCATTAAAAAAAAACTGATGGACAGACTGGAATACAACAATAATCCCTTTTCTAGCTTGATGTTGGGGATATATTCATTTTTTTTTAGTATTTATTAATTGAACAAATGAAGCAAGCATTAATAACATGGGTGAAACAGAGTTATTTTCATTTATTCCAAATAGAGAGCTTTTGGATCAAGAAACAGTAAATTAATACACGCTGTTATAGGAACCTGATGAAGAAGAAAGCACGTAGATAGTGTATTTTCAAAATGCAGGCTTTGGAACAAATCAAATTTGGATTCAAATACTAGTTTTGTCACTGTATGATCTTGGGGAAATTCATTTAATTTCTATAACCCACAGTTCTTCCAAATGTAAAAGAGTGAAATGAGATCTAGATTTATGGACTAGAAATAACATGAAAAGTATATAGCACGCAGGGTGACTTAACCTAGTGGATGTTTAATAATTAGTAAGTACTATTAGGGATTATTTCTAGATAACATACACATATAAACGTAGTTGATTAACTCTAAGATTTCTACCAGAAGTGCAAATAATAATAACTTAAGTAATCGGAAAAAACCATAATTGGACTGTATTTACAGCATACAGCATATTTTGAAAATGTGGGCAATTATATTAAAAACTCTAAATTCACAGAGTTCTTAAAGACCGTACACATTTTAATTAGCCAGGACAAGAGACATCCTAGGCAAACTGGTAAGTTAAACGCACTCTATAGGCATTTAAATCCATTTTACTAGATTTGTCATCTCATATAATTTCTCTTCTCTCAGTAAGTGAGTCTTACTGTTCTTTTTGTTTGCTTTTCTTATGTTTAAAAGACTACATTCTCCCTAAAACATTTCTCATTATGAATTGATTTTGCTTCAGCCAAATTAATTTGGGCCAAAATCACAAAAGTAATACATCTAACACAAATACATTCAAAGAGTCACTATCATTTAAAACAAATAAACAATCCCTGTGCCTCACCCCCTACACATACACAAATTTTAAAAGTAATTTAAGACTTTAGGCCTAGTTTTCCTTTAAAGGAACATGGCCATATCAGCTCTTCATTTATAAATTCCTCTGTACAGTTTGATTATTTAAAATATGTACCAATACAGTGCAACAGCGAACCAAAATGCCCTTTAATTTCAATATTTGCTTAAGTTCTTAGTATATATCCACTGGCCTTTTCAGTGATACACCAACTTAAACTAATTTGGTCTCTGCCCAGTTTATTATCTCATAATATTCCAGAAATCACATGTTCACTGTGGTACAGATATAGGAGCTATGGTAAAGGCAAAGCTACTCAAGTCAGATTATTTTAGATAAAAAAATTAATCTTAACTCCGTAAGAATTAACTTTTTCTTCATTTGGTTTCCTACCCTTGTAACACCAGAATATAAAAGAAAAAAAGAATCAGAACCATACCTGATCTTCTAAAAATGCTATCTCTTTTTTTTCCCATTGGGTATAGCTGTTTTACAATGTTGTGTTAGTTTCTACTGTACAGCAAAGTGTAGTTCCCTGAGCTATACAGCAGGTTGTCATTAGTTATCTATTTTATATGTATTAGTGTATATATGTCAATCCCAAAATATCAAATCGTAACTTAATGTATGCCTCTGCATGTCAAGATACTAATCCACTCTGGTACAACCAGCTTCTTCTACAAGAGGGATACATTTACACTGGTGATTCACTTTAGACACCCCCCATCCCCCACCAATTTATGGTACGCAATTGTATGCAAGCTCGTCTAGGTTAGACAAGGTTGCAGTTGTGGAGCAGTTCTCCTGGCCAACCAGGAAATTTGAGGCTGCAATTTTAATTTAATTAATACCATATTCTAATTCAGTGAATCTGAAAGTATGCTGCCTAGATTCCTGGAGTCCTGAAAGGATGCTGATTACTTACAGCCAAACGATGAAGATGTTAAACTCCTTGGGGAATCCATCTATTGGTTTTTAAAAAAATTATTTTATATATTTTACAAACCTGCATTCCCTGTAAGAATTCCTTATGAAGATTCTAGTGCTGAAAACAGTGAAAGCTATTACCCTCAATCCCTGACCCTACTCTAGTGGCTCACAGAAGGCCAATACATGAAAATGCATCTAATGAGTTTACCACTTCATACACGTGAGCTAACTAACTGTATTACCCAAAATATGGAGTCCCAGATGTCAGAGCCTGTACAAAAGAGGGAAACAGGAGTTCCCTGGCTACAAGGCCAGGCCTGGGCAGTATTCTGAGTGGATGAACTTCATCACTTTCTTTAAGGCCCCAATTTCTCATGTTCTCAGCACCCCCACTTTGGCCCTAAATTCTAATTCCCAAAGTACTCCTAGTTTCAAAATTACCATCATTTTAAAAAGTACTCTCAATACGGATAAAACAAAGAGCTAAGTATTGAATAGTATTAAACAGGTATTAGAAATCAGTAAGACAAAAAATAAAACTGGGCATAAACATAAACAGTTCGTAGAAAAAAGAAATGCAAATGGTTTATCATTTGTAAAGATGCTTAAATTCACAATAACTAAAGAAATTAAAACTTACACACGCACAAAAAAAAACCATCATTGGGTGGGAGAAGAAGCAACACATATATTGGTGCGGCAGTATAAAGAGGTATAACCTCTTCAGACAGTAATATGGCAATGTTTATTGAAATTTAAACTTCATATACCCTTTGGCCAAGTAATTCTACTTCTAGGAATTTTATGCCCAAAGAATTATTATCAAAATACTTAATATTTAATATTGGACTCATCAAATAATTCCAGGTCCATCTATATACTAAATGATGGAATATGATACAACCATTTAAAAGAATGCAACACATATTTACGTAAGTTGATAAAGAGACCTTTTTAAAACAGAGTGGGTAAAAAAAGCAGGCAAAGAATCGTGTATATAGTATGTGCCTTTTTGAAGAAGGAAGGAAGAGATGAAGGGAGGGAGAAGGGGGTTGAGAGAAAGAAACACAGAAAGAAAGAAGGAAAGAAAAACAAAGAGAAAATTAGCTTCATAAGTGTGCACAGCTAATTCTGTAAAGACATCTAACAGAATTTCACCAAGGGAAGAGAAACTAGAGGTTTTAGTAAAAAGAAATTTTACCTTTCAGGGTTGTTAGAATTATTCTGTGCATGTACTTTTTCAAATACAAATGAATTAGTTTAAAATAAAAAACAAACAAAAAATAAAGACCATAAAAATTGCCTTGTCATCTTACTCCATAATATCTCAACTCCTTTATGAAGTGGACCTGGGCTAGGTTTCAGTAGAAAATCAATCTGAAAGAGCTTAATTCATCTTAAGGTATAACTTGACCATAGCTCTTTAACTCTTCTTTTAGTCAATGAATCACTAATTCAGTATTTCCCAAAGTGTGTTGCATATGTGTAAAAATGTATTAAGTGGAAAAGAATTCCTGTTCATATGAATTTGGAAGCCTCTGGATTAAATAAAGTTAAATGTCTTTTTTTACTGCTAGACAGTCCTGAGCTTTTTAAATGCACTCTGAACCTGCAAGACAGGGATACTGCATACATTATCTCCCAAACTCAGCTGACTGTGGCACATCCTTCGGTGTCAGTGTTACGTAGAACACATTCCGGGAAGCACTGATATAACTGTAATTTCATGGAATGTAAAAAAACCCTAAGAAGGTAGAGGCAGTAGGAGAAAAGCTGTTTCTGAGGGATGAGCATCCAACACACAGGGAGGCCAACCCTGTCAGGGAGTCTTGTCCCAGGTTAGCTCTTCTCAGCAGGTACTACTTCTCACAGACAGTGCCTAGTGTCCCTTTTTGAACCCACAGGTTTTCTGCAGGTGTTATACTTTTTAATAATAGCTCTCGGGGCTTCCCTGGTGGCGCAGTGGTTGAGAGTCTGCCTGCCAATGCAGGGGACACGGGTTCGAGCCCTGGTCTGGGAAGATCCCGCATGCCGTGGAGTAGCTGGGCCCGTGAGCCACAGTTGCTGAGCCTGCGCGTCTGGAGCCTGTGCTCCGCAGCGGGAGAGGCCGCGATGGTGAGAGGCCCGCGCACCGCGATGAAGAGTGGCCCCCGCTTGCCACGACTGGGGAGGGCCCTCGCACGGAAACGAAGACCCAACACAGCCATAAATTAAAAAAAAAAAAAAAAAAAAATACCTAGCATATATATTTAAAAAAAAAATAATAATAATAGCTCTCATGCTAGTGGGAGCTCTGGAATGAGGTGAGAGCAGGTGAGAAACAGGAACCATGATCTGTAAACTGAATTTCTGTATATCACAAGTTGCCTATATAAAATGAACTGATAACTATCTATATTAATATATTTAAATAGGTGAAAAGAAAAACTAACCGCCAGGAATATAAAGAGTAACATCTAACAACATAAATGTCCATCAACAGAGGAACAGATAAAGAAGATGTGGAATATTACTCAGCCATAAAAAAGAAGATATGGAATATTACTCAGCCATAAAATAATGCCATTTGTAGCAACATGGATGGACCTAGAGATTGTCATTCTGAGTGAAGTAAGTCAGACACAGAAAGACAAATATCATATGGTATCACTTATATGTGGAATCTATAAAAAAAGGGTACAAATGAACTTATTTACAAAACAGCAGTAGAGTCATGGATGTAGCAAACAAACTTATGGTTACCAGGGGATAAGGGAGGTGGAGGGATAATCTGGGAGATTGGGACTGACATATACACACTACTATATATAAAATAGATAAGTAGTAAGAACCTTCTGTATAGTACAGGGAACTCTATCAATACTCTGTAATGGCCTATATGGGAAAAGAATCTAAAAAAGAAAAGAGTGGATATAAGTATATGTATAACGGATTCACTTTGCTGTTCACCTGAAACTAACACAACATTGTAAATCAACTACACTCCAATAAAAACTAAAAGAGTAACACCTAAGAATAAATACAAACAAAATTGGTAATGTAGACAAACCTAAACCTAAGAAAGTACCACTCTGAAATGCTAAGAACCCTCTAGTAATAACTGTCATCATTAGCCTGAGAATAGAATTGTCTATGATATGCAATGCATCAATGTTCTGATTATAAATACTAATTTAACTTTCTAGATGTTTGAATCCAAGGTAAACTTCCAGCTCCCCTCGACTCTCCATGAGAACTAATGTTCCTAACAGTAAATCAAAGACACCATAAGATCTTAAAAAGTATATTCCATAACATGTAACATAAAATAACAGTCAGTTCAGTTTCATTATCTGAATATTGGAGTTATCTATAAAATACTAATTTTCATTCGTTAATGGGATTACTTTCTTAACTATTCAGAAACTTAAGACTGTTCATCCTTAAACATTACCACTAGATAACACAATTTTTTATCTAATCTAGTCCCATCTCGTCTATAATTAGATGGTGACATATACGCAGAATGTTTGCTTACAGTCCAAATTCATGCCAAAGCCACCGTTAAACATATTCATGCAATAATCAGTTCTGGTTTTTTCCTGCTTCTTATTATAACTTTACTAATGATAACAGAGTCCAGTGGGTAGTTTCAGCTTATGCTAGAAGGAGTAAACAAATGCTATCAGTTAGCTGCAAACTTCTATATATAAATATATAAGTAAGTGTGTAATGGTTTTATTTTATTTGGCATCCTTAGATCTCTTAAAAACATCAATTCTGTCTATTGTACTGTCTAAGTCATAGGGGAAGAGAATATTAAGCTATGAATAATCATCTTGAAGCCATTTTATACTTACTAGTATGTAATTTACACACTTAAATGCATGCCTAATAGGATACCATATTCTTCTTATAAGCAAGACACTGAAGTATGAAGAATTCAAGGAAGATTACAAAATAAGGCTTACTTTCACTGCAGCAATAAGACGAATGTAGTCACTAAGTAGTTCTGAAAACATATAAAAGTCAGCAAAAGCTTGTTCTTGATGTAACTGGTCTATCTTCTCCTCAACCTCTGCAAGCTGAGACAAAGCTCTAGACAGTGCAGTATGATCTTCAGAATTACCTAACATGGCAGCACTTTTAGCAAAGGCAGCTGTGTTGGCTGAAAGTTCTGGAATAAAAAAGTATTCACTTTTAGTGTTCACTAGTGAAATTTTTCAATATTGCATTGATTTTTTTACTGTCGCTCTAAATTTTATCTATTCACAAACTGCTCAAATATTTTAAAATAATTAACATGCAACAATCAGTCATTAAAATGCCTTGGGCATATACATGTTAACTGCTCAGAGCTCTACTGAAAATTTAAAAGAACCACTGCCTATATTCCCAGGGGATGAACTATGTTTAATAATATAATAATCTCCCTTCCCTTTCTCCCCTAAAGTGCTCACTGTTTCTCTGTCTAGTCCTAAAAAAGACAAAAAATATATTTTTCATATGGAAAGCACTGGGAACACTCACAATTGATTTATACTACATTATTTGGCCTTTAAACATTTACTATTGAAAATAATGTCTATAATTTTTGATAAGAATATTATTTAGCTCACAGGAGGAAAGCAAAGTAAAACTGTACATGCAATTCACATAAATCTTATTCTTTTCTTCTTTGTGTGCAACAACAATGCATAGTGAAATATTAAGAATTTTTGAAAAGATTTTTCAATATGATTATTTCAGATACATCAAATAAAGAAAAACAGATGTCAAGGACTAACAATTATATTGCTTGGATTGCTCTGTTGCTCTGCATTACGTAAAGTTCTCTTAAAGAACCATAAAATGTTCCCTAAGAGAAAGAATACAAATAGCAAAAACTGTTATAAGTTACTTTCAATAATAAATGTACCAGTAGATTTTCTGTAATTATTTTTTGCAATGTATTGCTGGGAATGGCCCATACTAAATTACTTATTAAGTGTTTTAGAAAGATGATTGTAAAAGCCATGTAATCTTCAAAAATAAAACCAAAAAACCTCACCATGGAATCAAAAAATTACAACTAAAGTTTTCTATGAATTTTTAACACCCCCTTCCAGGTTTTTAAATATGGTGGTTGAAAAATGAAGAAAATACTCCAGAGTTCTCTAGGAAATATAGGTACAAAACTAACATTTTAAAGAAAAATTTCATTCCTTAATTATATAAGAGTTACCAATAAGACATCTTCATTCATTCATTAAATATGTTTAACAAAGAGTTAATCAATCAGTTTTAATCCAAAATTCAAAATATACTTTTACAAGTTCAAGATTTTTCTCCTTCTAAACTAGAAGTTACATAAAATGGAACAGAAAAGATTAAATAACAAAGTTGAAACAGAAAACATCCTCTTTAAAATATTCATAACTTTAAAATGTTCATTTTTAATAAAATTTAAATAAAATATCTGAATTAACTTACAGCGTTAAACATGTAAATAACAAGACAAACAAACCTTTTCTATGACAGACCAAGGCTTCAACACTGGCATGAAGCTTCCTAAGTTGCTGATCCAGATTTTCAAATTGCTGCTGCTTTTCTTCGAACCACTAAGAAAAATGAAAAATGGAGCTAATTTAGCCAGTACAAACCACTTTAAATTAGGTCACCAATAAATAGCAAGCTACATTCCTTGTTTTAAAGCAACAAATTAACCATGTATAACCATGGTGGTCAACTGATGTGCTGAGAACTAAACTCAATAAGCAAATTAATATCCTATTTTCTACTTGTACAGCTTTAAAATGCAATTGTTGGGCTCATTAATTCATCTCATTATTCAAGTCAAAAAATCAGCTCTTACGGCATCCGATTCATTCATCTTGATTGTCATTTTGTTGACAGCGTCGGCAGCCTTGTTCACCATCCTCAATATTCCTGCTCCACTCAGAGCCTGTGTATTAACTGCTCTAGGCAGCTGGAATTGAATGACAAATAAGGGCAAACAAACCGGTTAAAAGCCTGGAGGTTTAACTGGCCACAGAAGGGACTGCCCCCACACACAGCCCCGAAAAACAAAAAAGAAAAAAGAAAAAAGAAAAAAAGGAGGTTGTATTTTCTTCACTCTCATACATTTCAATAGTGAGATCTAATTTCTCAAATACACTACTTCTCAAAGGAAAACTTAAAAAATAGACTTTCCATTTGTTTTTCTTCTGCACGTTTACATTTAGATGGAACAACACTCTGTTTGTCAAAATATATTAAGAAATTGCCAAGCACTTTAACACTCGCCACCTGTTTGCTAGCAGAAATAAACTGTTTATAAGGAAAAAAGAAGAAAGTCTTGAGAAAAATCTCCTTATGCTTAGTTAGGACTGTGTGATTTTGAATTTTTAAAAAATTCTGGGGTTCAAGTAAATTTAAAAACAAATCTCAAACAGTAACAATTAGAGGATAAAATGTGCCAAATATAAAGAGCAGCATGGTTATAATTAAAGCTCTTTCAAATCATAAATTTGCACTTCAAAACCTTAATAAGCCTATTAGAATGTAGACACACAAACACACATTATTCAACAATCTCTAAAATGAGGTCTGAATAAACTTATTTCAACACAATGCCTAAGCAACAACTTAGGGCATTCAGAATTAGACTATTAATAAGCCATTCTTTTAAATCTGGTTTTAATTTTTCAAGAAAGGGAATGATCATCCTACAATTATCAATGCAAAGAAGATATTTTGCTAGTAATTTAAAGTAATTAAAGGTAACTAAAGCACTAAGCAAAAAAAAAATCTTTGCTTCATTCCATCTATTAATGCAACTGTTTACTGAACACCTATTCTTATACAAATTATTACACTGATAATCATAAATGAGAACATTTACATATAAAAATTTAAAGTAGAAATAATACCTCTGAACTTTCCAAGAACTGCCTTAAATCAGGATCCTGTAGTAAAGTCGGATGCTTTACTGTTCTTTGAAGATACCTAGATTTAAGAATAAAATGCTCCTTTATTTATCAGTACCATCTGATTTTAAATCTTATTTCAACAAAATAAAAATTAAAAAATAAAAAAAAAGATGTCCTCTGTTTGCCTCCTATCATATCAGTTTGCCTTCACCCTAATTATGTAGAATCTTATAGTAATTTAATGATTAAAAAGCTTTTCGTTCATCTTTTGAAAATTCATAATTATGTAAAAAAAGACATGGTAGGGGGTGGGGGTAGGAATGGGGAGAGGTTAAATAACTTACCAAACTTCTCACTGCGAAGTATTAGAGTTATAAAAGGGTATATAGGTAAGTTTATCAAATAACGCTATCTTTTGGTGGGTCAGTATGTTTCCAGTTATTACTATATATATTCTAGTAATATGTATATTACTATATAGTCCAGTCAAACTTTTTTTTTTTAAATTGTCATCATTACCAAAATGGAGAACAGCCTACCAATTTCTTTTTCCTTGGCAGCGGATTTTAATTATCAAGTAAGTTTTGGTCCTTATTTGACAAGGATTAAATTTTCTTCAATATTTTTATTTTTAAGGTTTTGCTATTTTTGATGTCTTTCTTATATGATACCACATAAAATAAAAAGTAAAGAGAAACATCATTATTAAATCACTATTAGCCTAACTTTAGTAATTTTCCTTTACTAGAAAAGGTCCAGCCCTGACATTCATAATAAATTACCTATCTTTCATTAACAAAAAGGTTCACTATTTGATGATCATTGATTACTTATCTAATCCCATTTTTAAAAAATTGCTCTTTCCCCAGATTAATAACATGCAGTAATATTTCAATTATAATATTTTGCCTAACAGTTAATATACCTTTATTTCTGCAGCATAAATGTAGTCAGTGATGACTTCTATCTCTTTACAAGATTATAAAGTATGCCTAAAATAGTTTCTAAAAAAAGTGATAATCTTTTCTAAAGTCAAACACTATATATAATGGTTAAAATGACTAATCGCTGCTTAAATGTTAACTTCTGTTTTTGTATATTTAAATAAAATACACACCATATTAAACTTCACTTTAAGTCAACAGCCCACACAAGAAGTCATTATAACAGAAACAGAGCATTTAATAGATATGTACAATGCAATCTACACTGTGGTTTTAAAAAGTATTTGCGGCTTACTTTATAAAGGTAAAAAAGAGATGCAGTAGGAACACTAATCCTGTAAGTTTAAGAAATGCTGATATTTTCCCACTGGAATTTTACTTACAATTTTAACACGGAAGTTCTCCAGTACTACTCTAGGTGAGTTATTTAGTTACTTAGACTGTGTACTGCTTAAAGCAGTTTGCGTAAGTTGTTCATCTGAGTGCACACAACAGCTGATAAATAGCAAGCACTCAGACGTTCGTAAAATGAGCAAGCAGGAAGACAAAACATCTAGTACCCAACCTTTAAGAAATATTCTAATATTTCAACCTAAATGGAAATACCTAATACTATTTATATTCTAAAATAGCTTTGTAAAGTGAGTTCTGCAGAATACTAGTCTCATACAATATTCCATGAAAAAGACTGGCTCTACAATCAAGAAAGTTTGAAATATATTACATACATATTCCTTTCTTTAAGACTTATAATGAACAGCAGCATATTAAATGCTGTGAGAAGTATTGCAGGAAAAAAACCTGGTTTAACTTTGTTACACCCTACAATTATAAACCTCAATTGACAACAGATTTCCTGTTTTCACCCTACCACATACTAGCAATCTGAGGAATCCATTTTGGAAAATGATATTCTAGAAAAAGATGGTAAAACTTTTCTTCTTAAGGGTTACATGAAAATGAAGAGCAATTAACCATTAAAAATAGGTATTAAACTTACATAATGTTAAAATTAAGAAAAGAAACATAAAATGGGTTTTAAATTGATGATTATTTGTAAATAGTTATCAATTCAGAATTAAGGTCAGAGAGGGTTGGAGAAAAATAAAGGAAGGATACAGAACAAAAAGGAAAAGAATGTAAGAAAAATACATGAAAAGAGGTATGGAGAGAAGCAGAAACACTGAAGGAAGACAGAAGTGGAAGATGCAATGGAACTGATGAAAAATAAGTATCAGATTCAACAAGAGGTGGTCAGTAGTTGTTCTTGAGATTTGTGCTAAGGAAAAGTTATTGGTACATTTAGAATCACTTAGCGCTTTCAAATTCCTACTTACTTACCAAAACAAAATAAAGCAGGTTATACAAAATGCTTGAGATGAACAGAGTTAAAGATATTTCTCTCGCTTAAGACTCAGACATGTGTGCTAAGAATGAGAGAATAGACAGGTAGAAAGAGCCTGGGTCCTTGATGACATTCATTTGTTCATTCAACATTTATTGAGCATTTACTACACATCAGTTACTGTTCTGAGTACTCAGAATGTATCAGTGAACAAAAGAGAACAAGATTCCTTCTCTAGTGGAGTTTTAATTTAATTTAATTAATTTATTTTTTAAGTGATTTATTTACTATTTATTTATTTATTTAATTTATTTTTGGCTGCGTCGGGTCTTAGTTGCGGCACGCGGGTTCTTCGTTGAGGCATGCGGGACCCTTCGTTGCAGCATGTGGGCTTCTTTCTAGTTGTGGCGTGCAGGCTGCAGGGCATGTGGGCTTGGTAGTTGTGGCTTGTGGGTTCCAGAGCACGTGGGCTCTGTAGTTTGTGGCATGTGGGCTCTCTCTAGTTGAGGCGCATGAGCTCAGTAGTTGTGGCACGTGGGCTTAGTTGCCCCGTGGCATGTGGGACCTCAGTTCCCTGACCAGGGATTGAACCCACGTCCCCTGCATTATAAGGCGGATTATTTACCACTGGACCACCAGGGAAGTCCCTGGAGCTTTAATTTTAGTAATAGAAGATGGATAATAAATCATAAACATAAAAATTATGTAGGGGCTTCCCTGGTGGCGCAGTGGTTGAGAGTCTGCCTGCTAATGCAGGGGACACGGGTTCGAGCCCTGGTCTGGGAAGATCCCACATGCCACGGAGCAGCTGGGCCCGTGAGCCACAACTACTGAGCCTGCGCGTCTGGAGCCTGTGCCCCGCAGCGGGAGGGGCCGCGATAGTGAAAGGCCCGCGCACCGCGATGAAGAGCGGTCCCCGCACCGCGATGAAGAGTGGCCCCCACTTGCCGTAACCAGAGAAAGCCCTCGCACGAACCGAAGACCCAACACAGCCAAAAAATAAAAATAATAAAATAATAATAATAATAAATAAATAAATAAATAAAGTAGCTAAAAAATTTAAAAAAAAAATTATGTAGTATGTGATAAGGTGGCAAATGCTGTGGAAAAATGAAAGGACAAGTGGAGAAAGGACAAGTAAATGGGATCAAGGGTGTAAGGTATGGTTGATGGCGATGTAAACAGAATAGGTCAGAATGAAACCAATAATCAAAATAGGCTTCACTGGCAAGGTGACATCTGAATGTTTGAATTTGAAAGAGGTAAGGGAATTAGCCACGCAGATACCTGGGAACAAAAGCTTTCTAGGCAGTGGGGACAGGGTAGGGGGTAGAATCCTAAAGTGGGAAGATGCCTGGGATCTTTGAGGAGCAGCAACAAGGTGAGTGTGGCCTAGAGCAAAGTGATCAAGGAGGATATGAGATCAAGTAGGTAACAGAGTGAGCAGTGCAAGTCATGTAAGAATTTATAGGTCATTATAAGGACTCTCGCTTTTATTGACTGAAACTGGGTGGGTGGACGAATAGGAGTGGGAATATGATCTGATTCATGTTTTAAAAGGATGACCCTGGCTGCTATATTAGGAAAAAGAGTAGAGGTACAAGGATGGAAACAGGGAGACCAAAGAGGAGTCTACCGCAGTTAATTCAGACATTTGGACTAGTAGTGAACGGGTGAAAAAATGGTTGTCCAGATATCAGAAGGAAGCAATAGGATTTCCTGATGGATCTGATAATACTAAACATCTGCCTACCTCCAAACTTCCTGATATGAACGAATGGATTAATCAACCGACACTAACTGTTTAGGCTTTGCCAGTTGGGTTTTCAGGTGCTTGTTATGATACACTTAACATTTTAGAGAAAAGGAACAATGAATTTAAGTTAAATAACTTGTCCAAGGCCTCACAGATAGTGTGTAGTGTGTAATGGAGTGCAGGCTTCAACAGAGAAAGGATTCTAAAACGCTACACACTGTATAATGCTACTTTACATTTCTTAGTTTATATTTACAGAAGTGTATCCTTACTATAAAATAAATTCAATATGCTTGTAGGTAAGGTATGAAGCACTCTTAAGAAAATCAAGTGAGCGATCTTCGGGATACTTAGAAGTAATTTCTGCTTACTTTACTGAATGTGGCACAGGCGAATTACTTGGGTTCTTAACCACTCCCTTTCTCTTCTCATATTTCAATACCAGATGTTTATCCTTTTGTTCAAGATAGTGTAAACAAAGAAATACTTCCTTGACCCACCAGATCCAACTAGGTTATACATCCACAGATATGCCTATTCTAATGTTTAAATTTTAAGAAATGCCACAGAAAAATCACCTGAGAAAAATCATTCTAGTTCCTTTGCTTCTGTACCTTTACACCTATATTTTCTTTAGTTATCTTTTCTAATGCAAATGAACTCACAGTACACTGTTTCCTTTTTTTTTTCCCCACTACTGCAAATTCCACTAAGGCAGTATTTAACAAGTAATATTTATCAGTAAGAAACTATCTTCACATACGCACTAGATCAAGCTTCAATATTTCCTTAAAACTCTCCTCAGTGTTACACAGTGAATGAAGATATGGTTTAAGTACTATTCAATGCATTCAAGTTAAAAGAAAGATGAATGTAGAATCAAATTATATGCCCTTGGTACAATAAATCTTCATTAAGTTCCTTATCAAGAATGCCATCCAAAATATTTCAAATTTACTCATAGAAAAATAGGACTGGAAAGGCTTCTCAAAAGGTCATGGTTATACTTTCAGGAAGGACTAAGCAAAATCAAGGCAGCACATTATCTACCTTTACTCTTAAAAACATTCATTCTACGACCTCTTTCACAAGAGAATCAATTCTAATGCCTAAATTAAACTTCTTTCGATGCAATTTAAATCCTTTTCCTGAGTAACTGCTGAGTCTCATAGACATAATCTCATCTTTTAAGTCTTTAAGATTTTAAGCTGCACACTAGCTTTTCTTATTGCAAATTGTTCAAACCTGACTTTACTGTGGTATTTTCTTAAAATTGAAACAATTTATTACTAAAACCCAGAAATACACTGCCTCAAAAAGAGTTTTACAAAATAATTTGTACCCTATAGATATATATACTATTTCCTAAAATCTGTCCTATCTATGCCAACCACTAATTTTAAGCCAAGAGAGAAAATAAGACAGAGAACAAATAAGCAAATTCAATTAAAATAACAAACAAACAAAAACTACGAAATTAGAAAATGTATTAAGTCCAGGTAATTACCAACTTATGTACTATAAATTGGGCTTTAAGATAGTTTTGAACTTGTTTTCTCACATTTTCAGCATAGCAAGGAAGAAATGTTAAGATTCTGGGAGTGGGATTCCTCCCATCCATTTCCCGTTTAGTCGGCCACAATGAACACAAGTCTTCAAAGCCATAGGAAATGTGTCAGGTCAAGAAGTCTAAAGCAAGGCACAGCATATATATCTATCAGCCTTTAACTATACAGTCAACTCGAGCAATGACTAATACTTCTGTACACTCAAGTCAAAATCAATTATAAAGAATTGAAGGAGGGAGCACAAACCTAATTTTTCATTGTATTTAGCAACATTTCCGTATCACCAAGTAATAATTCAAAGGAAAACTTAATTCAGATGAAAATAGGTATTACTTTGTTAGACTACTAATGAGAATAAAAATGGAACAAGTATACAGTACTGTGTTTCTGAATGAATCAATTTTCTTAATAAAAGCTTATAGCACTTACTAAGAGTAATCAAGTGGTACTTTGAGAATTTTAATACTGAAAATATACTTGTGCCATTTAATGGAATTAGACTTACATTACTGAAGTAAAAACACGAGAGCAATAAAACACAGCTAATTAGAATTACCTTTCAAGAGCTGCTCTTCGTTTTTCTACAAATTCTGTGGATGATGAATCTTCTTTACCCACTTTGACCTTGGTCATGCCTTTGAAAAAATTGAAAGACTCATGATTTTCTATTACTGAGGAACGTTCTTTTATAATCATTTCTGCATAATTTAAAATATATTTTAAATTTGAACTTGAAAAAAAGCTCCTAAAGTTATAACTAGTATCATAGTTTTGAGAAATTAATATCTGTATATGGCAAGTGCTTATAATGTAAGTTTTAAAAGAGTACAGCTGAAGTAGAGGTTGAGCTGTGTCTGTAGTTTTCTAAACCTATAACTGTTCGGACTCTTTATCTGACATACATTAAACCCTTGTTAAGTTAAAATGTATTTGCATTTCAATATGCATAATGGAGTTCAAATTAGTAAATTTAAGCACATTTGATATTTTCATCTCTTATGAGCAATAATTAACGTTCTTTACTTTGGGGACTAGAAAAATAAAAATAAGTGTAATCCATTAATATGCTAAGTATTTCCTCTGTTGCAGATTCTAAGAACATGTTCTTGTTTATTTATCATAGCTGGTTTTATAACAGTTTGAAATAATGAGCTCTTTCATAGAGACATTTAGAACTCTTCAAATTTAGAGAATAAAAATCATGCTAATCATTTCTGTATTAGCAATTTCAATTTTAACACTACTATCAGACTGCAGATTTTTCTTCTTTTCCCTGTTCTTTTTACTCTCAAAATTCGATTCTGTAGAAGTGAAGTAATGACATATGTACAACATGGATGAACCTTAAAAATATTATGCTACGTTGACAGAAGCTTGTCACAAAGGACCATGTATTATATGATTCCCTGTTCTTTGAAATGTCCAGAATTGGAAAATTTATAGAGATAGAAAGCAAATTAGTGATTGCTTAGGACTGGGGGTGGATGAGGAAATTAGAGGATGATGGCTAAGGGGTAATAGAAATATTCTAAAACTGACTGTGGTGAGGTATGCACAAGTCTGAATATATGAAAAGCTAATAATGAATTATACACTTTAAATGGATGAATTGTATGGCATGTGAATTATATCTCAATAAAGCCATTTAAAAATAGATCATGTAAAACCATGTAATTCTTATTCAGGTTGGTATACCTGGTGAAAAACCATATATCACCTATGAATGTTTTAACATAATTCCTCTGAAATACAATAGTTTGAAAAGGAAAACTCATTCAAACACTTAAAATTACCTACCTTGAGTGGACTACTAGGTGTGGGATGTTAATTATTTCACATATTCTGTTTTTGTGAAAAAAAAACCTTACCACTATATAATTTTTCGCTTTTTTAAATTCTGTGATCTTCTGCTCATGCTACTTCCTAGAGGTAAGTAACCATTATGGGCCACCGCGGTAAATAAAAACTTATTGTAAGCAGTTACTCCTTAACACTTTTCAACTTCTTTGTTGCTCTTTTTTAAAAGCTTCACGAAAATAGTGTTTTTAAGTCAACTAAGGTTCTATAAAAGCAGTAACAGTTGTATGCTAATGAAAAGACCCCTCTTCCTTCAGTGGCAGTTACAGCTTCCCAGGAAAGAGAAGTTACTATTCTTAGTACATCACTGTGTTTGTTACTTGAAAACCACTGGGTATGTAATTAAAAGGGCCTCTCATATTTAAAATTTTTCTTAGACAATATATTCATTTTTATTTTTAAAAATTGATGGACAATATGAAATTTTTTAAATGACTGCTTCTCTACTTGATTTTCTGCCAGGAACTTCACAGAAAAACTTGTTACCCACCTTCAATAATTGTTCAGACTTTATGCACACATTTAGAGGAAACTGTTTAACGTGGCTTCATCTTTTATTTAACTACAATTATTTTTCCTGCTAATTTCTTTATATCTTTTTTTTTTTAACTGCATTTTATGTGGTTGCCTCAAATTCTTTCAATCTCCTTTTAATTCAATAATTTGTGGAAGGTTGAAGATTATTAGGGCAAAATATTAGTTTGAAACACAACAAACTTGGGCATAAAAATTTAGTTAAAACAAAATTTTTTTTTTCTGGCTCAATGTTTAAGGACTAAACTAGTGTATCTAGCCATCAAAATGAGAAAAACTATTTTTTGTTTTTTTCTCTTTTGATATATAAAAATAGTTGTACAACTTAAAGAAAAAAGGATATTAATAACAAATAATTTATGATAAATGAAACTTAAGCTCACTACATAGATAATGGGAGGCCAAAAGATACTACAGCGACAGTTTAGAGGAGAGAGAAATAACATTATTAACTAGACTAGCAGTTCTCAGAGTATGGTTAGCATATTCGGAAGGTTTCTGAGACCCTTTGGGCTGGTGGGGGATATGTACAAAAATCGACCTTCATAATACTAAGCTGTTATTTGTGTCTTTTTTGCTCCCATTGTTTCATGACAGCTCAGTGGAGTTTTACAAAAGTTATATGATGTGTTGTATCACAACAGGTAGAGTGTAGAAACAGATACGAAAATACAGCCATTTTCTATTAAGCCACAATTTAAAGAGATTTTGCGAAAATGTAAAAAACAAAAAAACAAAAGCAAGCCACTCTTATTAAATTTTTTTGTCTTGTAAAAATTATTTTTCACAAAATTTTTTAATTTGTTAACAGGTAATGAGTTTATTATTTTTAAAATAAGTACATTAATAAATACAATTTAAAAATTCTCATATAATAGGGACTTCCCTGGTGGTGCAGTGGTTAAGAATCCGCCTGCCAATGCAGGAAACATGGGTTCGAGCCCTGGTCTAGGAAGATCCCACATGCCGCGGAGCAACTAAGCCCGTGCGCCACAACTACTGAGCCTGCACTCTAGAGCCCGCGAGCCACAACTACTGAGCCCACATGCCACAACTACTGAAGCCCGAGTGCCTAGAGCCTGTGCTCTACAACCAGAAGCCACCGCAACGAGAAGCCCACGCACTGCCATGAAGAGTAACCCCCGCTCGCCGCAACTAGAGAAAGCCCACGCACAGCAACAAAGACCCAAAGCTGTCAGAAATAAATAAATTAAATAAATTTATAAAAAAAAAAAAATTAAAAAAGAGAAAGAATATAATAAATACATTTAAATATATCAGGCTTCAAAAATCGTAAAAGATATGGATAAAACTGCTTTTCAAATCAGATGTTTAAAAAAGTAAAAACAATAACTTAAAGATAAGTAAAATTCATTTTGAATATTTTTCAGAATAATAATCATGTATATAAAGAAATAAAGATAAATAAAAATCTATGACCGAAAAGCTTGGAAAAATACTACAAAATTTTAAGACATGACAGATGTTTTTTAATGGTGGGACAATGGAGGTTCTCCTCCTCTTTTGTAATATTCTGCATGTTCTTCACTAAGTAAGCCTTTATTACCTGTAAAAGTAGAAATGCTTTTAAATGTTAAATTGAAGTACGTAATAAACTAAGATGAGTTTAAATAGCTCCTGTGTGAGCAAGGCTAGATCAAATCTTTTTGTACAATGTATAGCTAAGCACAAAACACCTCCAAACCCTTAGAAAAATGTTAATATACTAATAATATTGAATATTCTCCAAGTGTTACTCAGTAATAAGGTACTCTAATGACCCTAAAAGGGTTTTTAGTTGCTTTCACCTTGTCAGATATCTAACATCATTACATTATACAAATCAAATCCTCAAGTGTTAGAAAATAAAACTTAGCTATACACTCTTCAGTTGATGAATGACTATCATAAACAGAATACTTAAATTCAGTATCTCTAGATATTGAGATGTCATGATAGTGAATGATCATGGAATATACACATCTATACAGTTAAAACTTAACTAGTAAGAGTAACAACAATAAATTTTTAAAAATTCATACTTACCTACTATACTCTTTTCTGGAGCTGGTGGCACAATATAACCGACATGTAAATACTTGCTTGCTAACTTGCTATGCAAACCGAGAAAGTCACTAAATCTTCTTTTAACTGAAAATTCACTCTTACTGAACATGGAAAGAGAAGTCTACAAGTGAAGAAGAGGTATTTCAAATTTTGAATACTAAACAATTTTTTAGAAGTTAATGTAGTACATAATTGTGAACATGCATATATACATATCACACACACTGATCTACTCTGAAAAAAATGCAGAGTAGCTAACTAATGTGATGTAAAGATTTCTAACAACTGAAAAAAACCCAAATCATAGATTTTTTTTTTTTTTTTAGAGACTTAAGAGGACAGAAAATGTTTGCTTTATTCTACCCTTAACTCATCTCATTGACTCTACCTGTATTTATGCTAATGATTCTTAAACCTTTACCTCTGGCCCAGATCGCCTCTGAGCTTCAGTTCAATAATACATAGCCCAAGGGAAACCTCCACTTAAATCTCACTGCCACCTCAATTTCACCATATTTTTCCCTGCTCAAACATAAGTTCCATGAGTGAAGGGCATTTCTTTGTGTTGTTTACTACTATACTGTAGTCCTTGGAAAAGAGCCTGACCCCAAGGTATTTAATAAATAAGTATCTGTTCAATGAATTAACAAATCTGACTCCATACTGTGTTCCTCCCCTTGTGTTGTCTCTTCTCTAGGATCACTCCAACAATCACAAAGTTCCTCTAGACAAAAACTTAGGCATGGGAGGGAGGCTCAAGAGGGAGGGAATATGGGGATATATGTATACTTACAGCCGATTCACTTTGTTGTACAACAGAAACTAACACAACATTGTAAAGCAATTATACTCCAATAAAGATTAAAAAAAACCCCACACACTTAGGCATCCCCCCCTTCCTCACTCCTTACATCCAAGTTCTGCTGATTCTACCTCCTATACATCACAAGAAGCCATTTATTTCACTCATCCCTAGAACTAATTCCTTAGTATTAAGAATCACTTCTCACAGCTAGGACTGTTTCAGATCCTCTCTCTTTAAGATTTGAAGGCCTACAATCCCTTTAAGGATTGCAACCGCTTCTTAACTCGAAATCCAGACCTTTACTTACTTTGATCCTCCCAATCCATATGAGTCAGAGAGAGCTTTCTAGAACAAAAATCAATTGTACCACATTCTTGTTTGAACCTCTTCAATGGCTCTCCATTATATGTACTAAGGATGAAGGCCAAATTCCTAATGTGGCTGTTCATAATATAGGAAGGATTACTGCCAAACAATTTAATCTGCCACCACTTCCTGCAGATCCTAGAAAGAACAATGCTTTCTTGATTTCTGGCTTTTACATAAGCAAATCCCTTTGCCCCTCTCCCACCCAAATCACTTCTCCTACCTTTGCCTAGATTAGATCCCTTCCCGCATACTCTCCCAGAATACTTTACCTACCAAACCACTCAGAACTCATTGTAGCTATTTATATGCAACTTTTACTGGATGATAACCTTTGTAAAGACAGTGATCACTTACACCTTAATCACTGTAGTATCCTCATACTACACGTGGTGAGGGCTCAATATTTTTTTAAAGGAGCAAAAGGCTTACCTTTGTTGTTACTCTATAAGCCATGTAAGCATTCATGCCATCACCTACAAGAAAAGCCAAACTATTAAAAATCATAAGCTTAGCCACATGCACACACACAAGGTAACTATGTGAGGTAATACATTAACTTGATTGTGGTAATCATTTTATAACATATATTAAATCATCACATTGTACATCCTAAATACACACAATTTTTATTTGTCAATTATACCTCAATAAAGCTGGGAAAAAAACAAAACAAGCTGCCACGAGTTTAAAAATAAAAGCACCATTTTAATATTGTAACAATGCATTTAGTTAAGAAAAATAGCACATTAACAACCAAGCTAATTATCAAAAAGGAGCAAGTACAAAATATAATATATATTAACTTACCAACTTTCTCTGGATCTGATACACCAATTTCTATATCAAAAACATCTCCATTTGTTTCTTCTTCAATCTAGAAAAAATTTTTTTGTTATTAAAGATTCCAGTTTATATTATTGTCATAATACTAATAACTATAATTTTTACCATCTATCTTTTATTAGGGTCACTGTCACATCAATTTGAAAAGTCACTCAGCATTCCATTTATGAAAAACAGTAAAAGCTTTCACATTTCCTGACTATGTAAAAAATACACACACACAAAGACAACAGGAAAAGGATCACTGGGAGAAGGAACAGAAAATCTTGTTTTCCTCCAACTCCTCAGATGTAGAGAAAATGTTGTAGTCTTCTGTAGGAATAATTGTGGAATGTTTTTGTTCTATATACTCAATCTTCAGATTCAGATTATGAAAATAATTAATTCCTTGATTTTTTTTAATATTAGTATTTTTCAAAGTTGTATCTCCCTCTTTAAAAACCAGGAGGTAGCCATTACTTTTGCCAGTAGAATCCTACATACTTGCAGGAATTATAAGCAACTTGAGCATCATGATTTCACCAATTACCTAGTAAACACATGTTCTTCTTGAAGCCAATGAAAGCACTATAAAGCTCACTGAAAAAAGAAGTAGGAAAAATGATAAACCTACGGGACTACAGAGAAGCACTTTTTATCCATTATAAATAAGCAATCCTTATTAATAGCAGTTCTGAGGGAAAGTTTTGTTACTTTCAAGAAGAAAACACAGAAACTTAAATCTTGCAAATTTTAAAAGCAATATTAATAGTCTAAGGCTACCAAAAAAAAAAGGCTGTTTTTCTAATGATAACTTTTTTCAAAGTTGCCCTCCTGTACGGATTTTTTAAAAGTAAGCCTTATTTGAACTGTAATACACATAAAGTATATAAATCCTAGGTAAATAGCTCAATAATTTTTACAAAGTAAACACATCTTCGTAACCAGAATGTAGATTAAGAAAAAACACCATCATTATACCTTAGAAGGTCCTCATGCTTCCTCTCCACTCACAACACATCTCTTACTCTGCTGACATAACCATTAACATTTATTACATACTTTTATCAAATAAAATTACTCAAGATACCACTTTATTGTGATTAAGTTTTCAAAGCACTTTCAGACATTACCTTATTTGACCAAGAGAGGAAGGAACACTGAGAGGCACACATTACCATCATGAGATCACAAATGACAAACTGCTTGACTTGAGAAGGAAAGTGATGTGCCCAAGTTACTGGATGAAAAAGGGGTGGGATAAAATTAGAAGCCAAATCACCTGACCTCTTTAGTTCGGTGTTCTTTTCCAACCATTTCTAAAAGGCTTTGATTACAAATGACTAACAGTAAAGAAATGTTGGGTGGGGGACAAAAAATGTATTATTTACATATTAACTTAGAATATAAACATTTTTCCATACCTCCTCCCTGGATCTGTCAAAGATCACAGGAGCCGACATACTCTTTGATTCAATTCTGGGAGCAATGAGTGTCGTGGGGGTCACAGGTGTGACTGCAGGAGAAGGTTCTGAGGAGAGTATAGGTTCCCTTTCTGGACTGTCCAGAGAAACTTCTTCTGTAGCTTCTAGATAAAAATTAAACAAGTTAGTTGAGGACACTGGTAACAAACTCCCAATAGTCTACAGAGCAGTCAATAAATTATGAAAAATATTTTTATATGATTCACAATATCAAAATATTATTTTAAAATAATTGTTATAAATAATTTATGAATCCCTCCTTAATTGTTTATCAAAACTTTAAAACCAACAGTGACTTTGTTGATTTTAGGAAGAATTCCAGTAAGTCAGCATAATTATCTATACTAGTGGTAGGGATAAAGCCAGTAGGAAAGCAATGATGTGGATAATTCCACATTCATTTGTGTTTGGATCTGTAATATATCTAATACTTGTGATAACTTACCTTCCAAAATCTTGTATTCAGGCCAACATTACTATTCTTTTATACATATGAACACAAATTTCATGGCAGAAAACTGCCCAGAACTATCCCAACTGGGATTGAAAATTTGTTATGGAAAGTCCACAATGTTAGTAATCTAAAGCAATTAACCGCTAAAGATTACTGGATATTAGCTGAACACACAAATACGACGCAAAACAAATAGGTGCTTAGGTTTTCATTTAAAGTGTTCATTCATTTGAAAAATCTAAAATTAAATATATTTAAAAACAAATCAAATCAATAAACTGAATGTCTACAAGCTATGTAACATTGTGCTAAATGCAATGGAGAACCATAAAGAAATGTAGAATATCATACCTGCCCTCAGGGAGTTTATAATCTAGTTGGGAAAACAAGACATAAGCATGTGGAATGTTAAATAATAATAAAAGAAAAATAACAGCCAAGAGAACCATAAAAAGAAAATTACAAGACATTTAATTGCTGTACCAACTAAAGAATAAACGCTATCATTTGAGTTGAAGTGGGACAGAATAATTTAGGCTGGGGAAAATGAGGAATATTTTACGAAACTGAATTGAGAAGATCTGAATGAGTTTAGAGAAAAAATGAGGGAAGCATTCCACGAAAATGAAATACAGTTGACCCTTGAACAACGTGGGGGTTAGGGCCACCGACCCTCCACACAGTCAAAAATCTGAGTATAACTTATAGTTGGGCCCTCCATATATGTGGCTCCTCTGTATTTGAGGTTCCACATCTTTGGATGCAATCAACCTCAGATCAAGTTGTACTGTAGTACCTGCTAATTAAAAAAAATTCATATTAGTGGACCCAAGCAGTTCAAACTCATACTGTTCAGGAGTCAACCATAATAGCATAAGCTAAAAGAAAAGCCAGAAAAGTGAAAATTACAATCAGTGGCCAAAATGATAATCTGTTGGCTTACAGAATGCTACCAGGAAAAGGCAGGCAGGACTATAAAGGAAACAGGATCAGATCAGCCGTTTCTAACCTGAGTTTCCTACATTCTTTGAGGTTTGGGAAGGTAGTAATGATAGTCAGTGAGTCATTTTAATACCTCAAAAAGTATATCACTAGTAACATGTTATTTACCTGAAGTGGTATCTTACCTCTTGGATTAGGAGGTACAAACTACTATGCATAAAATAAATAAGCTACAAGGGTATACTGCACAGCACAAGGAATACAGCCAATATTTTATAACTATAAATGGAGCATAAACTTTAAAAATCGTGAATCACTATGTCATAACCTGAAACTTATACAATATTGTACATCAACTATACCTCAATAAAAAAATAAGTAAAAATTTTTTAAAAAAGAAAATAAAATGGATAGAGATTTAGGTTCAGCATACCAATGTACAATTTGCTTTAAATTCTTCCCAAGAAAAATTATTTTAGTAGGAGTGATCTAACATACTACAAATTAACAAAAATTAATTAAAACCAGACCTAAAGATTCCATAAAATGCCCCATATGTAAGTACAAAGATTAGCATTTCCTTGGAAGAAGTACTTTGCAAATAAGTATAAATTGATTATGTCAATGTCAGCTAAGTAATATTGCACTCATACCATAGACACCAGAGAATTTTTTAAACAAAGGAATACTCATTAGATTCGGTATCATTTGCTGAAAAGAGTAAGTGAAATAAGCTAAATACCCTGGCAGAAACAAGTTCTAAAAGTCTAGGACAATTTCAATATTGGCAATTTGCTCACCCTCCCTTATTCTTCTAGGACAGTTTCCTAGTATGTTCAGTGTAGCTTAGTGCAGGATGTAAGTAATGGTGGAAAGGGGCTCTGTAGTCACCCATATTTGGTGAACACTCTGTAAGTAAGCTAATAACAGTAACAAAAGTCACGCTTGAACTTTTTCTAATACCACTTCTGACATAATAGTATTTGAAATGCTACCCAAAATACATGAGCATACATACCAATTACAATCTAATCTTCTTATGGTTTTAAAACCAAATGGCTAAATCACTAGAGCAATATCTATAGTTTCTCCTCTGATACATGTCTTAGAACACCTAATGATGTCATCATGAAATGCAGCTGAGTTTAAGATAAAAGATAAAGCATAAAAAAGTATCTGTAGGTAACAAAAGAAACAACTATTTTTACTGCTTAGTCCATGTCTCTCCTTAAAAACAAAGACAAACAAAACAAACACTGACATTGACCATATTTGTATCATTATATTTAGTATAGGCTGCACTAGGTAGACTAAAACCCAAAAAAAGATTTTTCTAATCAAGCTTAGTGGGCAAATATCACTGCATAATCCTCATGTGGCAAACTGTTTGATCAGCTGGGCACACTGTAAACAAGAAAACCCTCTTTCCTTACACAAACACACATACACAGTTCTGTTTTTAGAGTTTCAGCACACTCATTAACAGAATTCTGAGACTTAAAGGTGAAAGAGCCTTTAATAAAATGGATAATCCAAGTGTTCTATGTATGACCCTCTATTAGAGGAATAGGCACAATTTTAGATTAGCACCTACTCAGCAGAGAAAGAACTTGTGCCATCTTTCAGATTGAAATATAAATGCCATGAAAAGACTTTTAAGGACTGCCTGGAAAAAAGTCCATGAAAGGAAAGAAAAAGGAATATTACAACTTTGGTTAACTGTCATTATACTCTAAGTTGTAAGGTAGCTACAAAAAAGGGGGGGGGGTAAGAAAATGATTGATATTTGGTATCACATTTTTAACTTTCTGACATGAATTCATAAAATACATGAATTCATCTGCAGTGAAAACTTTTCATTTAACAAGCAGGAAATTATATAGACCTCTGTGATGCCTCGGACTGTATCTTTAAACATATTTGTAGGGGACTTCCCTGGTGGCGCAGTGCTTAAGAATCTGCCTGCCAGGACTTCCCTGGTGGCACAGTGTTTAAAAATCCGCCTGCCAATGCAGGGGACACGGGTTTGATCCCTGGTCCGGGAAGATCCCACATGCCGCGGAGCAACTAAGCCCGCGCACCACAACTACTGAGCCTGTGCACTGCAACTACTGAAGCCCGCACACTCTAGGGCCCGTGTGCCGCAACTACTGAAGCCCATGCGCCTAGAGCCCATGCTCCACAAGAAGAGAAGCCACAGCACCACAACAAGGAGTAGCCCCCACTCGCCACAACTAGAGAAAGCCCTCGCGCAGCAACGAAGACCCAACGCAGCCAAAAAAAAAAAAAAATTGTAAAAAAATACAGGATGGTTTGAATATTCAACCACTATAAAAGCTGAGGATGTATTATTAAGTTTTAACTCATGAAAGCCAGTTTAGGTAAATTAAGCTCTTAAACACACAAAGATTTACTATTTTAATTATTTGTGTCACTAATTCTAAGGAAGATTTTTCTTTTTAATATCCAAACATTAATTTGTACCTAAATTTTAAGCTTAAAACAGATAACTGTTTTGAAGAGTCCAATTTTTTAAAAGGTAGAATGGACTACACCAAATCCTGCCCCCATATCAAAAATAAATTCCTGAAGCATCAATTTACTCACCTAAAATTCAATCAAAATGGAACATGTGGTAAATACTGAAGCATTTTATTAAAACAGATTTCAAATATATACAGACTATAAATTAAGTGATTGTTTTAAATTATTTTTTTATTTAAAAAAATTTTTATTTTATTTATTTTTGGCTGCATTGGGTCTTCACTGCTGCGTGCAGGCTTTCTCTAGTTGTGGAGAGCGGGGGCTACTCTCTCTTGTGGTGCACAGGCTTCTCATTGCGGTGGCTTCTCTTGTTGGAGAGCATGGGCTCTAGGCATGCAGGCTTCAGTAGTTGTGGCTTGCAGGCTCTAGAGCGCAGGCTCAGTAGTTGTGGTGCACGGGCTTAGATGCTCCACAACATGTGGGATCCTCCCGGACCAGGGATCGAACCCATGTCCCCTGCATTGGCAGGCGGATTCTTAACCACTGCGCCACCAGGGAAGTCCCTAAATTAAGTGATTTTTAAATCCAGAGTTTAATTTTACTTTGTGACAACTTGTAAGTAATAAGAAAATATAATCACTTGCTATTTCTCAATGTATGAATGCCACAACCATTAGTTTGAGTCCAAGTACTGATCAAAATAATCAAATTATTAGTGTGACTTATTTCACATGCTTAAAACCAGAAAGGATCACATTCGTGCTTCTTTCAACAGTCTTTATTTTTCACAAAGCAAATTAACTGAAATTTCCTATCCTCCTAAGTTGGTAACAAGAAGAGCTACCACTAATACTTTACACAAAATGTCAGTTTTGCTTTAGAGAATATTTTCTAACAGGATATATGCTATAATTGACAATTATTTTTTTAAAAAATAAAGGTATTTATAATTACCTGCAAAAAGGTCTTCTCTGTCATCATCCAGCACAACTTCTGCAGGTTTTGGACCATTGGAGTTTGTACTAATATCTTCTGTAATAAGACTAGCTGGATCTGGAGATGATGGACTCGACTGTTAAAAAAACAATAATTGACAATGGATTGCCATGTTTGTCTGTTATATCTCTATACACTACAGAAATAGAATATTCTCTTGAATATTCTCTTGAATATAAGAAAAGAAGAAGACAAACAGCTATTTATAGTTCCTCCTTTGAGGGTAAGAATGAATCAAAAACATACTTTTACTCACTTTCTCCTTTCTTAACAAGAAGTCACTAACGATTTAAAAATAAAATCTTTTCTAGTCACCCAGTTAGATATACTAATTTGCCATATTGAGTTATAATTAACAAAAACAAATTTTAATGATTTACATAGTATACAGTATTATGACATAATAATAAATATCAGATCCTGAAAACATGTTGCAACAGTAAGAAGTTCAAACTACAACTTTACTGTAAGAGAAAGCTTTAACAGTAGTTGAATTAAGACTACAAATATTCTAAAATTTCTATAGTTTCAAACGAAAAATATGCCCTCCCCCAAATATTTACATTTCAACTAAGCTAAGGGACTACTTTTGTACTTTTTAAAGTACAAAGGTCAGCAAAATGGAATGAAGATTGTAAAGCTTTCAGTTTTATCACAGTTTTCTTACAGCAATAGTTAAAACCAATACTATTTTTAAAAAAAATAACAAAAAGGAAGTTGTATACATCAAAAGTGCACAGCTAGATATTTACCAAACCCAACATCCCTGTGTAATCAGCACCCAGATCAAGAAATAGAACATTATCGTCAACTCTAGAAGCTCCACTCATGCTCCCTCCCATTCTTTACCCTCTCTCCACCCAGGCTTCTACCAACATGGATTTGTTTTTCCTGTTTTCGCTCTTCATGGAACTGGAATCATACAAAATATATTCTTGTGTATTTGGTTTTTGATCTTAATGTTATGTATACGAGATTCTTCTATATTATTGTATGTAATTATAGGACACTCATTTTTGTTTCTTTAAATATTTCACTGTGTAAATACATCACAATTGATCCATTCTACTGTTGATGGGCATTTGGGTTTTCAAATTTCATTATCAGTTTTATACCACTGCCAATAGTACTGTATAAACTTTCTAGTACATATATCTTTTAGCAAACAGTGAACAAATGTCTGTTTGGTACGTACCTAGGAGTGGAATACCTGGATCACAGGGCAGGTGAATGTACTGCTTTAGAAGATATCACTAAACATTCTTCTAAAGTGGTTATTTAATTTATATTCCCACCAGTAATATATGAAAATTTCAGTTGCTCCATACCCTTGTCAACACTTTACTATATTCCATCTTTTTCGTTTTAGCTATTATGGAGGGTGTAGAGTGTATCTTTTGTGGTTTGAATTTGCATTTCCCAGATGAATAATGAGGCTGAGCAATTTTTCATATGATTAACGGACATTTGGATATCTTCTTTTGGGAAGGGTCTCTTCAAGTATTTTCCCTATTTTTTTCTATTGTTCCTATTGATTTGTAATTCTTTACATATTCTAGATACAAGTTCTTTGTGAGATATGTATCACAAATATTTTTCTCCCAGTCCGTACTTAATGCCTTTCCACTTAATGGTAGGTATTGATGAATAGAAGTTCTTAATTTTAGTAAGAGTAAATTATCAACTTTGTTTTATGATTAGTAAATTTTTTGTAGGATGAATAATTTTTCTTTTTTTAAACACTGTCCAGGGAACACTGAGACATGTTTCTTCTTCTTCTTCCTTTTTTTTTTTTAAAATATTTACTTATTTATTTGGTTGCACCAGGTCTTAGCTGTGGCATGTGAACTCTTAGTTGCAGCATGCCTGTGGGATCTAGTTCCCTGACCAGGGATCAAATCTGGGCCCCCTGCACTGGGAGTGTGGAGTCTAATCCATTGCGCCGCCAGGGAAGCCCCTAAGGAGGAATAATCTTTTAAGGCCACTCCTAATTCATAAGATTTTCTGATCAGCTTTTTGAGTAAACTATCCTCTACAGCATGAGGACATTTCTTAAGAGCTTTCAAAAACAGTTTAAATTCCTTATGGGAAAATTTTAAAAAGCGGTTTTCTTTTCTCTCAGGAGCTCATGCTTATAGACCAAACTCTCACAAAGGTAGGCCTCTACTTACCTTAGCATTTTTTCTTGAAGAAATTTGGAAACAAATAAGCTTTTATTATAAGCTTCTTCTAGAAGATGTTCCTGACAACCTCAATCTCATCTGTAGCTGAGTCTGGTTAGGTGAGTGATATATATGCTTCCCAGCATATCTATTTCTTTTGCCATAATTTCTCTTACCACACTATATTATAATTATTATCTGTTTATAGACTACAAATTCTATAAGGAAAGAAGAATGTCTTATTTTGCTTATTACTTTTTATCAGGTTCCTGGCCACAAACACTCAATGACTATCTGTTAACTGAATTCTAAGAAAATAATTACAAATATGTGTAAGAATCGGCCACAAGTTTGTCAACCAGATTGCCTGTAATACTGAAAGGTTTGAAATACCCTAAAGCACAGCTACATAAAAATAGCAGAGTGGCTCCAACACCCATTCATGATAAAAGCTCTCAGGAAACTAGGAATACAGGGGAACCTCCTCAGTTTGAGAAATAGCTACAAAAGACCTACAGCTAACATCACACTGAATGAGAAACTCAGAGCTATCTCACTAAGATCAGGAACAAGGCAAGGACTTCCCCTGTCACTACTGCTTTTCAACATCGTATTGCAAGTCCAAGCTAATGCAGTAAGACTAAAAAAGGAAATAAAAGGTGTATAGATTGGGAAGAAATAAAACTCTGTGTTCACAGATGACATGATCCTCTAAGTAGAAAATCCAGAAGAACTGACAAAAAAGGCTCCCAAAACTAATAAGCAATTACAGCAAAGCTGTAGGATACAGGTTAACATACAAAAGTTAATCACTTCTATATACCAGCAACAAACAAACAGAATTTGAAATTAAAAAAAAAAAAACCACTTACATCAGCACCCAAAACAACTAAATACTTTAGGAATAAATCTAACAAAATATGTATCAATACAATATCCATATGAGGAAAACTAAAAACCTCTAATGAACAAAATTAAAGAACTAAATAAATGAAGAGATATTCTATATTCATGAATAGGAAGATTCAATATTGTCAAGATGTCAGCTCTTCCTGACTTGATCCACAGATTCAATGCAATACCAATCAAAATCCTGGCAAGTTATTTTGTGACTATTGATAAAATGATGCTAAAGTTTACACGGAGAAGCAAAAAACCCAGAAAAGACATTACTGAAGGAGAAGAACAAAATGGGAGGACTGAAGCTACCTGACTTCAAGACTTACCATAGGATACAATAATCAACACAGTGTGGTAGTGGTGAAAGAATAGATTAATGGGACAGAATAGACAGCCCAGACACAGATCCACATAATATGGCCAATTGATTTTTTGACAAATGAGCAAAGGCAATACAATGGAGAAAAATTAGTCTCTTCAACAAACAGTGCTGGAACAACTGGAAATCTACATGTAAAAAAAAGAATCTAGACACAGACCTTACACCCTTCACAAAAATCAACTCAAAATGGATCACAGACCTAAAAGTAAAGCGCAAAAGTATAAAGTTTCTAGAAGATAACATGGGAGAAAATTCAGATGACCTTGGGTTTCATAATGAGTTTTTAGATACAACAGAGGCACAATCCATGAAAGAAAGACTTGATAAGACACTCCACTAAAATTAAAATGAAAACTTCTGCTCTGCAAAAGACAGTGTCAAGAAAATGGAAAAACAAGCTGTAGATTGGGAGAAAATATCTGCAAAACACACAGCTGATAAAGCACTGTTATCCAAAATATACAAAGAACTCTTAAAATTCAACAATTAGAAAATGCACAACTCAGTTTAAAAATAGGACAAAAACCTTCAAGATATTTCACCAAAGATAAAAGCATGGCAAATAAGCATATGAAAACATGCCCCACATCATATATCATCAGATTAATGCAAATTAAAACAACAATGAGACATCACTATACCTCATAGTGGTACATTCCATATACCTATTAAAGTGGTCAAAATTTGGAACACTGACAACACCAAATGCTGATGAGGATGTGGAGCAACAGGAACTCTCATTCATTGCTGGTGGGAATGCAAAGTGGTACAGCCACTATGGAAGACAATTTGGCAGTACATTTATAAGATGAGCATACTCTTATCATACATCCAGCAACCGTGATCTTTAGTATTCATCCAGAGGAGCTGAAAACTTATGCCCATACAAAAACATGCACATAATGTTTACAGCAGCTTTATTCATAATTGCAAAAACTTGGAAGCAATGAAGATGTTCTTCAGTAGGTGAATGGGTAAATAAACTACAGTACATCTAGACAATGGAATATTATTCAAACTAAAAGGAAATGAGCTTTCTAACCATGAAAAAATACAGAAGAAACTTAAATATTACTAAGTGAAAGAAGCCAGTCTGAAAAAGCTACATATTATATAATTACAACTATAAGACACTGTGGAAAAGGCAAAGCTATGGAGATAGTAAAAAGATCAGTGGGTTGGGGGAAGGAAGGGATGAATAGGCAGAGCAGAGAGGATTTTTAGGACAGTGAAACTACTCTGTATGATATTATAACAGTGAACACATGTCATTATACATTCGTCCAAACCCAGAGAATGTACAATACTAAGAGTGAACCTTAATGTAAACTATGGATCTTGGGTGATTATGATGTGTCAAAGTGGTTTCACCAATTGAAGCAAATGTACCACTATGGTGGAGGATGTTGATAATGAAGGAAAATGCATGTGTAAGGGCATTATTTGGGAAATCTCTATACCTTCCATTCAATTATGCTGTGAACTTAAAACTGCTCTAAAAAGTAGTCTATTTTTCAAACAATGTAGTAGCAGAGTGGCATTTACTGACACAGAAAGATGCTTTTAATATGCCATTATATACGAGAAATAGTTACACATGTGATCCAATTTCCTGACACTACTCATTAAAAATAAATGTTTTCAGCAGTTGGCCCTGTTTCTGGGGGTTCCAACAGATTCAACCAACTGAAGATTGAAAATATTAAAAAAGTAAATTCCAGAAAGTTCCAAAAAGCAAAACTGGAATTTGCCACACACCAGCAACCACTTACACAGCATTGACCTTGTACTTACAACTATTTACAAGCATTTACATTGACATAGGTATTATAAATAATCTAGAGATGATTTAAAGTATATGGGAGAGGATGTATATAGATTATATGCAAATACTATGGCATTTTATATAAGAGACTTCCATAAAAGGGATTTTGGTACCTGTGGGATGTCCTGGAACCAATCCCCTGTGGATACTGAGGGAGAACTGTACTTGTTTTTTAATAAGATACAGGCATTAAGGACCTACATATAATATACCTGTACCCTCAACTTCATTTTGAACAAAGATTTTATTTTTGAATACCAAAATTTCCTGGGGATCAAAACTCTGGATTCTAGTTCTGCCTGCACACTAACTTGTCTATGGTTACATAAATTTCCTTGAGTACCATTTTTTGTCTATTTAATGAGAATAAATAGATAAATAAATACATCAGAATTGCTATAATAGTCTTTTTTTTTACCTACACATTTTACTATTTCACAATTTCTAAATCTAAAATCACCTAATTCGATTTCTTTTTGCATTTCTTAACCTTGCTTGATAATAACTTTGAAAAAACAAAGCAACAAAATTTGTAAAAATTAAACGCAACTTTAAAAATGGTCAGTCTCAACTCACTGCTATAATTTAATGCCTGTGTAATGAACCTGTGACCAAATCTCAAGAGAAAAGACAATCAACAGATCCCAACCCCAAAACAGCTCAGATGTTGGAAGTATTAATCAAACAAACTTTTAAAAGCTTTTCTAACTATGCTCCATGAGATAAAGGTAAATACTTATGAAGTGAATGAAAAGAAAGATGTTCACAGCAAAGAAACAGAAACTACCAAAAAAAAAAAGAAAAGGAGGGCTTCCTTGGTGGCGCAGTGGTTGGGAGTCTGCCTGCCAGTGCGGGATACACGGGTTCGGGCCCTGGTCTGGGAGGATCCCACATGCCGCGGAGCGGCTGGGCCCGTGAGCCACAGCTACTGAGCCTGCACGTCTGGAGCCTGTGCTCCGCAGCAAGAGGGGCCACCATAGTGAGAGGCCCGCGCACCGCGATGAGGGGTGGCCCCCGCTCGCCGCAACTGGAGAGGGCCCTCGCACAGAGGCGAGGACCCAACACAGCCATAAATAAATAAATAAATTAATTAATTTTTTAAAAAAAGTTCTCATCACAAGAAAAAAAAAAAGGAAAAAAAAAAGGAAAATTTCACAACTGAAAAAAATTATCTAAAGTAAAAAGTTTGCAGAATGGGTTCAATAAAAGAATGAAGATGACAGAAAAAAGTGTCAGTGAACTTGAAAATAAATCCACATAAAGTATCCAATCTGAATAATAGTGAAACAAAAGTTGAATAAAATGAACAAGGGGGACTTCCCTGGTGGTCCAGTGGTTAAGAATCCGCCTTCCAATGCAGGGGACACGGGTTTGATCCCTGGTTGGGGAACTAAGACCCCACATGCTGCAGGGCAACTAAGCCCATGTGCCACAACTAGAGAACCCTTGTGCCACAACTACTGAGCCCGTGCGCCACAACAAAAGATCCCACATGCTGCAACTAAGACCCGACACAGCCAAACAAATAAAAAAGTAAATATTAAAAAAAAATGAACAAGGCCTCAGGAGTCTGTAAGATAATATCAAAAAGTCTAACACTCATATCACTGAAGTTCCTGGACAGATGAAAAATTTTTGCAGAAATATTTACAGAAGAAATGGTTGAAAATTCCTGAAGTTGAAGGACATAAATTTATAGGAGCAAACCTCAAAGAGGATAAAACCAGAGAAAACTATGTTTACACACATCATCACACAGCTAAAAATAAAAGTATTAGAGAAACAAATGAAAGTAGTGAGAGAAAAAACCCATTTTTACAGGGGGACACCAATTAAAATGACCGTAGATTTCTCATCAGAAATCAAAAAGACTAAGAAAACAGTCTAAGAATACTTTCAAAGTGATGGAAGAAAGAACTGTCTACCCACAAATCTATAAACAGCAAAAATACCCTTCAGGAATAAAGGTAAAATAGTTTTCAGATGAAGTACAAATAAGATAATTCATCATCAATAAACCAGGTGTAAAAAAAACACTAAAGGAAATTCTTTACGCTTAAGAAAAATGATACAAGAGGAAACAATGAATGAAGAAAAAGCAACAGAAATGTTAAATATCTGAACAAAAAGAAACTACGTTTTCCCTCTTCAATTCTCTAAAATAGATATGTGTACTCAAAGTAAAAATTGTAATACAGTCCATAGTTATAATACATGTAGACTATTAACAACCTATAACGTATTCTTATCATAACTGAATGTTTATACTACTCTAATATCTTGGGTATTCATTGTTCTCTGACATCAAAGTCAGAGAATGAAAAACTGGCATGTTTATGTAACAAAAAGGACTCTTTTATATCATAGTTCAGTGCCTGAGAGTGGAGAACAAGATGGGAATGGTGTGGACGGGTGAGCAACGCCAGTAATGGCTGTGGTGGCAGCAGTCGCCCCACTGTGGGGAGACTATGAGGCATGCACTTTCTACTGGTGCCCATCCATCAGCAGCATGGAGCGCCCTGCTCCACTGCTCACAGAGCAGTCATGGAGCAGTCACTCACTAAAGGCTCTCAGGACTCACTTATCTCTGCCCCTGCCTCTCCATGTCTCTTTCAGTTTCCTAGTGAGTGCAGGAAGAGCTGTTCTCTCCACTGGATGGAAAGGAGTAAGGAGAGAGTGGTCCATCAAACAAGGAAGTGATGGTGGAAGGGTACAGTGACAGCTTCTGGGTGATCAGAATTATAGTTGGCCGAGACAGGCAATGAGGAGACATCAGTGTTTTTAATAAATATATATTCTTTTCTTCCTCTATATCATCATTTAGTAGTTTGCTAGAGATTATTTTTATTAAAAGTTTCAAGGTTGCTAATATCTCTTCAAAAAAAAACCAAACCAAAACAAAAAAACAAAAACAAACCAAAACAACTAGTGCTCTGGATTGCAACAAAGACTAAAGAAGCCCACCTAAGCCTCTTTCTCCCACTGATTAACACTAAAAGCTCTGGATAGAATACAGAAACAATGATCTAAAAGTAAAAAATAGGCAGGTTGGGGAGGGAGTCAAAAATGTGAAAAATGATCCTTATGGGGATGAATTTTATGATTTTTCTTTTTCTTCTCTCTCCCACCTTTTCCTGAGGATGGCCCCAACTGCAGAAATACACTAGGAGTATGTGAAGAGACTCAAAACAACAACAACAACACACCACACAAAACAAAAAAACTTTGTCTATCTAGCTATAACACCAGGGCCCCTACAACCTGGAGAAAATAGGTGGAAAATTCTTTTTTCTCCCCCTTGCTTCCCAAACCTTTCCTCTCCTGTCCCTGCCCTGAGGCCACACTTAATTGCTTAGCTGCATGACAAAGCATCTAAAACCCCAAAAGAAAATCTACCTTCTAGCCAGCTGAACCAGGAAAAGGGGGCCCAGTAGCCTGAAGAGCAGGAGACAGAAATCTTCATTAGTATTTTCTCTCCCTTCTTTCATTGCTTTGCTACAAGGGTAGCCCAAGCTGAGCTCCAGTCCACTATGTGACAGTGCAGACAGCTAAAACTCTGAGAGAAGCCTATGTTTCTGGGAAACAGCCTTGGAAGAAAGACATCAGCATCTCTTTCCCCTCAAAAGACCAGGTCTGTTTACTGTCCAGTATAAGCATCCTCTGGAGCAAAGATCAAGCAGACATTGCCTATTATAAATGATTTGGGTTCCCTAAGCTCAGGTTCCTCAGCTGTGACACAAACCAAAGGCTGGTGCAACACTGGCCTGGGCCCCTCCATTTATTATCCTGGCAAGAGAGGGGCAAGGGAAATGGTCACAAACATATTCATGCTACTGGGTTGGCCAAAAGGTTCGTTTGTTTTTTTCCACAAGATGGCTGTCATAGCACTTAGTTGTCTTTAACTTCATTCAAAACAATTTTGTTAGATGGTATGTGACACCTGTCATATCAGCGTGCATTTGAAAAAAAGACATCAAAATTGGTGAATTCTTGTGTAGCCATTTTAATTAATTAATTAATTTATTTATTTTTGGCTGTGTTGGGTCTTTGTTTCTATGAGAGGGCTTTCTCTAGTTGCGGCAAGCGGGGGCCACTCTTCATCGCGGTGCACAGGCCTCTCACTATTGCGGCCTCTCTTGTTGCGGAGCACGGGCTCCAGACGCGCAGGCTCAGTAATTGTGGCTCACGGGCCCAGTTGCTCCGCGGCATGTGGGATCCTCCCAGACCAGGGCTCGAACCCGTGTCCCCTGCACTGGCAGGCAGATTCTCAACCACTGCACCACCAGGGAAGCCCTGTAGCCATTTTAATACTGAAGATGGAAGAAAAAATAACGTTTTCAGCATATTTTGCTTTATTATTTCAAGAAAAGTAAAAACGCAACTGAAACGCAAAAAAAGATTGGTGCAGTGTATGGAGAAGGTTCTGTGACTGATCAAATATGTCAAAAGTGGTTTGCGAAGTTTCATGCTGGAGAGTTCTCACTGGACGATGCTCCACGGTGGGGTAGACCAGTTGAAGTTGACAGCGATCAAATCGAGACATTATCTGAGAACAATCAACGTTATACCACACGGGAGATAGCCGACATACTCAAAATATCCAAATCAAGCGGTGAAAATCATTTGCACCAGCTTGGTTATGCTCATCACTTTGATGTTTGGGTTCCACATAAGTTAAGCAGAAAAAACCTTCTTGACCATATTTCTGCATGCGATTCTCTACTTAAACGTAATGAAAACATTCCATTTTTAAAACAAATTGTGACAGGCGATGAAAACTGGATACTGTACAATCATGGGGAACGGAACAGATTGTGGGGCAAGTGAAATGAACCACCACCAACCACACCAAAGGCTGGTCGTCATTCAAAGAAGGTGATGTTGTGTATATGGTGGAATTGGAAGGGAGTCCTCTATTATGAGCTCCCTCCGGAAAACCAAATGATTAATTCCAACAAGTACTGCTCCCATTTAGACCAACAGAAAGCAGCACTCGATGAAAAGCGTCCAGAATTAGCCAACAGAAAGCGCATAATCTTCCGTCAGGATAATGTAAGACTGCATGTTCCTTTGATGACCAGGCAAAAACTGTTATAGCTCGGCTGGGAAGTTCTGATTCATCCATTGTATTCACCAGACATTGCACCTTCGGATTTCCATTTATTTTGGTCTTTACAAAATTCTCTTAATGGAAAAAATTTCAATTCCCTGGAAGTCTGTAAAAAGCACCTAGAACAGTTCTTTGCTCGAAAAGACAAAAAGTTTTGGGAAGATGGAATTATGAAGTTGCCTGAAAAATGGCAGAAGGTAGTGGAACAAAAGGGTGAATATGTTGCTCAATAAAGTTTTTGGTGAAAATGAAAAGCGTGTCTTTTATTTTTACTTAAAAACCGAAGGCACTTTTTGGCTAACCCAATACTTGCTATGCTTTGAGTAAGAAAGTCCTTTATCATGTCAACTTCCAGCAACAATAAAACAAGTTAATCTGTTAGCTTACCAGGAGAGTAAAGTTTACCCTTTACAGTTCTTGAAAGAAAAAATTAGTGACCTTGAAGATAAATCATTAGGAAATCTCCAATCTGAGTAATAGAGAGGAAAAAAGAAATAAAGAAAATGAATAGAACCCCAAGGATCTGTGAAACAGTATAAAAAGGTCTAACATTCATGTTACTGAAGTCCTAGAAAAAGAGCAACGCAAAACAATATTTCAAGAAATGATGCGGGCTTCCCTGGTGGCGCAGTGGTTGAGAATCTGCCTGCTAATGCAGGGGACACGGGTTCGAGCCCTGGTCTGGGAAGATCCCACATGCCACGGAGCAGCTGGGCCCGTGAGCCACAATTGCTGAGCCTGCGCGTCTGGAGCCTGTGCCCCGCGACGGGAGGGGCCGCGATAGAGAAAGGCCCGCGCACCGCGATGAAGAGCGGTCCCCGCACCGCGATGAAGAGTGGCCCCCACTTGCCGCAACTGGAGAAAGCCCTCGCACGAACCGAAGACCCAACACAGCCAAAAATAGATAAATAAATAAATAAATAAATAAATAAATAAAAAAGAAAAAAAATCCTTTTAAAAAAAGAAATGATGGCTAAAAACTCTACAAATTTGGTACAAGACATTAATTTACAGATCCAAAAAAAAGAAAACTCCAAACAGGACAACTTCAGAGAAAACTAGATGCAGCCTCATTATTAAAAATGGCTGCTATCTGGGACTTCCCTGGTGGTCCCGTGGTTAAGAATGCACCTTTCAATGCAAGGGACACAGGTTCAATCCCTGGTCAGAGAACTAAGATCCCACATGCTGTGGGGCAACTAAACCCGTGCACTCTAGACCCCGCACACCACAACTAGAGAGCCCTTGTGCCCACGTGCCACAACTAGAGAGCCCATGTGCTGCAACTACTGAGCCCAGGCTCTGGAGCCCGTGCACCACAACTAGAGAGCCAGCGTGCCACAACTACTGAGCCTGTGCTCTGGAGCCTGCGTACCACAACTACAGAGCCCACGTGCTGCAATTACTAAGCCCACACGCTCTGGAGCTCACACATTGCATCTAGAGAGAAGCCTGCGTGCCACAACGAAGAGCCCACGTGACGCAACTGAGACCCTATGCAGCCAAATAAATACATAAATAAAAATGTTTTAAAAAAAAAAAGAAATAAAAGAAGAACCAAAGAAATGGTAACTGGGGATATAAAATAGACCATTTTTCTTTTCTTAAGATATTTAAAATGTGTATAACTATGAAAGCAAAAATTACAACAATGGTAAAGTTTTCAATGAATGGAGATGTAATACATATGAGAAATATAACATGAAAGAAAGAAGATAAATGGACCTATATGGTTGTAAGGCTCTGAATTTTGTTTGTCAAAGTACAATATTATCTCTAATTGGACTGTAAATGTTTAGGTATATATTTCCCTCTGTTTTCAGAGGGAAAAACAGAAGTGAAAAACAGTAATCAAATAAAATGCTAGATCTAATGCAATCACACCAATAATCACATTAAATGTAAATATTCTAAACACACCAATTAAAAGACAGAAGTGGCCATATTGTGTACAAAAATAACAATGCACAACAATATGCTGCCTACAAAACCCTACTTTAAAGACATAGGTAAGTTAAAAGTAAAAGAATGGAAAAAACATGTCATGCTACCAAAGAAGAGCTGGAGTGTTACATTAACATCAGATAAAATAAACTTAAGAATAAGGAGTATTATCAGCAATAAAGAGGAGTATCATGTGATAAAAGGATCAATTTGCCAAGAAATTATAATAATACTAAATTACAGTAATTGATACAATAAATAGATAATAAGGGAAGATAGAGAAGACCTGGAAAAGTATATCAATCAACTTGACTGAACATTTAGAGAACACTTCAACAATAACATTAGACTATATACATGTTTTTCAAGTGTACACAGACTGTTCACCATAACAGACCACATTCTGGGCCATCAGACAAACCTTAACAAATTTAAAAGAACTGGAACCATAAAACATTCTCTGACACTAACAAAACAAACCTGTATCAGTAACAGAAAACTATCTGGAAAATCCTCAAATTTTGGAAATTAGCACACTTCTAAATAACCTATAAGTCAAACAGGAAGTCACAAGGGAAACTAGAAAATAGTTTAAATTGAATAAAAACAAAAACACAGTATCAAAATTTGTGGGATGCAGCTAAAGCAGTGCTTACAGAAAAATACATAGCTAAATACTAGCACTCAAAAAAAAAAAGTCTTAAACCAATGATCAAAGCTTGACAAAAGAGAAGAGTAAACTAAACAGACAGCAAGCAGAAGGAAATTAATGAAATTAAAAAACAAAACAAAAAATAAAAAAGAAACCAAGAAACCAAAAACTGATTTTTTGGAAAGATTCCAATAAAATGACAAACCTTTAGCAAGATTAAAATGAATGAATAAATAAACAAAGAGATGACATAAATTACCAATATAAGCAATGAAAAAGGAGGGGCATTACCCAGACTACACAGATACGGTAATAGGATAATGGAGTATTATGAAAAACCTATGCCCATGAATTTCACAGCTTACACTGAACAGACAAATTCCTTGAAAGTCACATACCACCAAAGTTCAACAAGAAGAAATACTTCTGTATCTATCAGATACACTGAATTTGAAATTAAAAATCGTCCAGCAAACAAAACAACATGCTCAGATGATTTTACTAGCAAGTTCTGTCAACCCTTAAGGCAGACATATGACTAATTCCACACAATCTCTTCAAGAATATAGAAGAGGGGGAAACACTCTCCAACTCATTTAATGAGGTAAGCATTTCTGATACCAAAATCAGACAGTACAAGTAAAAGAAAACGACACACAAATATCTGTCACAAACACAGACACAATAGCAGCAAAACACTGGCAAACTGGATGCAGCAATATATAAAAAGGATAAATACATTATGACTGTGTGGGGTTTATGCCAGGAATTCAAGGTTTCAACATTTGAAAATCAATCAATATAATCCAGCTTATCAATAAACTAAAGAGAATTATATGAACATCTTATTAGATGCAGAAAAATCATTTGCCAACATCAACATCATTCAGAGATACAAAAGTCAGAAAACCAGAAATAGAAGGAAACTTCTTTAACCCAATAAAGGTCATCTACCCAAAAAAATCATATTTAAGGGAGAAAAAAAAATGAATATTTTCCTCCTATTAGCACGAAAGGAGAAAAGATACCCACTCTCACCATTTCTATTCAGTATTACAATATTGGTTCCAGCTAGTGCATTAAAACAAGAAAAAGAAAGACATACAGATTGGAAAGAAATAAAACTCTAATCAGAGACAACATGATTGTTTACATAGAAAATCCCAAAGGTTCTACAAAAAAACCTACTAGAACTAGAATGTTTAGCAACAGTTGCAGAAAACAGGGTAAATATGCCACCAATGAGCAAATGTAAAGGATATAAAGGCACCAAAAAACCATAAGATAGGTATAAACTAATAAAATATGTACTAGATCTGTATGCTGATAACTATGAACACTGATGAAAAAGATCAAGACAGACCTAAAAGAAAAAAAAAAGGAGAGAAATAGTATACCTATGGCTTAAAGGCTCAATATTGTTAATAAGTTAATTCTCCCCCAAACTAATCAATGGATTCATTACAATCTCAATTAAAATCTCAGCAGGAATTTTTGGTAGAAATCAATAAATAGATTCTAAAATTATATGGACAGGCAAAAGAACTAGAATAGCCAAAACTATTTTGAAAAGAACAAAGTCACTGGATTCACACTACCTGATTTCAAGACTCAGTTAATCAAGGTAATCAAGACCACATAGAACGGGCAAAAAGATAGTCAAAAGATCAATGAAACAGAGTCCAGAAATAGACCCACACATATATGCTCTACTGATTTTTGACAAAGATGCAAAGACAACCCAATGAAGAAACTTTTAAAGTCTAGCTTCTCTAACTTAATATAAAACATCTGAAATTCACTGATGTTTGTTGCATGTACTGAAAAATACTATCAACTAACTTAATACTTATAGAACATTCCACCCAATATCAGACTAAATACATTCTTTTCAAGTGCACACATAATATTTACCACAGAAGACCATATTCTGAGCCATAAACTGTAAAATGATTCTTTCAATAAATGGTGGTTGAACAAGATATTTATATTCAAAAAAATGAATCTCAACTCATAAGAAAACTCAAAATCAATCTGAAGTCCAAATATAAAAGCTAAAACTATAAAACTTATAGAAAAAACATAAGCAAAACCTTTGTGACCTTGTGTTAATGTTAGCCAAGGATTTCATATGTAACATATGAAGTACTATCAATTAAAAAAGGATAAAACAAGCCACAGATTGGGAAAAAATATCTTCAAAACACACATCTGGCAAAGGATGTGTATTCAGAATACATGAAGAATTCTCAAAACTCAATAAGGAAACCCATTTAAAAATGGCTAAAAGATACGAAAGAACACTTCACCAAAGGAGACAATTTTCAGATAGTGAACACGTATGTGAAAAGATATGCACCATCATTAACCATTAAGGAATGTGTATTAAAACCACAATTAGATAACACTACATACCTTGCAGAACGGCTGAAAATCACTGGTATGCTGGTATATGTTTAGCAATCAGGTCTTTGGGAGAGAAGACCCTGAATTTTAGCTTTTGCTGATTTCTGTGGCATAAACATACCCTCTGTGGCTGATTTCTCCCGACTGAATGTGGAGCTAGGAAGATATGTTACTTTCCACCATACGGATACAACAGACATATATAGAAACTAGTAAAACACAGTAAAGGAATTAGGAAGCGGCTAGTTTTATATATTTATTACCTTTGTTTTTTTAATATAATTTATTTGTGTTTATATAATTTAATTTTTAACAATGGCTGTTTACTAACCAGTTTACAAAATTCCTGATAATTTAAAGATCAGTTCTTTCAAGCCAGTATAAGCCAGCCCCAAGCGTGCCACTGCCTGAAATAAAACTGACACTAACAAGTGCTGACAAGGATGTGGAAAAACCGAATTCTCACTCATTGAAGAAAACAGTCTGGCAGTTATCTTTTTCTTCTTTCTCTTTCTTTCTTAGAATCTTTTACAATTTTTTTAGATTTCAGAGATAAAATGAATGAAAACCTGACCAGAGACTAAAACAGGCAAATCCAGATGCACTGAAGTTTCCTTCGGACTTAGCCTTCAGGATTCAAACACTCAATAATACATACAAAGTGTGACTCTTTGAATAGGAATAAAGTTTCAATATATATATTTTTAAAGAAATTTATTTATTTATTTTATTTTTGGCTGCATTGGGTCTTTGTTGTTGCAGGCAGGCTTTCTCTAGTTGTGGTGAGCGGGGGCTACCCTTCGTTGCAGTGCACGGGCTTCCCATTGCGGTGGCTTCTCTTGTTGCAGAGCACGGGCTCTAGGCGTGCGGCTTCAGCAGTTGTGGCATGCCAGCTCAGTAGTTGTGTCTTGCAGGCTCTAGAGTGCAGGCTCAGTAGTTGTGGCACGTGGGCTTAGTTGCTCCACGGCATGTGGGATCTTCCCAGACCAGGGCTCGAATCTGTGTCCCCTGCATTGGTAGGCGGATTCTTAACCACTGTGCCACCAGGGAAGTCCCTAAAACTTCAATATTAAAATAACTTCTATGATGGGAGGAAATACCATAACATACTTTTGTCTTGAAACATCATGCTTTCATTTTAATGAAACCATATATTATCAATTCTCAGACTTGGAGAACACTGTCCTAATGGACATGGTCTTGAGTTATATTACTAGTTATTATTATAACTTGAGTTATATTATTACTAGAGCCATTAACTTGCAAGACTAAAAGTAATTAACTTCATCTCCCTATGCTTTATCTCCCTTGAACCTTTCTGGCAAAAAGTTTGGCAAGTCTCTTAGAAAGTTAAACATGTATTTACCACACAACCAGCAATCCTACTTCTAAGTATTTTCCCAAAGGAGATGAAAACTGTTCATACAAAAATCTGTACATAGATGTTTATGTCGTCTCTAGTCATTAATGCCCAAAACTGTAAACAACATAAACATTTTTCAACAACAAACAACTGTGATACACAATACAATGGAATACTAAATTCAGCAACAAAAAGGAATGAATTACTGATACATGCAACAACATCAATAAATATTAGATACTTTAGGTTAAGTTAAAGAAGCTACATTCAGGAAGTTTCATACTGTTTTATTTATAAAAAATATAATTCCATTTATATGAGTCCATTTACATGAAATTCTGGAAAAGACAAAACTATAGGCAAAAAACAGATCAGTAGGTGCCAGAGGCTGGGAGTGGGAGGCGTTAACTACATGAGAGAATTTTTAGGAGGTGATGGAAGTGTCCTATATCTTGATTGAGGTGGTAGTGAACTTTACTAACTGAGGTAAATTTTATCACAACTAAAAACTATCATCACAGGAAAAAAACACCAGAGTTCAATTTTATAGGAAAGTGGGCATTTGAAAAGTAACATCAAGGACAAATCTGGGGAGTTCCCTGGCAGTCCAGTGGTTAGGACTCCAAGCTTTCACTGCTGAGGGCCTGGGTTCAATCCCTGGTCAGGGAACTAAGATCCCACAAGCCGTCAGCATGGCCAAAAGAAAAACCAAAACAAAACAAAACAATTCTTTTTAAGAAAAAAACTGAAAAAAATTGAGCACCTCTGCCTCAAGCAACTACATAGAATAACATTTTTTACAGGCACTAAAAATAGCTCATTCTAAAACCCTTATATTTAATGGCTTCCAGGGAAAGTAGTCAGTTAGAGTTATACCTCGCCATAAATCTCTTTCTAGTATTTTCCATGCTGTTGCCTTTAAATACCTGGTCATGAAATGTCTTTCCTCTTAAACATAGGTAATTCATAATGAAATTTTCAAAAAAATTAAAACATTTAAAGTTGGATGCCAACCCAAAGATTAGAAGACAGAATTAGGAAAACAAGATATATGCTGTTACTACCTGTTGTGTTAGAACAATAGATACTAAACTTCAGTTCTTTATCAAAAGACTCTTTAGTCTTACTCTACTTGCTCTCTTGATAATGTCACCCACTTTTCAGGGTTTCAAAGATCATCTCTATGCAATTAAGTCACTCCAGTTTTCTATACTATTTCTGTACCATGTGCATATTTCAATTACACATATATCACCTGGTATTGCAGGTGCTTGTTCACACAGGTGTGTTTTATGTTGACTCCTGTTGGTTCATATACTCCATAAGGGCAAGGACTAGATTTCTACTAAACTAGTTTGGTTTAGTGTCACCGTTCAATAAATTGTATTGAATCTGTATCTCTAGTCCATCCAGTATTTCTAGCTGTCTGATAGTATCTGCATTGGTGTAACTTATTCCCAAATGAAATAAACTTATAATTCCTTCCCCTAGACATTGTAAGTCTTAAGATGTATATCTTTTAATCTGCTATTGCATCAACTTCTTTCTCTCCTGTATTATTTGCATTTTTCTTCTTGAGGCTTTTAACCTCAGATTTAAAATAACCTCTGGCTCATCAACCTACCAATGATACCTCACACTCAAATTTATCCCTCAGACCACTAGCACATTAAGCATCCTAGGTGATCATGTTACTGCCCTGGAAATCTTCCAGAGCTCTTACGTGCCTACAAAACAAATTTCAAAGCTGTTCACAATCTCACCACATTAACCTGTAACATCCTATATTCAGCCACTCAGAATTATTTATGGTTCCCTAAAATATGGACTGAACCTTAAGTAACACGTGCCATTCTCCCACATTGAAATTTCATTCCACCCTTCAAAGTCTCTCTTAAATATTACCATCTCAATGGCTTTTCCTAGCCAACAGAAACACTTACTGTTCATCTACTATGTGTCAGGAACGCTGATAGGAGTTAGAATCGCTCCCATTTCACTGGTACTTTCAGTGTTTTCAGATCATATAGTCATAGTCTGTCTGTATCAGAGTTTTCTGTACATCTTTCTTCTCCACTGGAGATTTTCTGTCCTCAAAGATTTGCATTATCTTGCTAATATCTGCACTCCCGTTATCATCTAAGAAGTATGGTAGAGAGTAAATACTCAAGTATTTACTGACGTCAACTAAGTACAGTATCTTCTGAGCAATTATGGCATAGAGTTACATGGTGGGAAAGGAATTCTAAGACCTGTGAACCTCCCATCTGGAAATTTCATTTGAAATGCACTATAAACTATCATGTGACAGTGTTGGGGAAACTGTGGTTCTCAACTTAACTTCAGCTGACCTTAAGATTTGAGGTTACTACAAGAACCGGTGTAAACATCTACAGTCAACCAATTTTCAGAAAGGATGCCAAGACCATTCAATGGAGAAACAGTCTTTTCATCAAATGGTGCTGTGACAACTGGATTGCCACATGCAAAACAATGAAGTTGGACTTTACCTCATACCATATACAAAAGTTAACTCAAAACGAATCAAACCCCTAAATGTAAGAGCCAAAACTATAAAACTCTTAGAAGAAAACATATTCATGGAATTCATGGAAAAGACTCTGACAAGTATAGGTTTCTGGTAACTGACTATACTGCTGAGCCGAATGAATAAGCATTTTCAGAACTCTAATGGAAAACTGATGAATTCATAAAAGTGCTAACAAAAGATCAAGATGAAAAAAAAATTAATTACATGGGACTGAGTGAACTGATGAGGATGATTATAATTTTTGTGACTTTCTTTTTGAATTAAAAAAAAGTGATATAAATTTATGTAAAAAGAACTTAATGTAAAACAATGCCATTCTTCTCACATATTTTCTCTTGTTTTGGAAAATACAGATATTTTCTGTTAAAAACGTGATTTATGCTGACACGTAATAGGTTATTGTTATTATAAATGAATTAATTAATTAAAAAAACAGATATAAATCTTCATGACCTTGGATTGGGTAGGGGATGCTTATATGTGATGTTGAAAGCATGACCAACAAAATAAAAGACAGATAAACTGGACTTCATCAAATTTTTAAGAAATTTGTGCTTCAGAGAACACTGTCAAGAACATGAAAAGACAATCCACAGAATGGGGGAAAATTTTTGCAAATCATGTATCTGGTAAAGAACTTGTATCTACAATATACAAAAAATTCTTATAAATAAAAAGACAGGGCTTCCCTGGTGGCGCAGTGGTTAAGAATCCGCCTGCCAATGCAGGGGACACCGGTTCAAGCCCTTGTCCGGGAAGATCCCACATGCCACAGAACAACTAAGCCCGTGTGCCACAACTACTGAGCCTGTGCTCTAGAGCCCACGAGCCACAACTACTGAGCCCGCACGCCACAACTACTGAAGCCTGCGCACCTAGAGCCCATGCTCCGCAACAATAGAAGTCGCCACAATGAGAAGCCCACGCCCCACAACGAAGAGTAGCCCCCGCTCGCTGCAACTAGAGAAAGCCTGCGCGCAGCAACAAAGACCCAATGCAGCCAAAACTAAAATAAATAAATAAATATTTTTTAAAAAATAAAAAATAAAAAGACAACTCAACTGAAAAATGAGCAAAGGCTCTGAACAGACATTTCTCCAAAGATGTACAAATGGCCAATAAGCACATGCAAAGATGTCTTCAAGAAAATATAATCAAAACCACACTTAGATACCATTTCACATGCATTATGATGGATAGAATAAAAAAGTCGAATAATAACAAATGTTGGTGAGAATGTGGAAAAACTGGTTCCCTCGTACATGGCTGGTGGGAATGTAAAATGGTGTGGCCATTTTGGGAAACCACTCCAGCAATTCTTCAAATGATTAAATGTAGAATCACCATATAACCCAGCAATTCTACTTGTACACAAATGTTTATTGCAGCATTATTTATAATAGTCAAAATGTAGATACAACGCAAATGTCCAATGAATGACAAAATGGATAGACAAAATGGATAAACAAAATGTGGTATAGCCATACAATGGATTATTATTCAGGCATAAAAAAGAATTAAGTATAGACTTTGAAAACATTACGTCAAGTGAAAGAAGTTAGTCACAAAAGACCACATGTTACATGATTTCATTCATGTAAAGTCTAGAATAGGGACGTCTATAGAGACAGAAAGTGTATCAGTAGTTGCCTAAGGTTGGGGGCAGAGGAGTTTAGGGAATGGGGACGGGGGTGAGAGGGTACGAGGTTTCTTTCTGAGGTGATGAAAATGTTGTAGTATCTGTGAAAATACTAAAACCCATAAAATTGTACATACTAAATGCGTGAGTTATATGATATGTGAATTATAACTCAATAAAGCTGTTTAAAAAAAGAACAGGTGAAACTAACACAACATTGTAAATCAACTATAATTCAAAAAAGAAAAAAAAAAAGAACAGGCATATAATATAAATTTCCTGACCTTTTTAAGGTGTTGTCTTACTACTTCATGCTGCCTTAGGGCAAGCACCTTTTAAGCTTAGGACTATATCATTAAAAAAAAAAAAAAAAAAGGCAGTAAACGTGGTATTCCTAAACAATGTAAAGCCTCTCAGGTACAAAAAAAGAACAAGCTTTTGCCAGATTTTTTCCCTTCTCATTCCCTTCCCTGCCCCCATGCCAGCCCTCCTCTACTCTGTTTCATAGTCACAACAGAAACATACACTAGGGGTTTTAAATATGCTTTAGCTACTGAACATAGCTTGATGTGACTGTTCTTAATTTTGAAAGGAAAGGAGTCTAGTATTGGGATAAAAACATACTCATAGCATACATATACACTAAGTTGTATAGTCATTACAAGCTTAACAATTATGACATGGAAGCTGTGTATAATTTGATTTTCACTTACATGGATTTCAACTGATATTTTTCCTCCAAATGCCCTCAAATGAAAAAGTTTCTACATGAATAATGTTTTTAAAACTCTGGCTTACTTTTTTTAAAAATAGAAAGACATTAATTTTTATGCCTTTCTTACAATTTACGGCTTAGGTAATAACTATTCAAAGCAGATGACCTGTGTCAGAATCACCTGGGGCTCTGCAACTCGTTGTTGTCCTCGGACTAGAAGCAATGTCATGAGGAGAGTTTGTTAAAAATGCAGAATTTGGCTTATCCCAGACCTACAGAATCAGAATTTGCTTTAACAAGATCTCTAGGTAACTTACATATAATGTTTGAAAAACAATGATCTAGAACACTTATAAAACGTGCAGACTCTAGTGAGGCAAAGGCATCTGCATTTTAAACAAGAATCCTATGGTTTCCCCTACACACTGAAGTTTGAGAAGCACTATTCAAAAGAAAAGGGGCATACTGAAAAAACATTCCTTTAGAGCAGCTTTGGTGTACTAATAAATGCTGCTATATATCCTTCCCCAAATAGTTTGAAAAGCCAAAAAAAAGTTCTGAATTTGTAAGTCTCACAGTTATACTACCTTAAAATTAATACCCTGAATGAGTCTCATGAAATAAGGGGTTTAGATGAACAATCAAAACCAACTTTTTAAAAAGTTTTCATAACGCAGTAACCAAAATAAATTTATTCATACTCAAAATTTTGTAGACTTTTACTGAAAAAAAGTCAAATATCTTATTAAAAAGTTCCATCCAAATGGGAAATATAAATGATAGTTCCTTTTACTCAACTTTAAAAGACTTCAATTAAACAGAATGTTTAGTGTTCACAATATTCTAGTTTACACTATGTTAATTAAGTTTATTCTGATCCTTGCTGGTGGAAAACCTTTGTAGCCCTCACAGGGAATACAGGTCTTAGGATCATGCATAGACACTAACTTTCAATACGTGTTAAGGTACCTGTAGAGTATACATAAAGGACTACAAGGATATTGGCCCCAAAAGGTAATTTGCTGTGCAAGATAATTTTTACTAATTCTTAGGGGATGCTGGTTTTGACGATTAATTCAGCAAACATTTGCTAAATACAATCAATGGTCAAGATTTTGTGAGGAAACAAAGATGATCAAGGCACTATCCCTAGCCCCAGGAAGCATATAATCCTGAGGACAGGTGGGGTTTGGGCAGGAACCTGCATATACAATTAGCAGAATGTGGTCAGTACTGAAAACGGGTGCCGGAAGTTCCCAGTTTCAGCTAAGTGAATGCCAAATAATGGATATTTTACAGTAATTTCCAATTGATTTGCTGCAGAGTTCAACAAGCTAGGAAAGCTTACTAAAAAGCAGTTTATAAGGAAGTACAGCCCAAGATAAACAATTCTCTGGGAAATTTGCTTATATTTTAATACACATACACACACTGAAAGTTGGGCTATGAAGTGTGTGCGCGCTCATCAAAGGCAAAGCAATTCAAATACGAACTGGATACAGGAGGCCCAGTACAGTTAAGTTCATAGAGGGCGTTTCCTTTGACAAAAACAGGAACACTTAGCTTCAGAGATCGCTGATCATGCGAGAAAAGAGGAAAAAGGAGTGAGGATCTGTTTTTATTTCTCCCCTGGTAACTTAAAAAAAAAAACAAAAACCTCCCCCACCGCCCAGCAGTTTCCTGAACTATTCCCTCCCTTCAACTTTATATTTTATCAACACTATGATCCTTAAAAAGCTTAGGAACTAAAGAAGACAAGCAAAACCGGTCAAATGCATTTACCTATTTAACAGTCCAAAAAAGGTACCTCCCTCAAGGGGAACTAGCAGTCCCCTTGAAGGGGACCAGGACCGGGAAAAGTGCATCCACACGCTCCCTCCAGCGCCTCGGCCACTGAGCACTCTCCTCACTGCTCTCCGCTTTCGGAGGCACACCCTCCCTTGGGAAGGGAAAAGCAAGCACCTCTTAAAAGGGGCTGCGGAGGTCGCCCGGCAGCGCGGTGAGAGGTTTGCGGGAACCCAGGGCAAAACCTTCTCTGCTCTGGAAGAAGAGGTGCAAGTGACACTGACGAGGGCCAGCTTAACGGGGAAAGGGCACTGCGATGCTCTGTCCGGTCCCGGCCCCTCAGGGCATCAGGTCGGCCCCCCGGCCCGCAGTTTGCTCTCTTAAGCAGGCCCAGCCGCCCAGGCCAACTCCAGCCCAATGACAGGTCCCCGAGGTGGGGCCCGCGTCACAGGTGTCGCCCCAACCAGGTCCTTGCAAACCTGGGGGTGGGGGGTGGGGAGGGACAAGTCGGGGTACGGCAAAGGCACCGAAAGGTGAGACGCGCGGCAGCGACGGAGCGCAGCACCCACGGCGACGCGGTCTCACCTCTAAGGTGGAGACAGTGCTGGTGAACAGGTCCTCTCCGTCCTCCAGCTCCTCAAAGTCGGTGGGTTTCCCGACCCCCAGCGGAGGAGGTTCCCTCTCAGCCGCCATCTTCGCTCGCCCAGACTACTGCGCGAGCGGGACCTCGCGGACCTGTCACGTGAGCACGCACGGCTAGGCTGGCGCGCGGGCCGCTGGGCTCCCCCGCCTCCCCGGCCCGCCGCGCGCGGCCCCGCCCCCGGCCTCGAGACTGCGCCCGCCCGGCGCGCGCCGCGCTCAGCCCCGCCCGTTTGCTTCTCTTTCCACCTCCACGTCTGGGTCGCGGCCACCTTTTCACCGCCCACTTGCTGTACTGACTTTTGTGGAAGAATCTTGGACTTTTATTGCCACGTCCCTTTCTTAGCAGGACTAGGCCAAACGATTTCTGTTGTCGTTACCAGTTTTAAAATCTCCTTTAGGAAGTGGGAGAGCTTGGGGACCAGTCTTTGGGCTTGGATTATGCACAGACTGAGGGCAAGATTGAGGATTGGCGGAAGAGAGACGCGTCTCTTAGATCTCTAGGCTGTCCCATAGAACTTTCTGACGTGATGGAAATGTTCTATATCAGTAGCATCCAGTAGAGTAGCCGGTGGCCGAGCACTTGAAATGAGACTAGTGTGACTGAGAACTGAGTTTTAAGTTGTACTTAATTTTAATTAATTTAAATCTAAATAGTCTGCATGTGGATAGAGGCTACCTATTGGACAATGCAGCTCCAAATAACAGAAACCACCCTGAATAACTTGTTGTCTGAGATTTACTCCAATTTCATCACAAGGCAGCACACAATATTTTTCCTCAATAAAGAGTCAGAAAGGCTGGAAAAATGACAATTAGGAAAATTAGTGGATGATTGGTAAGAGCATCATACGCAATTCCCTCTGCCAATTAATAGATCTTCATTGTCGGAGGGTCTCTTGAAGACTTTCAGCTTCAATTTCCTCACCTCACTGCATAGGATTACTGTCAGGATCAAATGAGAAAAAATGTGAAATTATTCTGAAAGCTAAAGATTGCTATGCCAATGCAAGGTTTGTTCATGGAAAAATAAAAGGGCATTGCAGTTAGCAACCTGAAGTTACAATTTTGCTGGAGAAGAAATCTTCACAGGGATTCTTTATAAATTAAGTATATAGAAGCCCTCAGCCCTCACTGGCCTGGGAGTTAAAAGGCCTGGGTTCTACTGGCTATGTGCCAGACTTACTTAGCATCACTGTAATTATTATTTTTTTAAGGGTAATGGAGCAGAAGGTTTTCTAGTCGCTAGGATTTCTTCCACCCCTAAATTTCTGAATTTCTATGATTATTGTCAAGAAGTATCAACCCAAACCATAACTAATTTAAGTAAGTATACCAAGTCATTGCTTGGTATCAAATGTTGCCTGGCTGAGTTGGACGCATGGGCCAGTTGTCACTGTCATGCTCCCATCACCATTGCCACTGCCGTCGGCCTGTCTGCAATCAGATGTTGAGGCACGTTCCCTGGCCTGCATTCCACCACCTATGGACAGTCTGTGGCCTGTCACTGATCACAAACTTTAATCTCTTTTGAAAGCTCACATTGTGGCTTGAGGTGATTCTTCTCTGTATCTTTTTTACCTGTGCCTCTGTTTATTGCTTACTACTTTCTGTCTTATGCTATGGTCATTTATATTCCCAGCATATCTTTTTTATTGGACATTTGGATTAGTTGAAATATAGGTCCAGCCGCTTGTAGCAGAGAACCACATTCAAAGTGGCTTTAGAAAAATGCAGTGTAATTATCCCTCATGTGGGAGGATGAAGGCTCCATGAGCTCATCCAGGGATTGCAGGCTCCTTCTTTGGTCCTCCTCTCCCTAGGGTGGAATCTCTTCCTCATGGTCCACGTTGGCTAACCACCACAAACCACATTCCAGCAGGCAGAAAAGGAGTAAAGGGAAATGCAATGACATCCCCTTTCCTTTAAGGGCGTAGTCCAGAAATTACACGCACCACTTCTCTCCACATCCCTTTGATCAGCTCCTTAGTTATGTGGCCATCCCTAGCTACAGGAGACTAGAAAATGCCATCATTATGCCACCCCCTAAAAACTAGGGGTTCCCTTACTCTGGAAGAAATGAAGACTATTGTAGGAAACCAGCAGTCTCTGTTATAAAGCATCTATTCACTCTTTTTATGGTAGCATACCTGAATTTCCTTCTAGGTAACCATTCTTTCCTACTCTAGCCTGGAAGTCTCCTCTAGCTCAGGAATGGAGTGTATGACCTAGGCTTAAGCCAAACCTAGCATTGATTCCCTTGGCCCTAGTGATTGGTGGGGGGTCAGATTCAGCCTCATTTCCCCAAGCTCTTAGCAGCTTTGATTGTCTTTCTTTCCCTATTCAAGCTAAATTATACCAGGACTTTAAGAATTGTCTTGCTCTTTTTCTTGGCTCTTTTTCTTCCTCGGTCCTTTGCTTTTCTGTTTTATCTTTTCTGAAATCCCAAATTCAGTCATCAGCTTCTCTAATCTTATATCCATATTGCTAAGAGCATTTGAAAAGTAAACCCCAACCTCAACTGGAGAGCCTGTAAGTCCATGATTTCTAACACCAACTCCCCACTGCCTAGATACCACCATTTGTTTCTTTTCCAAATCCTTCAACTATTCTTTCCAGTAAAGGTTCTCTTTTCTCAAGTATCCCATCACCTTTTCTCCTCATTTTCATCAAATGACTTAGCCTGCTCATTCAATGACAAAATAAAATCTGCCAGTTGAATCCTTCAGCCTTCAAGTAGGATGGAAATTCTCTTCTCTCTGTGCTCCCATCACTCACTGTGTATGTTTCTATAACACCTATTATATTGTACTGTGATCATGGCCACTTTTTTATCACCCCTGATAGTCTGCAGGATCGTTGCGTTCCAGTGCTATTTCTTATTTGACTTTGGATCCTGGGTAGCCCTCAGCTAGTGATCTATGACTGTAAAACAAATTATAGCAAACTTAGCAGCTTAAAAACACAAATATTTATTTTCTCATGATTTCGGTGGGTCAGAAATCCAGGTGCAACTTAGCTGAGTGCCTCTGACTCAGAGTCTCTCACAAGGCTGCAGTAAAGGTATCTAGCAGAGCTGCAGTCAATTCAAGCAAGACTCACCTGGGAGAGGATCTGCTTCCATGCTCACTCACGTGACTGGTGGCAGGTCTCAGGTCCTTGCTGGCTGTTGCCGGGAGATTGAGTTCCTTGGCACACAAGCCTCTCCGTAAGGCTTTTCAAACAACATGTCACTTGCTTCCCCTAGAGTAGGAACGCTAAGAAAGACAGAGTAAGCCCAGAAAGGACAGAGAGGGTGAAGAAGACAGAAGCCAGAGTCTTTCTGTGACCTAATCTCAGAAGTGGCATCTCATCACTTTTGCTGTATTCTGTTCATTAGAAGCTCACACTCAAGGAGAGGGATAAAACGGGGGTGTGACTAACAGGAGGCAGGGATCTTGGGGGCCATTTTAGAGGTTGCCACAAACCACAATAGTATTTAGTGCTCAATAAAATAGTATGCTATTCACACCTTCAATGAATAGATGAATGATTATGAAACTCAAAAGAGAGGGCTAAGGGGAAGATATAGATTTGGTAGTTTAAGCCACTAGTATATGATAGGACCCAGGTAGTCTGGGAAGCACAGCCCTTAGGATCATTAAAGAAGCAGGTAAAGGAAGAGGTGCCATAAAGAAAACTAAAAAGCAACGAAGAGATAGGAAGCCACGTAGGAGAGAGGGCAAAAGGAAGCAAGAGAACAAATAAGAAGTGTTTATCAGTATCCATTGCCTTGGGTATGTTAATAAGATGGTAACTGAAAAGGTGAATGATTAATGAGTACAAAAAAATGAAGGCAACAAGTTGTGATGGTTAATTTTATGTGTTGCCTTGGCTGGACCGTGGTGCCCAGATATTTGGTCAAGTATTATACTGGATGTTTCTGTGGAAGTGTTTTTGGGATGAGATGACCATGTAGATCAGTGGCCTTTTAGTAACACAGATTACCCACCATGAGGTGGGTGGGCCTCATCCAATCAGTTGAAGGCCTTAAGAGAACAAATACTGACCTCCCCACAAGCAAGAAGGAATTTTAGCAGACTACTGCCTTTGGACTTGAACTGCAACCCTTTGCTGAGTCTCCAGCCTGCTGGCCTACCTCATCAGATTTTGGACTCACTAAGCCTCTACAGTTGCATGAGCCAATTCCTTAAAATAAATCTCTCTCTCTATATGTAACACATCCTGTTGGCTCTGTTTCTATGGCAGATCCAGACAAATACACACGTATAGACTCTTCTTTTAAAATATATAAATGGAAGCAACAACAGAATAGGTCAGTAACTTGCTGAAGACACAGGTTTATTATTTTTTTTTGCATGTTTTAATTAGATTTAAACATGTTTATATATTAGGGAAAGAGGTGAAAAGAGAACAGTAGGTTGAGAATATAATATAGAGAAATAATCAGAATGGATAAGGTCTAAAAGCATACAGGCAGGAATGGGATGAAAAGCAAGCAGAGGAGGGCTTCCCTGGTGGCGCAGTGGTTGAGAATCTGCCTGCCAATGCAGGGGACACGGGTTTGAGCCCTGGTCTGGGAAGATCCCACATGCCGCGGAGCAACTGGGCCCGTGAGCCACAACTACTGAGCCTGCGCGTCTGGAGCCTGTGCTCCGCAACAAGAGAGGCCGCGATAGTGAGAGGCCTGCGCACCGCGATGAAGAGTGGCCCCCGCTTGCCGCAACTAGAGAAAGCCCTCGCACAGAAACAAAGACCCAACACAGCCCAAAAATAAATATAAAAATAAATTTTAAAAAAAAAGCAAGCAGAGGAATGTGCCTTTAAAAAGAGAAGGAATACTTCTTCCTTTGTGAATGGAGAAAGGGCCATTTAGAGCCTGTTTTAGCTATTGTGCATAACAAACCATTCCAAAGCTTAGTCATTGAAAATAACAACCATTTCTTATTTCTCATGAGTCTGCAGGTCGGCAGGGTAGTTCTGCTGGACCAGATTTGGCAAATCTTCTTATAGGGTTTTTTCATGTATCTGTGGTCAGCTGAGGGATTGACTGGGGGCTGGCTGGACAAGGCTGGTTTGGGGTAGGACAGTTTAGCTCTGCTGCATGTGCTCTCATTCTCCTAGACTGGGCTTCCTTTCAAGGCTATGGCAGGGTTCCAAAAAAGAAGGTAGACACATACAAGTACTTTTTCAAGATTTCACAAAAGAAAGTCACATAACCAAGCCCAGGATCAGAATGGGAAGGGGCTATTAAATTGTAGGGCAAAGGGCGTATAAAAGGAAGCCATTAATTTGGGCCATTAGTGCAGTCAGTTTACCACAGGGGGATGCATTGACAGACCTGTTTATAAATACAGGCGCAGGAAACGCAAAAGTCCACACCCAAGATATCTATATATTTATATATACATATAGGTACATAGATATTTATATGTATATTTAAATTCATAGTTTATTTATTTATTTATTTATTGTGGTAGGAAAGGTTAATTTCTAAGAGAAAAGAAGTCAGTACCAGCACAGGTGGCAATTCGAAGTATTTTCAGTAGATCTTTTGAAGATTTGGCGAGGACATTCACCAGGGACATATAAGGAACTGGCAGATAGTACTGGAAGCCTATTGAGGTGGAAGCCATATGTTTCTGGTAGCAATAATCCCAACACTTGTGTGATTTTCTCCTGTAGTCTGGAATTGGAGGTGTAGGAGTGCAAGAGGATGATAGGATTGATTCAAGGCTAGATATTTTGAGGATGAGCTTGGTGGAGGGAAAAGGCAGCTAAGAATTTTTGGGCTCCCTCAACAGGGAGGAGTGACCAAAAATAGATGGTTTCCAATGACAAGGAGGGATAGCAGGTGGCGTGTACTCCAAAGAAGAAGAGCTTTATTTCCAAGGGGATTAAAAAGTGATAGTATTAAAGTGATATTTAGAACCCAGTATGAGCTATATTTTTGGTGAAAAGTGACATATTAGTCAAGGCAAGGAGGTTGAAGGAACTTTCTGGGCAGAAATTCACAGTGTAAGAACATTTGGATGGGAATTGGGCATCTAGGAGGCATAGTGAGAGTGAAGACAGCAGTCAGGCATAGAAGGAAGGATGTGTGTGAGGTGAGGGGAACAAGTCGAGAAGACCCTGGAGAGACCTTGTCCTTGAACATAGCTTCCGGTGAGTGACGTGACATACAGGGTAGCAGCTATGAAAAAATAAGATTCATTATGATCTTCTTTGCAATTATATTGGGAGAGTAATCATTTGGTTGCTTAACTTTAACAATAGTTAAGTGAAAATATTTAAGCTTCATTTTGAAAGATAATGAAAGACTTCACATTTGTTGAAGGAAGGAAGGAAGGAAGGAAGGAAGGAAGTCAGTCAAGCACAGTGTTTTCTTTCTCACAGGTCATACATGCCAACAAACTACCATTACTCTGAAAGTATCAGTGATTCCCTAAACAGTGACATTACTACTAGCTGTAAAATGATTATATAGTTATGACCCCTATGTCTCAGTCACAGAGTCCTATGGAATAAAACAACCTTTCAAAATAACTGTTCTTCACTTCTATTTCTTTTTTTCTTTTCAAAAATAATTAAGTTTAAGTATAGTTGATTTACAATGTTTCATGTGTACAGCAAAGTTATATGTATATACATATATATGTATTCTTTTTCAGATTCTGTTCCATTATAGGTTATTACAAGATACTGAATATAGTTCCCCATGCTATACAGTTGGTCCTTGTTGTTTATCTATTTTGTATATAGTAGTGTATATATGTTAATCCCAAATTCCAAATTTATCCCTCCCCTCCTTCCCCTTTGGTAACGATAAATTTTTCTATGTCTGTGAGTCTATTTCTATTTTGTAAATAAGTTCATTTGTAACATTATTTTAGATTTCACATATAAGTGATATCATGATATTTGTCTTTCTCTGTCTGACTTACTTTACTTAGTATGATAATCTCTAGGTCCATCCTCTTCACCTATATTTCTTCTTTTTTTTCTTTTTTTTTCAGTTCTATTTCTTGAACACCCTAAAGGGAGACATCAAGATCATAACACTCCAAACAAACAAAAAGCCTTTACCCTTTTCCCTCCCTCCCTTTTCTCATACTGTAAACGACCTCTGTGCCTCTCTCACCCCAAAATGCCCCTGAAAAAACCCTCACCCTATGTTTCTGGGCCGTGTTTTCCTGCTATGCACCTGCCACCCACTTCCCTGGCTCCAAGTGTCCACAGGTGCACTACCACAGTCATGGCCAGCTTCATGGCCATGAGAGCTATGCAGCCAACACGGCACCTTGCACTCAGAAGCACCTCATGTTTAGTTTAATGCTTTGCTGTCACTGGTCTTGAAATTCTTAACAAGTTCATTTTGCACTGAGCCCTGCAGATTATATAGCTGGTCCTGGCACCAGTCTTCCAATTATGACAGCACCAGAGGACAGCAGGAGGATTGGGTGTCCCAGGTCCCCCAGGGCAGGGGAAGACTCTCAAGTCAAGAGAATTGCCTGAGTGGCTTTGGTGGCTTCACCCATGCCTCTCACCTCTCTACTGCTGGGAGGAGCAGTAGTGAATGTTGTAGACACTTACATGTTAATAATTTTTGTCCCATCATACGTTCTTCTGAGGATAAGAAGTCAAGTTCAGGCATAAGTTATGTCATGTAGGTGTATATGGTTAACTTTACAAGAACTAGAGCATATAAAGAAAGGCTTAAAGCAATTTTTCAGTACAATAGAACACTGGCAACAAAATAAGGAGGATAATATTTGATATTTCTAAGAGATGCATTTATGAATACAGACTTTGAGGGACAGAGTCATTTACCTGGTTGAGCTGAAATGGGGACGGAAACTATTAAACGTGGAGAAAAGATCTAAGGAAAAAAGATACAGCATTGGGGGTCAGGTAAAGAAACTGGGCCAAAACCAAAACGAAATAAAACAAAACTAAAAAAGAGTTACTGCAACCTCTTTTTTTTTTTTTCCCAATTCTAGTCATGAACCTTGTCTCCTACATCAGACAGTTTCTCGTGCCAATGAAAGATTATATCTTTTTGTCTTTCATCATCCTTCACGTGGTACCTTACACATTGTACTCCTCAATCAATATTTGTTGTTTAATTGAAAATAAATCTACAAAAGAAACAAAGCCAATTCTTTTAGATCAAAGGAAGCAGACTTTCAGCCTGCAGCCTTGACACAGATGGGTTTTATTTGGCCCACATCGTTTTTTATATTTTAATCAACTGGTAATATTTAAAAATCAGGAGATTTCACATAAAAATCCAGATTTCTGGCTTCTCTTTAAAAAATTAAAAGATTTGGCTACATATGGTCGAGACCTCTATGGGCATATGCTATCCTGTTCTTCACAGTCCCCAGTTCACCCTGCTGTCCTCCCAACATGGAAGAATCCCCCCACCTCTCTGTGGCAGAGACTGTGTTGATCCCCTAAATTCAAATCCAACCATACCCCATTCTTCCTTAATAATAAGCAACAGGTTTCAGCAGGCATCATGGTAACTCAGAATAAAGAGAACTTTTCCTCCTCTTACAGCCAAGGGTGGCCATATAACTAAGTTCTGGCCATCCTATATAATGTAAACAGAGTTTTATATACAACTTCTTTAAAAAAAAAAAAATGTGCCCTTTCACCCACTTCCTCCTTCTGCAGGCTGGAATTTAAATGTAATTGCTGGCACTCCAACAGCCATTTGGGATCATAAAGTAAACTTGGGACTGGTAGAGCAATCAATTAGAGGGGGCCTGAGTCCCTGGCTCTGGGAATCTGCTGTATCAGCTCAGGGCTGCCTACCTCCAGGCTTTTATATCAGACAGAAACACACTTCTATTTGGTTTAAGCCATCATTGTTTGGGAATTTCTGTCACATACAGCCAAACCTAATCCCAAATAATACAACTACAAATCATCTCTGATAAGCAGGATTTTTCTTCTTTATCATGACTACTATTATTAAAAAGTAAACACTATGAAAAATCATAGTCTTTGGAAAGAAGGATGTGTGCAGTAGATCCCATAATTTGGGAGGGGTACTTGTACGTTTCATGAATACAGATTGGTTGAGGCTCCTCTGTCTTTGCTAATATTGTGTGGTGGTGAAGCACGCAGGCTTTGGAGTTTCTGAGTATCTCTATGCTTCGAGTCTCTCATCTATAAGAGGAGGATAATAAAAATAGGAACTTCCTTAATGTTTTTTTGGAAAGATTAGATGAGATAATGTACACAGCCAAACAGAAAAGTCTCATTCCTTAAATTCTAGTCAGATGAGACAGAATGATGGCCTGGAGATGGCAAGGCATATGGAGACACAGATTTTACTTCCTGCGCACACTGCTCTTTTCACATTAAGAAGTATTAAAGACGGTGGGAGTGATAGTGAAAAGTTTTCATCAGACCACAGAAGAGCTCAGTGTGTTGTTATTTCAAGACAGCATATATATGATCCATTTAAAGTTAAGACTAATGAGGAAATCTCAAATATTATTGTTTTTATATCACACTTAAATCATCCCTAAAAGCGGTGTATCTGATGACATTTGAATGGGAATTATATTTTCCTGATCAAAGCACCATTATTAGACAAGTAAATCCTCAAAAGAGCCCTGAGTTTACCAAGAAACTTAATTCCTGCTGTTGGAGTGAGCTCCTGGTCAGAAAAGTTCTCATGAACTAGAACAATGTACATACAAAAAGTAGATAGTTCTCCTTCAATCAATAGAGCAATTTCCATATATTTGCATAATAGCTCTGTATTTTTGGAAACCAGTGTGCCAGTAAACTAAAATCAGAAGAGATTCCATCCATCTGGTAGTTTTTATGAAATAAAAAAATTTTTCCTTAAGCCAATATCTAACGCTTTTCTAAAATAATCTCCAGTGAAGCCTGAAACTTAAAAAATATCTTTAGTTGAAAGTAAACATAGGGCTTAGAAGAAATAAAGGAGGTGGTGCCATTTTAAGGAAGTAATTTAAAAGTGGTTTTATCTCGGCAAACAGAGTATAAATGGGAAATATTTGCTTAGGTGGAAAAAAAATATTATTCATAGAGTCAGTACGTAATTTACACAGAGTTAGATTGGGACATTTTTGTTCATTACTCAGTGTCCACAGTGAAAATATCTTATTCTTCAGTGTGTTTTATATGAAAGTTGTCATTTTACCAGTGAAAGGACAGTCTTTACATATCATTCCCTTGTCCTCTATGTTTAAAGGAATATTCTAATTAAATAAAAAAACCTAAATCTTCTCTATATTTGTGATATAATGATTCATGAATAAGTTATATAAAATGGCCCTAAAAAGGATCTGAGAAACCATATTTTAACTGGTAGAGATTATACTAATAATTTTTTTTCCGACAACTTTTTTAAACCCCCTGAAAATGTGATTGTGGGACATTTTTTTAAATTAATTGATTAATTAATTTTTTTGGCTGTGTTGGGTCTTTGTTTCTGTGCGAGGGCTTTCTCTAGTTGCAGCAAGCGGGGGCCGCTCTTCATCACGGTGCGCGGGCCTCTCACTATCGCGGCCTCTCTTGTTGCGGAGCACAGGCTCCAGACGCGCAGGCTCAGTAGTTGTGGCTCACAAGCCTAGTTGCTCCGCGGCATGTGGGATCTTCCCAGACCAGGGCTCGAACCCGTGTCCCCTGCATTGGCAGGCAGACTCTCAACCACTGTGCCACCAGGGAAGCCTCCGGGACATTTTTTAAAATTATAGTTGTCAGTTTGTTTCTGTGAGAATTCCCTAGGATAATCTCTTGGTATGGGGCCAAGACCCTCCAGGTAAATACCATTTATAATGAGGGTTTCTATCTTTGAGGCCAGATTCTCAAAGTATTTGAAGCCATAGACTTTAGATATAAAATAGGCTGATGGTATGTGATTAAATACAGCTGTTTAAGTACCAAAGTTCTATCTAAATTTTAGTGTGTGATTGACTTCTGGATATATGTTTTCAAAGGCTTGGAGAGTCCCTTTTGCCTGGCAGCCCCTTCCCTGAATGCCTGGCTTCCCTTGATGTGATGGGCAGTCCTGTCCCTGTTCCTGCCTCTGTCAATAAGAGGGCTACAGCCAGCCAGCCCAGTGGGAGGGAGGGAACAATGACCATCTCTTGGGATAGCATAATGCAACAGAGCACACACCCAGTTCATGCTGCCAGCGTCACAGTTACTTGCTAATTAAAGTTGACCTTGTTTGTTGGGGCAAAGTCAGACTCAATTCCCCTGAAGACTTGTTGGCTGTCTGAATGTCTCCACCCACCTACCTCCTCCACTTGCCTAAGTGGCTAGAGAAACTAACTCTTGATTAAAGATCACTAAACCTCATTTTCTTTCTCCCTCATTTGGTCATGAGAGTATGGTGAGATAACAATCTGTTTATGCTTTTTCCACACTCTGTGGGACTATGTCCTTGTGTAAAAGTTGACTTATGGAAAGCAGTTATTCTCAAGTTCCACTGAGTACCAGAATCCCCTGGAGGGCTTGACAAAACACAGATTTCTGGGCTTTACCCTCAGCATTTCTGATTCAAAGAATCTGAGGTGGGGACAAGAATTTGCTTTTCTAAACAGTTGTCCATAATATTGGTGCTATTGTTGAGTATCAGACTTTGAGAACCACTGATCTAGAGGATAAAAGCCTTTGGATCTGCCTCTGTAACTAGAAAGTTAGTTCTTTAACCAACTGATATGTAGTTTTATGTCTATCAGATCTTTCGGTATTTAAGTGTATTGTCATAATATACATCTTAGGGATTCTTATTGTGTTAATCAAATAAGTGCTCTTTGATGATGTTCAAAACCTAAGGCTGTGGATAGAGACCTGAGTTTATGTGCAGGGGGAGCAAACAGCCTCCCTCATGATTTGCCTCCTTTTTCACTTGCTTCTCATTTGGTTCTTCAGCCAGTGTGATCTAAAATTTCTAGTCACTTTCTAGTTTAAATAACAAAGGCCAGGGACTTCCCTGGTGGTGCAGTGGTTAAGAATTCGCCTGCCAATGCAGGGGACATGGGTTCAAGCACTAGTCCAGGCAGATCCCACATGCCGTGGAGCAACTAAGCCTGTGGGCCACAACTACTGAGCCCAAGTGCTGCAACTACTGAAGCCCGTGCACCTAGAGCCCATGCTCTGCAACAAGAGAGGCCACCGTGATGAGAAGCCTGTGCACCGCAACGAAGAGTAGCCCCCACTCAATGTGACTAGAGAAAGCCCATGCACAGCAACAAAGACCCAACGCAGCCAAAAATAAAGAAATTAATTAATTAATCAAAATAAAGAAATAAAGTTAAAATGATACTTTAGTCATTTTTAAAAACATGTTTTTAGACTTGCCTGAAAGTAATTTAAGGAGTGCCTCTTTAAGAACATCATTAAGACGCTCCATGAGGCCAGCTGTCTGTGGGCCTAACGTGGGTGGAAGATGCAAAGAATACTAGGTTGGAGAGGCTGCTGTGGAGTCTCCTGAGAGCCGTGTGGCTAACAGGGTCTTGGTGCACCGGCCAGGTGTCAGGCTTGTGTCTCTGAGGTGGGAGAGCCGAGTTCAGGAAACTGGTCGACCAGAGACCTCCCGGTCCACGTAATATCAAACAGCGAAAGCTCTCCCAGAGAGCTCAATCTCAACAGTAAGACCAAGCTCCACTCAACGACCAGCAAGCCACAGTGCTGGACACCCTATGCCAAACAACCAGCAAGACAGGAACACAACCCCACCCATTACCAGAGAGGCTGCCTACAATCATAATAAGGTCACAGACACCACAAAACACACCACTGGAGGTGGTCCTGCCCACCAGAAAGACAAGACACAGCCTGATCCACCAGAACACAGGCACCAGTCCCCTCCACCAGGAAGCCTACACAACCCACTGAACCAATCTTAGCCACTGGGGGCAGACACCAAAAAAAAAACGGGAACAACGAACCTGCAGCCTGCGAAAAGGAGACCCCCAAATACAGTAAGTTAAGCAAAATGAAAAGACAGAGAAACACACAACAGATGAAGGAGCAAGGTAAAAACCTACCAGACCAAAAAAATGAATAGGAAATAGGCAGTCTACCTGAAAAAGAATTCAGAGTAATGATAGTAAAGATGATACAAAGTCTTGGAAATAGAATGGAGAAAATACAAGAAACGTTTAACAAGGACCTAGAAGAACTAAAGAGCAAACAAACAATGATGAACAATGCAATAAATAAAATTAAAAATACTCGAGAAGGAATCAAAAGCAGAATAACTGAGGCAGAAAAGCGGATAAGTGACCTGGAAGATAAAATAGTGGAAATAACTACCAAAGAGTAGAATAAAGAAAAAAGAATGAAAAGAATTGAGGACAGTCTTAGAGACCTCTGGGACAACATTAAACACACCAACATTCGAATTATAGGGGTCCCAGAAGAAGAATAGAAAAAGAAAGGGACTGAGAAAATATTTGAAGAGATTATAGTTGAAAACTTCCCTAATATGGGAAAGGAAATAGTCAATCAAGTCCAGGAAGCACAGAGAGTCCCATACAGGATAAATCCAAGGAGAAACATGCCAAGACACATATAAATCAAACTAACAAAAATTAAATACAAAGAAAAAATACTAAAAGCAGCAAAGGAAAAACAACAAATAACATACAAGGAAATCACCATAAGGTTAACAGCTGATCTTTCAGCAGAAACTCTGCAAGCCAGAAGGGAGTGGCGGGACATAATTAAAGTGATGAAACGGAAAAACCTGCAATCAAGATTACTCTACCCAGCAAGGATCTCATTCAGATTCGACAGAGAAATTAAAACCTTAACAGAAAAGCAAAAGCTAAGAGAATTCAGCACCACCAAACCAGCTTTACAACAAATGTTAAAGGAACTTCTCTAGGCAGGAAACACAAGGGAAGGAAAAGACCGACAACAACAAACACAAAACAATTAAAAAAATAGTAATAGGAGCATACATGTCAATAATTACCTTAAATGTAAATGGATTAATGCTCTAACCAAAAGACATAAACTGGCTGAATAGATACAAAAACAAGACCCATATAGATGCTGTCTACAAGAGACCCACTTCAGACCTAGGGACACATACAGACTGAAAGTGAGGGGATGGAAAAAGATATTCCATGCAAATGGAAATCAAAACAAAGCTGGAGTAGCAATGCTCATATCAGACAAAATAGACTTTAAAATAAAGACTATTACAAGAGACAAAGAAGGACACTACATAATGATGAAGGGATCAATCCAAGAAGAAGATATAACAATTGTAAATATTTATGCACCCAACATAGGAGCACCTCAATACATAAGGCAAATGCTAACAGCCATAGAAGGGGAAATCAACAGTAACACAATCATAGTAGTAGGGGACTTTAACACTCCACCCTCACCAATGGACAGATCATCCAAAATGAAAATAAATAAGGAAACACAAGCTTTAAATGATACACTAAACAAGATGGACTTAATTGATATTTATAGGACATTCCATCCAAAAACAACAGAATACACTTTCTTCTCAAGTGCTCATGGAACATTCTCCAGGAAAAATCATATCTTGAGTCACAAATCAAGCCTTGGTAAATTTAAGAAAATTGAAATCGTATCAAGTAGCTTTTCCGACCACAACGCTATGAGACTAGATATCAATTACAGGAAAAATTTAGTAAAAAATACAAACACATGGAGGCTAAACAATACACTACTAAATAACCAAGAGATCACTGAAGAAATCAAATAGGAAATCAAAAAACACTTAGAAACAAATGACAATGAAAACACGATGACCCAAAACCTATGGGATGCAGCAAAAGTAGTTCTAAGAGGGAAGTTTATAGCAATACAACCCTACCTCAAGAAAAAAGAAACATCTCAAATAAACAACCTAACCTTACACCTAAAGCAATTAGAGAAAGAAGAACAAAAAAACCCCAAAGTTAGCAGAAGGAAAGAAATCATAAAGATCAGATCAGAAATAAATGAAAAAGAAATGAAGGAAACAATAGCAAAGATCAATAAAACTAAAAGCTGGTTCTTTGAGAAGATAAACAAAATTGATAAACCATTAGCCAGACTCATCAAGACAAAAAGGGAGAAGACTCAAATCAATAGAACTGGAAATGAAAAAGAAGTAACAACTGACACTGCAGAAATACAAAGGATCATGAGAGATTACTAGAAGAAACTGTATGCCAATTAAATGGACAACCTGGAAGAAATGGACAAATTCTTAGAAAAGCACAACCCTCCGAGACTGAACCAGGAAGAAATAGAAAATATAAACAGACCAATCACAAACACTGAAATTGAGACTGTGATTAAAAATCTTCCAACAAACAAAAGCCCAGGACCAGATGGCTTCACAGGAGAATTCTATCAAATATTTAGAGAAGAGCTAACCCCTATCCTTCTCAAAAATCTTCCAAAATATAGCAGAGGGAGGAACACTCCTAAACTCATTCTACGAGGCCACCATCACCCTGATACCAATACAACACAAAGATGTCAGAAAGAAGGAAAACTACAGGCCAATATCACGGATGAACATAGATGCAAAAATCCTCAACAAAATACTAGCAAACAATCCAACAACACATTAAAAGGATCATACACCATGATCAAGTGCGGTTTATCCTGGGAATGCAAGGATTCTTCAATGTACGCAAATCAATCACTGTGATACAACATATTAACAAATTGAAGGATAAAAAACATATGATCATCTCAATAGATGCAGAAAAAGCTTCTGACAAAATTCAACATCCATTTTTGATAAAAACCCTCCAGAAAGTAGGCATAGAGGGAACTTACCTCAACATAATAAAGGCCATATATGACAAACCCACAGACAACATCATTCTCAATGGTGAAAAACTGAAACTGTTTCCTCGAAGATCAGGAACAAGACAAGGTTGTCCATTCTCACCCTATTATTCAACATAGTTTTGGAAGTTTTAGCCACAGCAATCAGAGAAGAAAAAGAAATAAAAGGAATCCAAATCAGAAAAGAAGAAGTAAAGCTGTCACTGTTTGCAGATGTCATGACACTATACATAGAGAATCCTAAAGATGCTACCAGAAAACTACTAGAGCTAATCAATGAATTTGGTAAAGTAGCAGGATACAAAATTAATGCACAGATATCTCTTGCATTCCTATACCGTAATGATGAAAAATCTGAAAGTGAAATTAAGGAAACACTCCCATTTACGATTGCAACAAAAAGAATAAAATACCTAGGAATAAACCTACCTAAGGAGACAAAAGACCTGTATGCAGAAAACTACAAGACACTGATGAAAGAAATTAAAGTTGATACAAAGAGATGGAGAGATATAGCATGTTCTTGGATTGGAAAAATCAAAAACGTGAAAATGACTACACCACCCAAAGCAATCTACAGATTCAGTGCAATCCCTATCAAACTATCAATGGCATTTTTCACAGAACTAGAACAAAAAATGCACAATTTGTATGGAAAGACAAAAGACCCCGAATAGCCAAAGCCATCTTGAGAAAGAAAAACAGAGCTGGAGGAATCAGGCTCTCAGACTTCAGACTCCACTACAAAGCTACAGTAATCAAGACAGTATGGTACTGGCACTAAAACAGAAATATAGATCAACGGAAGAGGAGAGAAAGCCCAGAGATAAACCCACACACTTATGGTCACCTTATTTTTGATAAAGGAGGCAAGAACATACAATGGAGAAAAGACAGCCTCTTCAATAAGTGATGCTGGGAAAACTGGACAGCTACATGTAAAAGAATGAAATTAGAACACTCCCTAACACCATACACACAAATAAACTCAAAATGGATTAAAGACCTAAATGTAAGACCAGACACTATCAAACTCTTAGAGGAAAAAACAGGCAGAACACTCTATGACATAAATCACAGCAAGATCCTGTTTGACCCACCTCCTAGAGAAATGGAAATAAAAACAAAAATAAACAAATGGGACCTAATGAAACTTAAAAGCTTTTGCACAGCAAAGGAAACCATAAACAGGACGAAAAGACAACCCTCAGAATGGGAGAAAATATTTGCAAATGAAGCAACTGACAAAGGATTAATCTCCAAAATTTACAAGCAGCTCATGCAGCTCAATAGCAAAAAAACAAACAACCCAATCCAAAAATGGGCAGAAGACCTAAATAGACATTTCTCCAAAGAAGATATACAGATTGCCAACAAACACGTGAAAGGATGCTCAACATCACTAATCATTAGAGAAATGCAAATCAAAACTACAATGAGGTATCACCTCACACCAGTTAGAATGCCATCATCAAAAAAATCTACAATCAATTCTGGAGAGGGTGTGGAGAAAAGGGAACTCTCTTGCACTGTTGGTGGGAATGTAAATTGATACAGCCACTATGGAGAACAGTATGGAGGTTCCTTAAAAAACTACAAATAGAACTACCATATGACCCAGCAATCCCACTACTGGGCATATACCCTGAGAAAACCATAATTCAAAAGGACTCATGTACCACAGTGTTCATTGCAGCTCTATTTACAATAGCCAGGAAATGGAAGCAACCTAAGTGTCCATTGACAGATGAATGGATAAAGAAGATGTGGCACATATATACAATGGAATATTACTCAGCCATAAAGAGAAACGAAATTCAGTTATTTGTAGTGAGGTGGATGGACCTAGAGTCTGTCATACAGAGTGAAGTAAGTCAGAAAGAGAAAAACAAATACCGTATGTTAACACATATATATGGAATCTAAAAAAAAAACAAAAAACAAATGGTTCTGAAGAACCTAGGGGCAGGACAGGAATAAAGACACAGATGTAGAGAATGGACTTGAGGACACGGGGAGGGGTAAGGGTAAGCTGGGACAAAGTGAGAGAGTGGCATGGACTAATATATACTACCAAATGTAAACTAGATAGCTAGTGGGAAGCAGCCGCAGAGAACAGGGAGATCAGCTCGGTGCTCTGTGACCACTTAGAGGGGAGGGGTAAGGAGGTTGGGAGAGAGAGGCAAGAGGGAGGAGATATAGGGATATATGTATATGTATAGCTTATTCACTTTGTTATAATGCGGAAACTAACACACCATTGTAAAGCAATTATACTCTAATAAAGATGTTAAAAAAAAAAAGAAAATGAAAAGACAAACATATTTTTAAGATGATGCATTTAGAGAATGCCTGGAAGGAACTATATTGAGTTAATAATAATTAAAATAATAATAGCAACTAAAATTTTTATTGAGTGCTTACTCATGCTAAATATTTTATATGTTATATCAAGTAAGTGCTAAATATTTTATATGTTATATCAAGTAAATGCTAAATATTTTATATGTTATATCATTTCATCTTCACAAAAATCCTATGAAGTCTGCTATCTCCATTGTAAATGTTTTTATTGATGTTGAATCACATTCAGAACCAGATTTTAATAAAAAGAATTTAATATATTAAATCACAGGGTAAGGAAGGTTTACATTTCACATAAGCTGGATACCCAGAACCATAACTCTAAACAAATAGCCTCTTGTTTACTGATCTTGCTTTTCTACTGCTGCATTTTCACTCCTGCTTCGAACGTCTTTTCTATTCCTTTCCCCCATAGTTGAAATTCTGCTCGTTATCCTGGTCAAATTCAAATGACACCTCCTCCATGTTGTGTGTTCTCACTTCATCTTCTTTGGAATAGTCACATATAATGAAGGGGTGAATGTGTTTGGATATGGAATAGCAGGTGTTCATTCTGATTTTTGCCACATATTGGCTGTGGAACTTTGAGCAATTAGTATCTCTGTTTCTGTGCTTGAAAAATGGGACTAATAATATACTAGTATACTGACCTGTTTTTATCTTATGAATTTATGAATCAGTAACTAACTGAATGTCCTCTGTGTTGTCTTCTAGAAAGCTCAGAGATTAATTGGCAAGCCCTCTCTAGGAAATGCACCGGATCTCATGGCATTTCACCTCTGTACTACTTCCTTGTACCATTTTCCTCTAGACTTACCTGAAAATAATAACTTAAAAAAATTAATTTACAAACTTAATTCAACTCTGTGCATACATAGTAGAAAATACAAAGCCCCTACCTCCAGCCCCACTCACCCACTGAAGAATAATCACTTCTAATATACACATTTTCTCATTCATATCTATCTATCATCTACCTATCAATCTACCAATTTAAAATGGTATTCCACTATTTGTATTGTTGTGTAACCTGATTTTTTTTCATTTAGGAATATATTGTGAACATTTTCCCATGTCAGTAGTCTTCTAGAAATGAATATTTATCGCCTGTGGAGTTTTCCACTCTAAGGCTCCACCATGATTACTTAAAATCTGAGCAGGTGGAAGGGAATGGAACTCAGCCCAGAGGGGAAGGTCTGATTTTAGGTAGAGGGAGAAATGTTCCTTCCACTTTAACAGGAAGAAATGGTATATGCAGATAAAGGTAGACTGTAAATATATATTATATATAATATATATGAATATATAATATATGTATATACACACATATATGTGTGTGTGTATATATATATTCCCCCCCCCCCTTAGACCATAAAGTAGGATAAGAAGAAGCATGGGGATGGTGACCTGAAAGCAGAAAGTAGTCAAATCTTCACTGCCAGTGTTAAGTTCAAAGGAAAAAATGGCAGCAGCTTGAATGGAATTTTGTGAATAAACCTCATCAATTGCCTGGGAATCACTGTTTAAAAAGAAAAAAGTGTGTCTTACTCAAACCTGGAAATTAAACTGGATTTAAAATAAGCAGTTATTTAGGACAGTTATAGTGAGTGAAGCAGCTAATGGTATGTAGGACTTTTCATATTGCTGTATTCATGTCAAGTATTTAAAAATATTACTTCATACTTTTAATGAATTTTTGTTAAAGTCTTACTGAGTGGAAAGGCATGCTATGCATTTTTACTCAGGTAAGCACGAGTATGAGAATTACCAGTTCTCTTTCCTGCTTCTAACTTTATCCTAGCTGTTTGCTCTAAGTACTCTCTGTTAAAGAGAAAAACCACAGGCACCAAATGGCGTCACTGGTGCCAAACCATGATACCAAACCTATTTAATACCTAACCTATTGCAGTTTTGAATTTTAACAGAAAGGTAATCTTAATCAACCAGTCTGGAATTTTCTGGTCAGCACCTATAAGGTAATCTGCTCTGTGGGTCCTCTTTATTCCCTAGAGGAAGAAGAGGCAATATGCATGATAAAACCCGGTCCACCATATTCTTCCCCCCCAAAAATATGTCCTGGCCCAAAATAATCCTTTCTTTTCTTTTGCTAATAACTTCCTTGCCCCACACTCCTTTTGCCTTTATAATAACCTTCCATTTTGTGTAACTCCTTGGAGCACCCTTCTGGTTGCTAGATGGGGTGCTACCTGATTCATAAATAGTTGAATAAAGTCAATTAGATCTTCAAATGTACTCAGTTGAATTTTGTTTTTTTAACACCTGTCATTTGCAGATTGCTCTGTTCCTCTGCAGTAAACAAGGGTGATTAGACACTAGATTTTTCCTTGCTAATAAGGAATGAAAAATTGCTCTAGCTTCTACTGAAGTTTTGAAGCCTTGAGTACTATGGCTGTGCTATTCTTGGCTATCAGTTCTGTTGTCAGGCCCCCTTAATTACTTCTGGAGAGATGGCAGAAGGATTGCTTGGTATCCTTATGCCCAGGTCTCCAGGGCTCATGTTTGTCCCTTACTTTTCCACAAAGGGGAAACTCACCTCGAACCTCTGCTAGCCAGGTTTCTGTGTCATTCTTTTCAGCCATTTCCTGGGAACTGGGCCCTGACCTACCTCTTTCACGGGGTGTATTTTTCCACTGACTTCCCTGGCTCTCTATGACCTTCCAGCACCCTGACTGCAACCCCTGAAGGTGTGCCTCTTATCTGATCCTAGATCAGACCCTTTGCTCCCACCCTTCCATTAGCTTCCCAATGATCTGTCTACCTTGAGGTCTCTACAGCCACTCCCAAACCACTGCAGGACATTTTGCTAAAAGAATCATGAGTCTGTGCCTAACTTGCTGGCAAAAATACCCATTAGGAAATAATCCCTGGAGCATAAGTCTAGAAACTCAAAAGTACAAAGAACAAAAACATGATACACATTAGATCAGTGAAGTTCACACAACAAACAGAAGCCCTATGATCAATTTTTTTACCAGGGAATCTATTCAGAAGTATTGAGAATAGTACAGTGATGTATGAAAAACTATGTTCTTGAGTTGATTCAGAGATGAAGATGAACATGTTTACACTTATGCAAAATGCAGTCTGTTCAAGTTAACCTTTAAATGACCAAAAACAAAAAAATTTTCTGGCTGAGTGACTGAAGTCTACAGCAATAAAAATGTACTCACCTTCTGCTTCTATAACAGCCTGTGTTCTTCTGTTGTAGAAGAAAGGTGAATTCTTTCTGTAGATAACATCTACATTACTTGCTTATTTGACTTTACAGTTACTAGCTCTCAAGTGTAAACATGTGAGATAAGCAGTCACATGGTTAAAAGACCTGAACAATATAATCCTCTAATGCCATTAGGTTTGTTAAATGTTACAATAAAAAAATCAAAATCAACTAACAGATATTGACACAAAAGGTCAATGTTTCTATGTTTGTATATGCCAGTCCTTAACTAAATGAGTTTATTTCCTTACAAAAGGTTTATTTTTGACATGTAGAAATGTGGAAAGTATCATGATAAGCATGATACTGGGATACTCAGCTTAATGAGATAAAGGCTTGTCCAGGGAGGTTTTGGGAGAAGAAATCATGGGAGGGGGGGTGGAGGGAGTAGTCAGCAAAAGCCTTAAGGGTGACAGAAGGAGAAATGATAGTCATAAACTCACATTAGCAGTTAAGGATACTAGATAAGTAGGCAAAAGCAAGTTAATATATATTCATCTGAGTCACAAGACCCAGGGGTTTAAAACTAAGTGAGAATGAGAATTTTGAAAGAGCCCAAAGTTCAAGTTGCAAGACCAAAGAATGTCACTACTTCATTAAATTCAGTAACCAAGTAGATGTTGGAAGTATAACTATGACTGATAAGATTATTCAATCAAAATTTTATAATGATTATGTTGATGGTATAATTTTGGAGTAAAAAAGGGAAGTACAAATTTCACTTAGTAGCCATTATCCCATACCATTTCTAGTGAGAAAGAGGAGTGGGCAAAAGACAAATGGACAATTTAGCCATCAATATATGTACTGTGTGGTTCTGAGCGGACCTCTTATAGGGAATGAATGAAGAAAGGACAGCAAATTCTTCCTAGATGTTCTCAGGTAAGGAACAATTTCTACCTCCCACGCATTACTTACTGTGTGCCGTTCACAGATGAAGCTGGGAATTTGACCCTATGTCATGTTTTTCCTGTTCCTCCAGATTGAGGAGAGGAGGTTGGAACTGTGCACCCTGATTACTTAATGCAAGGCAACTTTCTCTCCCTGTCTCTTTTCTCATTCTTTTCTACCGTCAGGGTCAGGGAGAAGTATCCTATATGTGAATAGCTTGTAATTTTCTTCATACTCCAGGTCCTTGCCCTTGTCAAATTAAATCTGGTCTCTTAAAATGGCAAGGTCAGTCAGTTTGTACCACCAAAGTTGTTCTGGAAGGGGATGCATCCCAGATATTTACCAGTCTCGACATTGAGACAGGCTAGGACCTGGGACCTGGGACCCTTTATTGGAGTACTTGCACCTGGACTAATGTCTCCTCAAGCAACAGAATACAAAGAAACTGCAAGGGGCTAAAAATAACTGCACGCATGCTCAGTCAGTGCAATTATGAACAATGAGATACAAAAAGGCCACAAACCAACTGCCATTCCTGAGGTACCTGGAGGGTACTGCACATGATCCTGCACACAGCACCACCAAGGGGGTGGGCAGACCCCCTAAGCCACCCCCCAACCTCACCCCATTTACATGGGGTGTAACCAGGCCGCCCTCCTCAGAGAGCGAGCAAGGGCACCTGTTTCTTATTTTTGCTCCCTTGCGCTGTAGCAATAAAGTCCCAATAAAGATTTGCTTGAATTCTTCTTCTGGCCTCTTATCAATTTCTATTGATTAAAGAGTCCAAGGACCCAAGTTGGCAACAGCATAACAGTGACATACTTCATTTCCATTGGTCACATTCCATTGGTCAGAACTCGTTACACGGCCCCAGTTACATGCACAGAGGCTTTGAAATGAGGTCCTTGGCTGAAATGAAGTCTCTGACTCCTTCCTCTCAGACTCTGGGAGCATCCTGTGTAATCTCTTCTTAAAATTCCATTAGGTTGTTGGCTGAATTGGTCCTCACACAAATTTTATGTGGCCCATATATTGTTGGTCAGGACAATATAGAAATCTTTTCAGTTAGTTGTCAATATTTAAAAATACGGAGATTTCAACATTTAAAAAGTCTACATTTTGGGTTTCTCTTAAAAAAGTCAGATTCTCTGGCAAAGCTAGGCCTATATTTATGCATGGTAACAAATGACTATAGCTGGATCCTGTGTAATTTCCAGTCTGCTTCAATCCCCTTTAACAATCCCAGTTAGTCCATCCAGCTAGTTTCACTGTTTTGGATTATTTGCTTTGGCACTGCTGGCATTTGAGCTTGTGTTTCTGGAGCAGAAAGCCAAATTATGGTGTGGTGTGGCTGGAGGTGGAGGAGAGCTTCTTGCTTTGCCCTATGTATTAGTTTGTCAGCACTACTGTAACAAAGTACCACAAACTGGATGATTTAAACAACAAACATTTAATGTCTCAGTTTTAGAGGCTAGAAGTTTCATATCAAGGTGTTGGCAGTGTTTGTTCTTTCTGAGGGCTATGAGGGAAAGATCTGTTCCAGGCCTCTCTCCCTGGCTTGTAGATGGCCACCTTCACGTTCACATGGCATTTTCTCTGTATGTGTATCTCTGTGTCCAAATTTCCTCTTTTTATAAGGACATCAGTCGTATTGAATTAAGGCCTGCCTACCTTAATGAGCTCACTTTAACTTGAATACCTCTGCAAGGATCCTATCTCCACACAAGGTCACATTCTGAGGAGCTGGGAGTTAGGACTTCAACATATGGATTTGGATGGCGCACAGTTCAACCCGTAATACCCTATTTACTCACTTGGTTTCATGTGCATTTCATGATTACATAGAGGAAAAAAAAAAAACTCTTAAAATAATCTCAACTAGAAAATGGATCATCCTATACCACTGTGTTGAAAACAAAATTCTGGCATATCTTACAGGAGAGTTGAGATGCAATATCGAAATTAATCTCTTTTCTTTGCAAGGAATGCCACATTTTTGGCTTTCACTGTGCAGCTCACATGGTCTATTCTGAGGCCCAGAAAAATCTCTCCATTGCATGGGGAAAGGCTTTTTTCATATGGGAAGGGGCAGTGCAAAGGATGCTGCTGTGGATGAAGAAGGTCGCCTGCCACATCAGTAAACAAAAGATGTTGGGGCCGTCACGCCCCACAGCCACTGCAGCCACCCCCAGCTGGGAACCCTGAGGGATTCAGGATGGAAAAAAGGAGGATACTGGCCCCTGGTAGTTAAGATGCATATTAAAGGAATGATTTCAATGAGCCCAGACTCTTGCATCTTCCCATAGATAGAAAAGCACTAAATTCATTAACTCGAGATGCCTGGTTTTCTTTAATTAACAGTAATCTTCTGATGTTCCAACTATCTGCTTTCTGTTGCAAAAGCTCCTCTATATCCTGGCTCCTCCCTTACCTCTTTGGAGCAGTCCCTCAGAGCTAGCTGAGAGGCTGCCCTCCAGGCTTCAGTCCTCAGAAAGTCTGCCAAATAAAACGTAATTCTCAACTTGTAGGTTGTGCATTGTTTTTCAGCTGACACTGTGTTCCTTGACAAAAGAAAGAAGCAAACTTATTACTATAGCTCTGCTCAATCTTGCATGAACTTTTCTTCTTTCTCAGGAAGAAAAACATGTTCCTTTTCATGTAATCGTCTACCCACACCTCCTATCCCCAAAGCAGTTGTGAAGCTACCACACATATCCAGTGGGCTGTCAAGTCTTCCAGTAACAGGACTTCCCCCACAGAGCAAGCTATAAAATGTCGCCAAAGTTCGGTTGTGGTAAATTGAGCTGTTGACTGAGGTTAAGTGGAAGCGTTCCTTAACTGCCACTCTCATTTTTTCAACTTCTCTCACCAAAGCATTCACTGACTTCTCTGAGGGGGCATGGGGGCCTTTCTGGGTGGAGACATGGGCCTGGGACAGCCAGGACAGGCTCCAGTGGCTTGAATGAAAGAGCTTGCGGGCTTCCCTGGTGGCGCAGTGGTTGAGAATCTGCCTACCAATGCAGGGGACACGGGTTCGAGCCCCGGTCTGGGAAGATCCCACATGCCGCGGAGCAACTGGGCCCGTGAGCCACAACTACTGAGCCTGTGCGTCTGGAGCCTGTGCTCCGCAACAAGAGAGGCTGCGATAGTGAGAGGTCCGCGCACCGCGATGAAGAGTGGCCCCCGCTTGCCGCAACTAGAGAAAGCCCTCGCACAGAAACGAAGACCCAACACAGCCAAAAATAAATAAATAAATAAATAAGTTAAAAAAAAAAAAAAAAAGAGCTTGCAGCAGCCGGACACGATAGCACAAAGCAAGGCACACCCTTCCTCTTTTGCATCCCTTCGCTAATAAAACACAGTGAGCTCTCAAAACTGTTGATAATATGCTTGGGAGCTCAAAGAGCCAAACCCCAGTGGACTGATTTAGATACAAAGGGCTATTGAATTGTTATTAGGAGTGGGAAAAAAGGCCCAGTGTTTGAGTCTTCATGAAGGCAAGTTGTCAGTTTAACTGTTGTGTGTGTGTGTGTGTGTGTGTTTTCTATTAGCCCATGGTTTGACTCGCTTCAAACAGATCAGTTGTTTGGAGACACATAAGCATAGTCCCACATAAAAGACTATTTAAAAATCTTTAAAGTCAAATCAGAGGGTTATGAAGATAGACAAACAACCCCAAGGAAAATATTACAAAACATTCTGCTTACTTAGAAAGATCAAAATTCAAACTTCTTGGAGTTATTGAGACAATTCAACAGCACTTGGTGCCACAGAAGTCACATGATTAATTTCCTTCCTCATGATATGAGAATATGAGAGGCTGACACCTTCTTCCATTAGCGTTGGTTGAAAAAGAGGATCTGGGAAGTACTCTCTGGCTGCAGAGGTGCTGAGTAGCTGAATGTAACTGTAGAATTCTGTAACTCTGCACAAATGAGATAGTCTGTGATTTGCTCTTAGAACAATGATAGGAAATAACCCATCATCTCTTCTCCAGAGAAGAGTTTTCCTTAAAAAACCATGTGACTACATCCTCCTTTAACCCAAGCCTCTGCTGCCTGGTAATTCCCTAACCTTCTGTCCTTCTGGAGTCACCCTTTTCTTTCATAACCAAATAACACTCCCAAGCTCCCATCCCATTCGCTGCAGTCTGGAGACGCCTTAATAAATCCTCCTGAAGAGAGGAATGCCCAGGTCACTTCTGCATCCACTCCCACTGCTGCCTGTTCCTACAGAGCCTACTGGTTCCTTACATTACTCTTGGCTCTTTGCTCTCCTACCTCTATGTTTCAAATATAGGACTCTCAGACTTCTACTGAAGGCTGGGAGACAACAGAGGATAATTGCAGTTCAGGGTATTAGACATTCCTGTCCTAAAATTTCTCAGCTGTCTTCAACATATAAAAATCTCTTCTCAAAAACTTTCTTTCCAGCCTCTGCCTGCCATCATATTGCTTGGGTCCCTCTCTCTTTTAGGTTATCCTGAACTCCCCTCCTTCAGCTGCCACTAAGGCAACAATACCCAAGTCTCTTGATATAGTGTCTATGACCGTAGGCTTAGCTTGTCTGCTAGGTTATGAGAAAAGCTGCTTTGGTTGTGTCTTGTTCTAGCTCTCAAACCCTGGCCAAAATCTCTTATTGATATGCAACTTCATCTAGCTGAGAAAATATTTCCCCAAACTTGCTCTAAGGAGCAAATCGCAAATTACGTTTATACTACAATTTTTCTTTAGTGGGCAGGTATATTTTTATCTCTGGGAAAATTTGGAATTAAATATGGAAGTGATGAAGTAGATAATCCATATTGTTAATATATTTTTGTTAAGGAATCATCTATATTTAGATATTTAAAACATTTTAGATAATTTGGCCTGTTAGAAGGACCCTATCATTCCAGTTTAAAGTAACTGAATAACAGTTTTACATTTGTGATAAGTTAAAATTTAAGTTTAGAAAGAGTACAATTAGAACATTTAAGAGAATTTAAGATTCATCTTACTTATAAATGTAACTTATTTGATTCTTTTATAAGAATCACTTAAGGAGTGTGGGGTTTCTTTATGGGGTGATGCAAATGTTCTAAGGTTGACTGTGATGATGGTTGCACAACTCTGTGAATACCCTGAGTTACACACTTTAAATTGCACACTTTAATTGTACTCTTTAAATGGGTGAACTGTGTGGTATGACTCATATCTAATAAAGCTGAGAAGAAAAGAATCACTTGACTTCTTGAGAAGGTTTGTTTGTGAGTCCATTGTAATACTGAAAAATAAAATATAATACGTTTATAAATTCAGTGTCAGAATATTTTTTTCCCGTTTCTGTGCCAGAATATTTAAAAGCATTAGATTAACTAAGTTATAAAAGCTTCCTTAAAACTGATTGTTAAAATTTGCCAAATAGAATTTATAAATTATAATTAAAGTTTAAGGCAAAAGTAGGTTTTTAAAATTTAATGTTAATAAATTGAATAATAATAAAAAACAGTATCTCATGCATGCTTAGAACTTCCCTATGGAGTGAAGAGGATGAAATTTATAGGATCCTTTAGTCATTACAACATCAATTAGCAGTACTGAGATCTCTGTATGATGGATTAACAAAAATTCCAGCAAAATTGGGGTTGAAAATCTAGTAATTCTGAAATTAGAGTCAACAACTTTAACTGGTACCAGCTCAGGCCAGTTATATTTTACAGAATCGAAGCTGACAAAATGCTAACTTTATCTGTTTTCTTCACTGTAAAACAGAAAGAAAATGACCTACTTCCTACGACTGCTGTGATGATTAAATAAGGCAGTACATGTAAATGGCTGTGTTATTGGCACAGAGAAGGTGCTGCATAAATATTATCTATTATTATTAGCTGGTCAATGACAGAACATCCTAGGTAAATGCATAGAGTGGACAACTGATGTCTTTGTCATTATTTTTGGGCATTTAGTGTCCATTCTCCCTTCCCAAGTCTTGATTTCCTTTTTGAGAAGTTACCCATTTCCCAATGTGCAGTACCCTTGGTGGAACTATATAGGTGCTTGTCCTCATGGGCAGGCAAGTAATCCAAGCTAGACTGACTGGATCCCCAACCTTTACCTCTGGGGAATTTGATTCTTGAGTGAGGTGGTGCAAGAAAGGAAAATGTTTTCTCATCCAAGGTATGAGTAGTGTTAGTCCGCAGTCACGCATTGTGTGGTGAGCCTGGGGCCATAGGTGGTCAGCAGGGCCAACAGTCAGACAGCTGAGCAGGACGTGGCACAGAGGACAGCGAGGAAAAGCTGGGACCCGCCAGGCGCCTCTGCATCTCTCTGTTACTGTATCTGACAACCTGCCAAGAGGTTCTTCTTTGCTCAGCTTTAACTTGGAACAATACAGAGAAGGGGATTCTGAGAAAGAAAGCTCCTAAATAAATCAAGTTGACAACTACATATTCCAGTATAGTTTTTAAGAAAATAAATGGAGATGATATACATGGACATGTCAGTGCAGGACCCGGCCCACAGTTAGTGTTTACTAAAATCTCATTTATTTATCATTGTGTTTGTAAATCAAGTGACCTGTGCGAATAGTATTGAGACTTGAAGTCATTGTTTATGATCATTTTAAACATGTGAATAGCTGACACATATTTTTTTAGAGTGAATAGCATTGCTGGTCCCCTGTACCTCTTCCTATGAACATATTTGGAAACTGTTTATATGGATAACTTAATTTGGTTAAATATCAAAAACAATAAATACAAGTTGTGCATTTCTTGTATTTAGATTTATTTTCACTAGCTTTGTAATTGTATCTTTAGTTTTAAAAATAAGAATAATGGTCTTTTTCTCATTTTCCTATCAAACTTGTGGTTTGTATTTGTTAGAGCAAGACCTTTTCCTTATGCTATGCTTTCTTCATCCTGATTTCTTTCTTTCAGCTTTCCAGCATAGACTTCATTATTTATTAAATTACATCAATTTACTGCCTGTGTTCTTCTTGCCTGTACTTTTCTTACAAAAGAGGTAGCTAATTAGCTCTTAGATAAGACTCTCAGTAAGCATAATTGTATCAGAAAGGTTCTAGCAGGAAACAGAAAGCAGGCTCAGCTGGGATTTGGAAGAGAATTTATTGAGGGGGCCATTTACAGAGGTGAAGATAGGGCTACGGGAACCAACAAGAAATGCTGAAGCACCCAGGGACCAGCCACAACTGAAAGCTATTACTGCCCTAGGCTTGAAGGCAACGGGAGGAAATGGCCTGGTAGGTGCTGGAACCAAGCAAGAGGAGTCGCCCAACAGGAGCTGAGCTGTAAAGGGACGAAGACTCCTCCAGAACTTTCTACTGAAGCAGGGCAGGAGTGAAGGAAGAAACGTCCACCTTTTTCTCCTGCTCACTGATCTCCTGCCAATGCCCCCTCATTGGCTGAGCCCCATTAGCAGTGAGAGGACAGTGGGGTGTAGGTGACGCAGTCTACAGAGGGCGGCTCCGCTGGGGAGCAGAGGACTCACTCACGTGCAATTGTGTACGTGTGAGCGCTAAGCGGGTTCTGTGGGCGCCCCCTGGGACAGTGTCCGAGAAGCCCCAGAATAGGGAGCAAGAGATACTTGGAACAGGCTGAGGTGAGGTGCTGTTCCTAACAGGCTGAACGGGAAGCTGGCGGAACTGTCACTGGTCACCGCAGCTGCGCCAGGACTAGGAGGTGGGGCTAAGAGGCTGAGCAGTGGTGCACAGGAGGTGTCTGGTACAATTCTGTAACAGCACTGAGCATCAGCTCTGGTCTGTCTTCCCAACTAGACTATGGTAAATGGTGTGAGTGGAAGGTTCACGTCTGCTTTATTTATCAGTGTATACCCCATTTGTCTTTTCATGATTTCTTGCATTGAGTGAAAACCACAAGTAGTCTCAAAAAAACACTTTTCTCTATTAGGATAGTTTTAACCTTCACCTCATAAAATCATTATAGTAGAACAGAAGTTAATTAGCAGAACACATAAATCAATTTATTGTGCTTCACCTCCAGTTATTAAAGAGTTAACCTCAGCAGTAGACAGGAAGAAAAAAAGCAGCAATGCATAGGATTTCTCTACAGGGGGATAATATGCTAAAAAATTGGTTTTCTTTTTTATAATTTTTAGACATACCAGTTCTTCTGTTTCAGGTATTAATTAATCCAATAAATTTTTATGGAACAGCTTTTAGGTTTTTTGTTTGTCATTGTTGTTATTATTATTATTATTATTTTGAAGCAGCTTTTAGGTTGGAGGTAATGTACTAGCTATTTGGGGGATAAAAGGATAAAAAGAACCAGACATATTTGTGTTTTGTTTTTTGTTTGGCAGAAAAAAAGTCTTATTGTTTTAATTTGCTATCTTTAATTACTAGTGGGTTAAAAATTTCCCATATACATGTATTTTGTATGAGTTGTGTATTTATGTCACTAGCTCATATTCTCCATGTTTGTTTGTAAAGTCTCTTTATATATTAAGAATACAAATCCCCTGTCTGTCATATTTCTTTTTGCAAACTTTTAATCCTGGTTTGTTTCAGTTTAATTTTGATATTGCATAGGGAGTTTAATTTGTACAAAAGGTTTTTCTCCTTTTTTTTCTTTTTTATTGTAGTATAATTGATTTACAATGTTGTGTTAATTTCTGCTGTACAGCAAAGTGATTCAGTTAAACATATATATATACATATATACATTCTTTTTTTCCAATATATTCTTTTCCATTATGGTTTATCATAGGATATTGAAGAAATACAGATGGTCAATAGGCACGTGAAAAGATGCTCAACATCGCTAATTATTAGAGAAAGGCAAATCATAACTACAATGAGGTACTACCTCACACTGATCAGAATGGCCATCATTAAAAACTCTACAAATAACAAATGCTGGAGAGGATGTGGTGAAAAGGGAACACTTCTACACTATTGGTGGGAATGTAAGTTGGTACAGCCCCTGTGGAAAACACTATGGAGGTTCTTCAGAAAACTAAAAATAGAATTGCCATATGATCTAGCAATCCCACTCCTGGGCATATATCCAGACAAAACTCTCATTCAAAAAGATACATGCACCACTATGTTCATACCAGCGTAATTCACAATAGCCACGACATGGAAGCAACTTAAGTGTCCATCAACAGATGAATGGATAAAGAAGATGTGGTACATATATACAATGGAATACTACTCAGCTATAAAAAAGAACAAAATAATGTCATTTTCAGCAACATGGATGCAACTAGAGATTATCATACTAAGTGAAGTAATTCAGAAAGAGAAAGACAAATACCATATGATATCACTTACATGTGGAATCTAAAATATGACATAAATGAAACTATCTATGAAAAAGGAACAGACTCACATAGATAACAGACTTGTGGTTGCTAAGGGGGAGGGGGTTGGGGGAGGGGTGGGGTGGGAGGTTAGGGTTCCCAGATGAAAACTATTATATAGAGAATGGATAAACAATAAGGCCTTACTGTATAGCAGTTCTCTCTGTACAGAGAACTATATTCAGTATCCTATGATAAACCAGACTTGGTTCTTGACTGAAGCTGTGTATAGTTTTGTAAGAGAATTAGCTAGCAGGACCTCATGAATGACCAGTAAAGGGTGATAAATGAGAGGGATCCCACTCTTGCAAACATCCCTGCTTGGGCACCAGACATGTGACTGAATCATCTTGCATGTTCCAGCCCCAGCTACCATCTGACTGCAGATTCCAAACAAGATCATCAGGAGAATCACCTGACAGAGCCCAGTCGAACCAAAGAATCATGCTTAAGCTGTAAATTTTGGGGTGGTTTGTTAGAGTGTTAGAAAATGGAAACATCCAGGTGCAACAGCAGTTGTCTTCTGGATGAGGGGTCCTCCTGGGTATCCCCAGGGGCCCAAGGCCCTGTATCTGAGTATCTGCTACTTTGGAATGGGGGGAAATACCTCAAAGTATTTTGAAGAATGCTGGTCTCCAGCCACTTACTCTGGTGGTTATCTAGTAGCTAATGCTTCTCCTTTAATTTTATATTCTTTGCCTAGGGGGTTAGTGTGATTGAGATCCACACCCACTCTTCTGAGAAGTCCTCTTTGGTACATATTTCAGGATGGACATACTTTGAATTTTATACTGTCTGCTCTCCTTTTTACAGGGAATCATAAATATTTCGCTGCTAGCAATTAATTTTGTTTTCCAGTTTTCCTAAAGATATACTACTTCTTGTGTATACAATTCTGTTCTTATTCTGTTCTTTTCCAAGATATTCTTTTGGAGAAGGAAATAGTTTCTTGCAGTTAATCTGCCTTCTTGATACAGTTCTGTTTATCCTTTTTTCTTTCCCCCTAAGTTTTGTGATCTAATTCATTGATTTTCTGCGATATTCAACTTGATTTTTTAAATTAATTAATTAATTAATATTTTGGCTGTGTTGGGTCTTCGCTGCTGTGTGCGGGCTTTCCCTAGTTGCAGCGAGCGGGGGTTACTCTCTGTTGCCGTGCGCGGGCTTCTCACTGTGGTGGTTTCTCTTGTTGTGGAGCACAGGCTGTAGGCACGAAGGCTTCAGTAGTGTGGCTTGCGGTCTCTATAGTGCAGGCTCAGTAGTTGTGGTGCACGGGCTTAGTTGCTCTGTGGCATGTTAGAGTTTCTTCCCAGACCGGGGCTCATACCTGTGTCTCCTGCATTGGCAGGTGGGTTCTTAACCGCTGTGCCACCAGAAAAGTCCCTCAACTTGCTTTTTTTTTTTTTTTTTCAAACATCTTTATTGAAGTATAATTGCCTTACAATAGTGTGTTAGCATCTGCTTTATAACAAAGTGAATCTGTTATACATATACAATATGTTCCCATTTCTCTTCCCTCTTGCATCTCCCTCCCTCCCACCCTCCCCATACCTCAACTTGCTTTTAACTGCCTATATTCGTAGACAGAAGAACACCAATGGTTAAAAGACTGGACTTTGAGTCAGACTACTTTGAATTGAATTCAGGGTGAACCACTTACTAGTGTATGTCTTAGCCAAGATATTTAACCTCCTTCAAACCCTTTTACAGCCTGAGGAGAAAATGGAGAAAGTAGCAATGCCTAACTTACAGAGTTGTTGAAAGCATTAAGTGAGAGCACACATATAGAGTTCTGAGTGCATTGGCTGGCACATGGGAGGCACTTGATAAATGGTTGATGCTATTACAGGAGACTTTAAAATCAGCGCTGATAACTTTAATTTCTCCCTTTTTATTTATCAAGTCAGAGCACATTCAAAAATGAAAACCTCCCTCTAAATCATATCACCCAGAGAAAATTACTGTTAACACTTTGGTGTTATTCATATTCATGTGTAACAAAACATTATTATAGTTTCCATACGGCTATGTGGCTCACTTTTTCATTTCGTGTTCTATCATGAACATTTTTACAAATAAATATTATTACACACAATTATGTTTACTGGCTACATACTCTTCTAAATAATAAACAGCATAATTATTTTTAATGATTACCTCTATAGACACACAATAATTCCCTCCTAACCAGTTCTCTGATTTTGGACATTTAGGCTATCTCCAATTTTCTTGTTTTGTAGACTATTGTGAACTCAGTAGTTCACTTAATAAATGTGTTTGTTCCCATGTTTGACTTTTTTCAGGATAAATTTTGAGAAACTGGGTTGTTCTGTAAAAGAGCATCAAAAACTAATGTTATTTATTTTAAAATAGTTACCTAATGTTAAAATGCCTCTCATATGCGGTGTATCTCACTAGTAATAGCATGTAAGCTCCGGAGGACAGGAATTTTGGTCTGTATTGTTCACAATTGTATCCTAGGTCTATAGAGCAGTGTGAACAAAAAAACCCTGCTTTTCAGTGAAGGAAACAAAATAATATTGTGAATACATATTAGTATGAACCAAGAGCAGTGAGATGATTTTGAAGACCTCTGCTAACAATACAGAAATTTATTGAGAAAAAAAGGAACAAGTGTTGTTTGTTTGTTTTTAAAAGGAGACTACAATATCTTAACTACTTCAGAAAAGGACATCTGGACAAAATTTATAAAAATGGAGAAAAGGGAATGGCTGTTGGGTAGGCAGTCAACAATGTCTGCTGCACAAGTAAAAACATAGTTTTCTTAAATTTTGAATTATAATAAACATGTTATTTACAATTAAGTTTTAGCAATATTCTTGATTGCTCTATTAATCTGTAGGAGGAAAATTATTTTTGAAAGAATTAAGATGTTTTAGTCTCCTTAAACACACACACACACACACACACACACACACACACACACACACACTTCTGGCCCATGAGATTTGAGGAGAAGCTTGCTAGGTGTGTAAGGGGTGGATTCTGGGAAACTTTTTCTTGATCTTAAAAAGAGACTCAGGGAAGAAAAATGTCTTTTCTTTTCTTTTCTCTTCTTTTCTGTCTCTGAATACTGTATTCTAGAATGATCCATGGAGGGACTTAGTGTAAGGATGAGGCTGATGTGCTGAGAAGCCAAAACAGAAAGATGGAAAGAATAAGGGTCCTTGGAAATGTCTTTGGGCTGCTAACTTTACCAATCCTGAGCCCATCATATCTCATGACTTCCTATCACATGAGAATCAGTTTTCCAATTTTCCTATTGTTCAGACCATTAAGACAAGGCCTTCTGTTCCCAGAAGTGGAAAGTGTTCTAATTAATTCCAAATATTTTGGAGTAAGTCATGTGTGTGGTACAATTACAGCCATTTGATAATTCTTAGAGCATAAGTTTTAATGACAATAGATGTATACAGCTATATATTTAGCAGATATGGTATACAGTTGGTTAAAATGTTTATAAAACACTTATAATATGGTAGGCATTAGCCTCAGCTTTGGGAACCCAAAGGAAAGTAAAACAGGGCCCTTTCCCTCTGGGAGAAAAACATGATTGTTTCCCAGCATTTTTTATTTTTAGCATATGTCTCCAGGAATGAAAAAATGAGCTTTGCTTAATACTTGTTAATGCAGTTTATTTCTTTTTTAAAGATATTTAATGTGATCATAAAGAAATTATGCTATTTTAAAACCCTAGGGCTTCCCTGGTGGCGCAGTGGTTGAGAATCTGCCTGCCAATGCAGGGGACACGGGTTCGAGCCCTGGGCTGGGAAGATCCCACATGCCACGGAGCAACTGGGCCCGTGAGCCACAATTACTGAGCCTGCGCGTCTGGAGCCTGTGCTCCGCAACAAGAGAGGCCGCGATAGTGAGAGGCCCGCGCACCGCGATGAAGAGTGGTCCCCACTTGCCACAACTAGAGAAAGCCCTCGCACAGAAACGAAGACTCAACACAGTCATAAATAAATAAAAGAACGTGAATTTCTTAAAAAAAAAAAAAAAAAAAAAAAAACCCTAGAAAGAGAACTAAGAACATATGTGAAAGGCTCAAAGACAAATTCTTATCTATGAAAATTGCTATATATATATATATATATATGTATGTATTTTCTGAAGTTCTGTACAAGAATGTTACCTTTGAAAAGACCAAAGGAAGCATATTATTTTGGATTCATAGCACATCCCACTCAAGAGGTAAATTTGTATATTAATGTCCTAATAAATTTTTTAGCACATATTTTATGAGAAAGGTGAAATATTATACTATTTTTGACAGCTAATCAATAAGGTAGGCATTTAGTTTTACTACTTTCTGGGTTATTAGGCTGCTGAGTGAAAGCAATATAGCTAGTTAAAAGAGGTATCCATTTAATAAAAGGCATGTAGAATATTAATTGGTCGTTAAGATATATACCATGTTCCTAGTTGCCTTCTCTGATTTCCTTAGCTTGACATTTAAAAAATTAAGTTCCAATGTTCTCAGGCACCTTTCTCCTTCCCTTATTGATCTTCCTTTATATCTGTCACTGACCAAGATTTAAACACGACACATAAATCATACATATAAAGTTACAAGGCTAAAAGAGCAATAGAACAAGTAATAAGATAAACCTGCGAGACTGGTTAAAAACCTCTTTGTGTGGGCTTCCTTGGTGGCGCAGTGGTTGAGAGTCTGCCTGCCAGCGCAGGGGACACGGGTTCGAGCCCTGGTCTGGGAAGATCCCACATGCCGCAGAGCAGCTGGGCCTGTGAGCCACAACTACTGAGCCTGCGCGTCTGGAGCCTGTGCTCCGCAACAAGTGAGGCCGCCGTGGTGAGAGGCCCGCGCGCCGCGATGAAGAGTGGCCCCCGCTTGCCACAACTGGAGAAAGCCCTCGCACAGAAACGAGGACCCAACACAGCCATAAATAAATAAATAAAATAAATTTTAAAAAAAACCTCTTTGTGTGAGGGAGTTGTTTTCCAGTGACTGATACTGTATTGCGAGCCCAGTCCAGGAATTCATACCCTCTTGCATTAGACCATAAGGCACGCTATCGAAGGAACTGAGTTTTTTATTGCTCTTAGAGTTCATTGCATCATTTCCATGCCTCCCACCTAGAGGGCAGTGTTGGCACCTCCAGATCACCATACCAACTAACTTACCAATAGTATTTTAGAAGGTCCTTCAGGGCCTTACTCTTCAATCCTGCTTCTGATCATGTCACAAATGCCTCTTAGTGGAAGATTCTTGCCTTTCAGGCTGTTTCTGATCCTTCAGAGATAATGTCAGGACTCACTGCAGTCTTTACAATAAAACTATGATGTCTTCTACAGATATGGAAGTTCTGCCCAGCTGTTCTGAGATAGGTTAGTGGACCCCACCGGTATCTGTTGTGCATACACAATGTACAGACCAAGTAATTTGTGAAAGGTGGTCTGGGGGATAAAAAGAGAAGCAGGAGACCCAGTCCCTGCTGTCACTGGGTGAAAGCTGAATAGCTTCCACGTGCCATTCTAGGCTCGTTCCACACTCTTCTCCAACCTGCTGTCTGTCCCAGGAAGCTGACTGGTAGGGATTCCATCAGTGAGTTCCTGTGGTTCCTGGCTCCTGGTTGGGGTTAGCCAATGGGTTTTCCCGACAAGAAATTAGAGGAAGGGAGGAGAAGAGGTCAGGGTATGACCCTGGTGACCTCCCTGCGAAGTCACCTTAAGTTGGCTGTAACAGAAAGTCTCAGGTCCTCCCAAAGAGGCTCCCTGTTTACAACACTCTCTCCTTCTGGTAACCATTTCTCCCTGTGAGCCTATGGTGTGACAGCACCCTTCAGCTAGCCCAGGTTTCTAGGCTATCTCTTGTGGTTCCTCTATATGGTGCCCAGACCCATGTAACAAGTTCATTGTGAATTATCCCAGCGTGTGTGTGTGCCATCAGTGTAGTGTTGGGAGCCTGACTGTTATAGTGGGCTTGTGAGACATACAGACAGAGATTCATAAAGAGAGAAATTGTGCAGGTGAACCAATATAATAGGATTCTATAAAAAGGAGCAATTCATGCTACCATTGGGTGATGGAGGAGTTTTCCTTGAGGAGGGGGGTTTGTAAAATGTGCAGGGGAAAATGAAGCACTGACCTCTGTTTCTCATGATCATGTTTGAGCACAGGTCTCCATCTACTGTGCACGTTTTGAAAAAAGAGTGGAAGATAAGGCAAGATGTTAAAGATAGTCATCAGTAGCAGCCAAGTACATTTATCAAGTGCCTAATTTAATGTGAGAAATCTGGTGATAAGCACTTTTTTACATTAACAAACTCTTATCTTCACTATTCCTCATATTACCTGAAAGATGCTAAAAAACATCTTTTTGCTCCTTCACTATTTTCTATAGATTTGTTCCTTGTTCCTAAGGGATAGAGAATGGAAATAAGTTATAGCCCATAGGTTGTGAATTTATCATCTATACCTCTAATTCTCATTTGCTCAGTTAGAAAATCTGTCTGTGACTGTCCGATAGACAATCATAATTACAGCTCTATTAAAAATGTTCATCAGAATGCTTACATAATTCATTTAGTCAGCAAATATTTACAGAGGGCCTATTACGTGCCAGCTACTCTTCTGGGCTGTAGGCAGAGAACAGTGAACAAACAAAAAAAATCCCTGTCCTCACAAAGCTCACATTTAAGTGGGGCGAGACTGACAGTAAACCAAACAAAAAGTAAGATATATAGAATGTTAGTGCCATAGAGAAAAATATTGCAGAGGAGAAGGACAGTAAGTACTGAAGGCTAGATTGTGATTTTGTACTAAGGGGAGGCGGCTTTGTAATGTGACTCAGCTAGGCTGAATTTTCCCCTTCCCTGTATGTTTCTTGTGTAATATTCAAAGGGAAGACGTGAAACAGCTACCATATTGTTTTTTATGCTTGAAAGGTCCGTACAGGTGTTATTGTAGCTCACGTGTGTTGCAGCTTATCTGGGGGCTCACTTCATTAATAGGGGGCAGTGGCCAGGACTGCATTCTGCTTCAGCTTCTGTCTCCTGGGCCAGGTGTGTGTTTAGTTCTGTGATGAAGGGGACCAGCTTCTCATGTAGGACACCCACATCAACAGGTTGGAGGCAGTGAGAACTGATATGGGTTCCAATGCGTCCTGTTGGATTCCAGTTGGTCCTTGTTCTCCCCAGTTTTATATTTATCTTTCCTTCCCACTCTCTGATCTGTGGACATCAAGCCCCAACACCAGATGTAAAGAAAACAGCCTTAGAGAGACTCCTTAACAAGCCCCCACAATTGTATAAAGTCAAATCCCTATAAGAAATTAATCTCTCTCTCTCTCTCCCCCCTCCTACATGTGTCTGTCTGTCTGTCTGTCTATCTATCTATCTATCTATCTATCTATCTAGTTTCAAGTGATTATGCTCATTTAATTGAACCCTGTCTGAAGCAGATGGCCTAACTGAAAAGCTGGTATCTTAGCAAAGATCTAAAGGAGGTGAGAGAGCAAGCTGTGCATACTGGTATTTGGCATAAGAGCATTTTCATGCAGAGAGAGCAGCAAAGGAAAGGCCCTAAAGCGGGAGCAGGTGTGACTGGTGTGACTGAGAAACAGCAAGGAAGCCAGTGAGGCAGGATCACAATAAGGGTAGGGAGAGGAGCTGGGATGAGTTCAGAGAGGTAAAGGAGAGGCAGAGGGGCAACGCTAGGTTGTGTAGAGCCTTGTAGGCCACTGAATGCATTAGCTTTTACTTTGACTGAGACGGGGAGCTATTGGAGGTTTTTGGAGCAGAAGAGTGACCTGATTTGGCTGAAATTTTAGCAGGATGCCTCTGGCAGCTGTGGAGAGAATTAACTGTAAGGGAGAAAGAGTGGGAAGCAGCGAGGCCAGTTAAGAGGCTATTGCAGGATTCTGGCAAGAGATGATGATTTGGAGCAGGGTTAGCATTAGTGGTGATGAGAAACATTGGATTTTGGATATTATTTGCAGGTGGAGTCAACAGGATTTGTTGGTGATTTTTAATGAAGAATGTAAGGTAAAGAGAAGAATTAAGGATAATTCTAGGGTTTTTGGCCTGAGCAGCTAGCTAAAAAGTAAGATGGGGGAATGGTCAGGGAGGAGGGTTTGTGGGAGAAAACTGAGGATTCGGTTTTAGATATGATAATTTTGAAACATCTATTTCACATTCAAGTGGATGGTCTAGAGTTCAGGTGAGCAGAGATCCAGGCTGGAGAAATAAATCTGTGAGGTGTTACAGTGGAATTTAAACCATGGGGCAGACTGAGATTACCTAGGGAGCTGGTGACCTTGATAAGGATTATTTCAGTGGAGTCGTGGGGATCAAAGCTTAGTTAGCATGTATATAAGAGAAAATAGGAGCCGAGGAATTGAACACAGAAAACTTAGGGAACCCTCCTACATTGCTGGTGGCAGTGTTAACTGGTGCAGCCACTATGGAAAACAGTACGGAGGTTCCTTAAAAACTGAAAAATAGAACTACCATATGATCCAGCAATCCCACTCCTGGGCATATACCCAGAAAAGATGAAAATTCAAAAAGATACATTCACCCCAATGTTCACAGCAGCACTATTTATAATAGCCAAGACATGGAAGCAACTTAAGTGTCCATCAACAGATGAATGGATAAAGAAGATGTGGTATGTATATACAATGGAAAATTACTCAGCCATAAAAAGAATGAGATATTGACATTTGCAGCAACATGGATGGACCTAGAGATTACCATACTAAATGAAGTAAGTCAGAAACAGAAAGATGAATATCATATGATATCACCTATATGTGGAATCTAAAAAATAATACAAACGAACTTATTTATAAAACAGAAACAGACTCAGACATGGAAAACAAACTTATGGTTACCAAACAGGAAATGAGGGGAGAGATAAATTAGAAATTTGGCATTAGCAGATACATATTACCATATATAAAATAGATGACAAGGACCTACTGTATAGTCCAGGGAACTATATTCAATATCTTGTAATAACCTATATGGGAAAAGAATCTGAAAAAGAATATATATATATATTTATGTATATACATATTTATGTGTATATATATATTTATGTATATAGGTAGATGTATAGCTGAATCATTTTGCTGTACACCTGAAAGTAACACAGTATTGTAAATCAGCTATACTTCAATTAAAAAAAAATAAAGTCTACCTTCTCTAGGAAAGCTTCACTTAGAGACTAGTTCAGGTAAGCTCTCTTCCCCTACACATTCTTTTTCAGACCATCATTGTGGCAGGTAACCCACAGTGCCTTGGGTTGTGAATATTTGGACACACTTTTTTATCTCCTTATCCTTCAGAGATAAGACTGCTGGTACTCACCATTGTACATCCCATAATCAGCACACACTGCTTTGCTTCAAGTATTGAATAAATGTGTGGTAAAATAGGAAACAAAAAGATAGCAAACCTTGACAATGCTCTTGAGTTTTCCTTTCATTAATATTGATTTATAACCACAGTCAATGTATACTTAAAACACCACCAATCATTTGTATCTTATAGACACTTTCATTAAAGAATCAAGGATGACATTTTATTTAATTTTTGTTTATATGTATGCCTTTCCTGCTAGCCAACCAGCTCCCAGAGAGAAGAACCTGTTTTTCTTATCTTTCTTTTCTTGCCAAGCACAATGCATGAAATATAGGTTTACTGAATAATAACCTTTATTAATAACCTTAATAATAATCTTTCATTAAGTGTTTCTCTGAATTTTATCTATTTCTATGCAGTTCTTGGGAATATTTAAGAGTTCAACTGGGAATGGTTTTCATACGATCACAGCAGTTATAGAACACATCAGTATTTAGAGATTAGGTGAAAAGCTTGTCCATTTGAAAAATAAATGTTGCCAGTTACAGATGGATAGTAGCTCTTTTTAAAGAATTTTATGATTTTTTAGATCAGAATAGGGAGCAGAAGAATAGTCAGAGATGAATTCAAAAATTAAAGGAGGAATGCTAGTTTGTATATTCTTTATGAAAGTAAAATTGTAGAATGTCTTAATTATATATTTAAACTATTTTTATCTTGATGTAGGATAGGAAAATGTGTATAATATTACTTGCACTTCTGATATCTTATTTACTTAATCCAAGATTTAAAGTTTAAAGAAGCATAAATAGCTGAATTGTGTTATTAGAACTCTGAGGAACCTAGCAGAAAGAGTAATCATTAGAGAAGAGATCCAAATAACACTAAGTAAACACAAAAATTAGAATGAGGGAAACATTAAGACATTACAGAGCCAAAGAAACAGAAATCATGTTGCCATAATCAATGTAGATATACCTAACATGGAAAATATTTGTTATGAATACTGCAATGCCATGTATTGGGGATGCTGTGGACTGAACTGTGTCCCTCCAAAATTTGTATGTTGAAACCCTAAACCTCAATGTGACTGTATTTGGAGATGGGAGCCTTTTAGAGGTAATTAAGGTTAAATGAGGTCAGAAGGGTGCATTCCTTACCTGATGGGATTCTTACTCTCATAAAAGGAGGAAGAGATACCAGAGAGCTCTTTCTCTACCATGTGAGGACACAGTGAGAAGGTGGCTGTCCCCAAGTCAGGAAAGGAGTCCTCACCAGAAACCAAACCCTGCTGGAATATTGATCTTGGACTTCCGGCCTCCAGAACTGTAAGAAAATAAGTTTCTGTTGTTTAAGTCACCTAGTCTACAGCATTTTCTATGGCAGCCCAAGCTGGTTAAGACAGAGGACAATACTTAAAAATGGAAAAGATACAGTACTATTTTTATTGATACATTAAAAAGCCCCAGAGCCCTTATAATGGAATGTGTACATAATGCCAGGTACATTTAATTTCACTTAATCTTCAAAATAATTCCTTGAGATAGGGATTGTGATTCCTTTTAGTGCAGCTAGTAAGTGGAGGAGTCAAGCTTCATACTTCCTTCATTTGATATCAAAAGACAGATTCTTAGCCATCCATTTTATTCATTTTCCAAAAAGTACTAGAGTCCTTACTATGTGGCAGGAATTAAAGTGGATATAGACATGATTTTGGACCTGTTTCCTGCCCTCGAGGGACTTGCAGTTTTGAGGTGCTAGGGTCTGCGCCAGTATGCTATATCTGACATCCTGAAAGCCTAGGTCAGATATGGAGAGGAAAACATCCAGTGGTAAGATTTGACGTGAAAGATGAGAATAGGAATCTGAAGCATTCTCATGAATTCTAGAGCAGTGCTTCTCAAAATACACTGTTCAGGGATTTCGCTGGCAGTCCAGTGGTTAAGACTCTGTGCTTCCACTGCAGGGGGCACGGGTTCGACCCCTGGTCAGGGAACTAAGATCCCACATGCTGTAGAGTGTAGCCTATATATATATATATATATATATATATGTATGTATATATATAGATATCTATACATAGATATCTATATATATACATACTGTTCATATCAATCACCTGGGAATCCTGTTAAAATATAGCTTCTGATTCACTAGGTATTGGGTAGGGCCTGAAAGTCTGCATATGTGACAAGCTGCCAGTCAGTACAGAAGGTGCTGGGGACCACATTGGGAGTATCAAGAGACAGATGCAATCCTTATTGCAGCCTAGAAAGAACCCAGCCATTGGTCTTACATGAACACACATATTTGAGCTCACTAATGGGTTAGGAAACAGGGCCCCTTTGGAAAGAAAACATGTGTTCTTTTACTTAATTATTCCGTATTGAACACCATGTTTTAATTAAATCAGGTTTATATGGTTCTGCATAACCCCAAGTGATCAGTTTGACAGAATTTTAAGTTTCACAAATAATGTATTTTTTTTTTTCATTAGAGGTGCAGGTTTTGACTTCTTCATTTGAAATCACTGTGACATCCCTATGCAGAAGGTATAGAAAGAAATTAAAGAAATTCCCCAAACAAAAGCATTATATACATAATGAAGTGTTTTCCTATGCTCTGAACAGTTGGCTATGTGATTAACTTTACTTCAGTTATGGAAACTGAAGCTTGCTACCTTTTTCCTTCCTTCCTTCCTTCCTTCCTTCCTTCCTTCCTTCCTTCCTTCCTTCCTTCCTTCCTTCCTTCTCATAACCCCATCAGTTAGTGTCAGCAATTTTCAACTTTTTTGCCAATGTTGCTTTATCTATTCCCCCAACTTTTGGTTACTTTTGTTAGATTATTTATACACACTACTATATTTAAAATAGATAACCAACAAGGACCTACTGTATAGCACAGGGAACTCTGCTCAGTATTCTGTATTAACCTAAATGGGAAAAGAATTTGAAAAAGAATATATGTATATATGTATGTATATACATGTATATGTATATGTATATGTATAACTGAACCACTTTACTGTACAGACTAACACAACATTGTAAATCAACTATAGTCCAATATAAAATAAAAATTTAAAAAAGCAAAAAGAAATTAAAAAATAAAAACAAATCCCAGATACCATAGCATTTCAGTTGTAAATACTTTAGCATGTAACTGTAAGAAATAAGGGCATACATATACTCACCCACAATGCCATTGTCCCACTGAATGCGTCTAACAACGATTCTTTAATATCACCTAATACCCAGTCCTTGAAATTTTCACAACTGTGGAAAAAGTCTTTTTACAATTGATACGTTGGAATCATTATTATTTTGTCGTTAACATCTCTTAAACCTCTTTAATCTGTAACTATACCCCTACACCATTTATTGGCTGAAGAAATCTAATCTTGTTCTTTAGATTGTCTCACATTCTGGGATTGACTGATTGTTCCCTTGTTGTGTTGTTTAATTTGTTCCTCTATCCATTCCGCACCCCTCCCTAATTTCCTATAAATTAGTAGTTAGACCTAGGTATTTGATTAGATTCTGGAATGGTTTTACAGAAGAAGAGGCAAGAATACTTTAGAGGATTGCTTCGCATTTGTGGTAGCTGACCACAAAGATGGCCCCCACTGACCCCTACTTTCTCACATTAATGTCCTTGTGTAGTCAGTTCTCTTCCACACTGAATAGAAGAACTGACTTGTGAGCCAATGGGACATAGCAGAAGTGATGCTATGTGACATAAAAGATTTTGTAGAGTCTTCTTCTCTTCCTTTTGGATCACTCAATCAATCTGGGGGCAGCCAGATGTTAGGGCAGATGCACACACTCCAGTGGCCCAGCAGCCAACAGCCATGTGAGTGAGGCATCATGGAAGTGGACCCTCCAGCCCCAGGCAGGCACTCAGATGACAGTTACCTTAGCTGATGTCTTGACTGCAACCTCAAGATTCCTTGAGCTAGAACTTCCCAGCTAAACCACTGCTGAATTCTCGATCAGAGAAACTGTGTGAGATGATAAATGTTTACTGTTGTTTTAAGCCACTAAGCTTTGGAGTAATATGTTATACAGTAATAGAAGAAAAAAAATCACCAATGTGTCACAGTTTGCTTGACGTACTTTTAATGATGCTAAGATTGATCAATGGTTTCAGGTGTTGTCAACCTGACCTATCCATTATAAAGTTCTCCATGAATATTTCACCTAATGGTATTAATGGTCATTGATGTTCACTGACCAGATTTATTATTTTATTGGGGTTGCATATAATTTCTTCCGTATTTATTAGTTGAGATTCTTAAAAACTTGGAAGTTTTATGCAGGCTAAATTAAGAGACATTTAAATTTTAAAAATATTTATTTTATTTTTATATCTCCTTCATAGTTGGCCTAAATGAATTAAAAATTAGTGCCTTCAAACTAGAACATTTAAAATTAAAATGACATGGGGGTAAGGTGAGGGGATATTTATGAAATGATGCTAAATAACTAATCTGTTCTGTTTTTCAAGGATGCAACTGGCTGCTTTGATGTTAAGTGGTGAATGAAATGTGAGATTCAGCGAAAATAGTGCTGGGTTGTAGTTGCCAGTGAGTGCTGATGTTTATTGGATGAATAGGTCTAATATGACTACCAGCACTTTCTGTTCCATTCAGCTTTAAAGAGTCTCCTGGGCTAAGTGTTTTGCAAAGCAGCAAACATTACTGCCTATGTAGTTCTTATTGTAATCACTTTAATACGATTTTATGTAATCACTTCTGGGCTATAAAATGGTGCATTTCCCAAAGCTATAAAGTCATCTAAAATTATGGCTAAAAGTATACACAATAACTTTCCACAACTCCAGAAATTATTCCCAGCAAGCTCTAGTTATAAGAATGGCTTTCCCCCACTCTTTAAAAGCGTCACCTGCCACATATTATATTTTCTAAATAAGTAAATCTATTACAATATTTTATTTCTTAGGATTGGGAATAGTTAAATGCCAGTATTTTGCTTTAAATGGTTTTCAACCATTTCCTCAGGGAAAGCTTTTCTATATGGTAAGACTTTATTTCACATTTTGTGAAAACACACTTTTTGGGGAAAGGAGACTGAGTTCTCACATTTTCAATGTTCATGTTAGAAGTGCGTATTCTTAACTCATATTAGCTTTGACCAGTTACCACTGTCAACTTACTTGTAGGGTTTGCCCTCCATTCAGTTAAGTTCTATTTCCCAAACATTTATTGAATATTTTCTAGAGGCAAAGCTTTATGCTCATAAGATATGAGTTGGTAGAGTTACAAATGTGAAAGAATGAAGATATAGTGCCCAGTGTTCATTCAAAATGGCCAATTAGTTTCATTTTATGAGCAAACTTGGATTGGTTTTTTACGACTTCCAGGAGTGCTATATGGAAAAGAAATCTAGGGTCACATTAAAGGTCAGCAGACAGAACTGCCACCATCAAAGTGATATCTTCCATGGTCTAGAGAGTGGAAATTGGTGGTAAAATTGCAAATTTTAATATAAAAATTATGAGAAAATTTAGGAGAAAGGATCATTATTTCTCAATTGCTTCACAGAAGAAATAACTATGAATTAGCCTTGGAAAAGGAGAATTTAGATACCAAAGAATGAAAAGGGGAAGGGACATTCCAGGCAGTAGGAATCTGGAAGATCACAGAATAGAGATAAGCAATCCAGAAGAGTCGACTGGTGAGGCTGGAGCAAAGTTTGCCTGGACAGATGTGGGAGACAAGGTTGGAAAGAACATAAACTGACTTAAAGAGGACTGAAATCATTATCTCATTAGGTATCCAAATGGCTGGGCTTGATATTTTATATACTTGTATATCAGACCATAAATGCTTATGAGCCTATATGATTCTATATTTAAAAAATATAAACAACACTCCAAATGTCTCTTACTAACATGTTATGCCAGTACTATCATAGTGAACACAATGCTGCCCAATGTACGTTCCCGCCCTATCTAGTATCTTCCTTTGGGAAACCACTCCCCTCTGCTCAGCCTTATTTGTATTGGAAGGACCATTTCCCCTGTTCCATTATATCCCGGGAGATAACCTCAGGATGAAGCCAAAACACAGAGGAGGACAGAATTGACATTTGGAGATGAACTGAGCATACAGAACATTGCATAAGCCCCTGGAGAAAGTTATCCCTGAAGCTAGACAGTCCCTGAGCCTGCAAACAAATGAACCAACAAATTCCTTTTCTTAATTAAGTTTGAGTTGGATTTTCCATCATATGCAATGGAAAGAGTCCTAACTTATGGAATGATTTAAAATCATCACAGTTGTAAGTTCTTTTTGGGTTACAATGAAAGTTCTTCCTGTGACATACATGTGTCCTTATTAACTTGCTCCTGAAGCTATTTTGATGGGCAGCTTCTAGGGAAACAGGGACCAGTCACTCTGTCACCCAGTGAATTTTACATCTTTGTATACTGATAGGCTTCCCCAACTGTTCTTGGAATGGGGTGTTTTCGTTGACTTTCTTGATGAAGCCTAGTTTTTAATTCCCTTTTTGTTTTATTTTCAATGAACATTGCATCAATTCTCCTCATTTACTAAAACTGCAATTAGAACACAAAAGGTTCAACTAAGACTCAGTTCACGGAGAAATAAGTTCATGTCTGTCCCATATTTGAGCAATGTTATAAAATTCAAAAACCGTGTTTATCTTTTTAACAAATAGCACCATGCAACACATTATATTTCACCTGCCATCTCTTCAGATTCATAGCCAAACTTTTGGGTGTATCACAGTTATTCAAAGGTGTGAATCAAAGGCTGCTTGGTTCATTGTATCCTAAAGTTGTCTGTGGTTCCACCGAATCTGCCTTTGGATTGGTAGGCTACAGAGCTTCTCTGGGATCTGAAACTGCTCTCACTGATTTCACTCAGGAGAAATTGAGTTTCTTTAAATCATACAAACACTGTGGGTTTTAAAAACATCAGGAGATGCTCAACAAACAAGGAGGAATGAAGGGAAATTATCTTATTTTTCAATCAGTTGTCACTTTACTTCGGACATTTTGGGGGAAGATTTACTACGAAAGTTACTTTTGAAGAAGTTAAGTGATCTCATCCCCGCCTGAAAAACTTAACTCTTCTTATCTGGTACTATAATGATCAGTAAAGAGTGTTATTTAAACTGATTAAAATAGCTTTATTGTAAAACCTAATCGCTAGATATAATTATCTCCAGGATAACTACTTTCACTGTCACTAATTTAAAAGGGCATTTATGGCCACATTGAAAAAAGATACTTAAACATAGAAAATTAAATCTATAAAGCATCTTCAAACAGGTTAAAAAAAAAGGCCTGGGCATCCATAAAAATGTTCAATAGCCTACTAAAGAGTCTTTAGTTGCTCTCTTATGTACTATTAACTGCTAAAATAGTCATCATTTTAAAGAAATTATATGTTTAGATTTAAACATTATTTTGCTCACAAAGGTGCAGTTTTGGAGGGGGTCTGTATTAGTTTTCTATGTCTGCTATAACAAGTTATCACACATTTGATGGTTTAAAACAACACAAATTTACTATCTCACAGTTCTGGAGGTTAGATGCAATACAGTTCTCACTAGGCTAAGATCAAGTGTTGCAGGGCTGTATTCCCTTCTGGAATCCCTAAGAGGGAATCCGTTTCTTTGCCTTTTCCAGCTTCTAGAGACCGCCTGCCTTCCTTGGCTCATGGACTCCTCCTCCATCTTCAAAGCCAGCAACAGCAGGTCAAGTCATTCTCCCAGTGAATCACTCTGACCTTCTCTGCTGCTTCTCTCTTTCAAGGATCCTTGTGATTACATTGGACCCACCTAAAAAAATCCAGGATGAATCTCTCTAGTTTAAAGTCCGCTGATTAGAAATCTGAATTCCATCTGCAACCTTAATTCCTCTTTGCCACGTAAGACAACATACTCATAAGTTCTGAAGATTAGGAAGTAAATACTTCTCCATCATTCGGCTTACTACAGGCTCAATGGAGATGATGGCCCATCTCTGCTCCACACAGCATTACCTGGCGCAGATGGACTGGGTCTGGAGGATCCACTTCATGACAGCTCACTCATGTGGCCGGCAGCTTGGTGCTGAGTGTCTTCTGGGAGCTCAGTTCCTCTCCATGTGGGCTTCCCTATGGAGCTGCGTTGGCTTCCTCACAACATGGTGGCTTGCTTATAAGCACTATTATTCCAAAGGACAAGAAATGGAAGCTGCTGTCTCTTAAGACACAGTATCATTTCCATCATATTCAATTGGTCAACATAGAGTGCCCATCTAGATTCAAGGGGAAAGGGCATAGACCCCCGACTCTCAATGGCAGGAATATAAAAAAATGTGATCACCTTTTAGTCTCCATATTCCTCACTGGGAAAATAGGGATAATCTTTACTTACAGTATTGTTGTGAGAGTAAGAAATGAGGCATGCAATTTGGGTAATAACATTCCTACTACATGTATAACAATAAATGGAAGGGAAAACTCTCAATGTCTGTTGAATATTTGGATATATATGAATAGATAAATGCTGTGGTTAATATTTGTGGGTGTGAAAAAAATGTAAAAAGATCACTTTGCAAAACTGGTGAAGCTTACAGTCCTTCTCCACAGAAAAATGTATACACGCACTTATGTACACTCTTTGGACAACCATTTCAAGGGATTTCCAGACGAGCTAAAGAGCCTTAGCACTAAGACACAGAGTAACAGTAGATGAAAACACTGTGGGGCAGCTGTGCATGTGCTGCGGGGCATAATTTGGGTTTATTCCCTTTTTAGATCTGGGGCCAGAGAGAGTTTTCATATCTGCTTCCAAGATAGCCTGCTTTGCTTTTTTTTGTTAAATCAGAGATATGGGGAAAAGATGTTCCACTAGAAGTATTAAATGTGCTTCGTCTGTTGTTTAATTTTCTCTCATATAAAGGAAATGCTATTAGATAGCAATCATCTTTAAGAAAGGAAGGGGCTGAATATTTCTATTTTTCTTAAAGCTCTAATCTTTCATTGTACTTTTTAATTTCATTTCCGTTCTGGCTTAGTGTATATATGGATAATTGCACTTTTATGCAATTAATCATTAATTGTTTCAATAGCATTTTAAAATTTTAAATAAAAGCTTTATTTTCCCCTAATGATCAAAGTCATAGATACTCCTGAGAATTTAAACAATACAGAGATAAAATAAAAGGGGAAAAGTCTTTTTAATGTGGAAGGATAACCACTACTAATGGTCTGGAAGATGTCCTTCCAGACTTATTACCATGTTTATATACACATAAAACAAAAATAGGACCAGGATTGTGGATACTATGCAGCTGTTTTCTTTTTTCCCTAAATATGTTAGGCACAGCTTTCTATGCTAGTGCTTGTTGATCTAGCTCTTTTTTCTTTCTTTTTCTTTTTTTACTGAGGTACAGTTGATGTATAATATTACATAAGTTTCAGGTGTACAACATAGTTATTCACAATTTTTAAAGGTTACACTCCATTTATAGTTATAATAAGGTATTGCCTATATTCCCTGTGCTGTACAAAATATACTTGAGGCTTATTTATGTTATTTTTAGTAGTTTGTGCCTCTTAATCCCCTATTCCTGTCTTGCCTCTCCCTTCTTCTTTCTCCCCACTGGTAACCACTAGTTTGTTCTCTATATCTGTAAATGTGTTTCTTTTTTGTTATATTCACTAGTTTGTTTGTTTTATTTTTTAGATTCCACATATAAGTGATATCATGTAGTACTTGTCTCTGTCTGACTTATCTTATTAAGCATAATACCCTCCAAGTCCACCCATGCTGTTGCAAATGGCAAAATTTCATTCTTTTTTTTTTATGGCTGAGTAGTATTCTATTGGCTATATATACCGCATCTTCTTTATCCATTCATCTGCTGAGGGACACTTAGGTTGCTTCCATATCTTGGCTGTTGTAAACAATGCTGCCATGAACGTTGGGGTGCATGTATCTTTTCAAATTAATGTCTTCATTTTCTTCAGATATATACACAGGAGTGGAATTATTGGATCATGTGGTAGAACAATTTTTAGTTTTTTGAGGAACCTCCATTCCACAGTGGCTGAATCAATTTATATTCCCACCAACAGTGTACAAGGGTTCCCTTTTGTCCACATTCTCGCCAACATTTTTATTTGTTGTCTTTTTGACGATGGCCATTCTGGCAGGTGTGAGGTGATACCTCATTGTGGTTTTGATTTGCATTTCTCTGATGATTTACAATGTTGAGCATCTTTACTTGTGCCTGTTGGTCATCTGCATGTCTTCTTTGGAAAAATGTCGATTCAGGTCTTCTGCCCATTCTTTAATTGGGTTGTTTGTTTCTTTGATGTTGAGTTGTATGAGCTGTTTATATATTTTGGATATTAACCCCTTGTTGGTGATATCATTTGTAAATATTTTTCCCATTCAGTTCTACCTCATTCTTTTTAGTGGTTGGATACTTTTCTGTTATGTGAATGTATCAGAATATATTTTACCAAAAAATAAAACCCTTACTTAGAAGACTTGGGCAGGAGGGGGCCTATAATATATCACTGAATACATGGGTAAAGGACATTATTTTATGTCTCTTCTTCCCTCCCCTCCTCTCTAATTTATCCTCATACTAGTTTCACTGGAAGACTCCAGTAGGATACGTTCCTTGATGATTGCCCCTTGTCATTCATTTGTTTTTAAGCTGCCACAGTCTGCAGGTGCTTTCTGCTGAGGAAAGAGCTCTGAGACTCCAGAGACCTGGGATCGAATCTAAATCCAAAGCTCAATGTATAACTCTGGGCAATTTCCTTACTTCTCTGGACTTCACTTTCCAGAAGTGAATACAAAAAGAGGTAAGTGCAAAAGAGGTAAGTGGATTACATGGTCTGTGAGGCGCCTGGCCATCTCTAGTTGAGTTTCTTGAGTCTACCATGTGCTAAGCACTGCACGAGGGACTTTCCAGGTTGTCTTTATACTAATTCCAAAAGGTAGATAATAGAATCCCCATTTTTCACACAGAGAGAGTTGGAGATAGAATGTAAGAATCCAGAAGGCAAAAGGGAGCCTGGCATTATTGGAACAGGACTGAGCAAGGAAAAGAATTGGAGATCCCAAGCTCTTCGAAGCAGCTTTACCTAAACTGAAACCCTGGAGCTCACAAGTACTTGACAGTTTATAGTCCAGTTTCACAAATATTCTCTCAGTTCTGCTTCCCCAAATTCTGTGGGTAGGTAAAAATGATATTTTTATTCTCATTTTAAAAGTGATAAAACAGAGAAGTTAAGTGGCTTGTGCAAGGTCATATAGAGAGGAAGTGGTCTTAGAATTAATTTCTGGTGAGCAAATCACAAAGCCAGGCTTTCTGACCTAATTATGGTGATCATTTTCATAATTCATACTGCATTACGTAAATTGACTGTGCTAATTCCCCAGTTACTATAGAGGAAAGGACCCTGAAACTTATAACTGAGAAGCATACATTGGTAAGAAAATATTTTTAGAAATCAATATACAAAATTTACCTAGACTACTCCATTTTATATTCTTAAAATTCAGTTACAATTTTATTTTATAACCACTGTTTTAATTACTGCCTCTTTTCATCTTTAAATAATATTACATTTAGGATATTGGCAATAAGTATTCTTTAAAACGAGTAACGGACGCTGTTCAGCAGGCGAAGAGTTGTCAAGGGAATAAGAAGAAAGAAATATTTACCAATACAGTGAATATCTAGTTTTAGTTCAGTTTGTGAACAGACGACAGGCCCCTAAGTCCATGAAGGGACCATATTGCTTCATGTGTTTTTAAGGTAAGTACAAATCACATTATTTAAACAAACTCCCTAATCAAGTAGAACTTAATGTTTCTATTGCAGGACCTTTAATAGCTGCTTTTCATCCTAATTTCATTTCCATTGTTGCATTTTAAAAGAAAGCTTCCCATATATAAAGCACGCAGGAATTTCCCATCTAAGAGGACTGTGAAATGAGAATGTGCTTACTTGTTGCCCTGAAGTCTCCCTTCTGGGCATTATAGCTCAAGTTCTGCTTAGAAAACAGGCAAGAGACCTCTGAAGTCTCTTAGGACACATTCCATCTCTATGTATAAACACTGTGCCTACTTGGGATTGGTTTTATGATCTCACTTTTTAAACCTCTACTTTTATCCCAACCAGTTCTGGTTTCAATTATGTAATTGGCTCGGCTCTCTTAATGAGCTTCCACCACGACTCCCTCTTAGGAATAGCCTTGCTCTCCTTTTCTTCCTTCCCCTTCCCCAATCACCAGTCATTTTAGAGACTCTTTCCTTGCCAAGGGCTTTGCACTATTTTCTCTAATCTTACTAAGTACTTTTTCTCATTTCCAAGTAGGTTTTTTTCCTACCTCTATGCACTTCTTCCATTAGAATTTTTTTTGTCTCCTCAAACAAAGGGAGAATTTGTTGTTTGCCCAAGTAATTCTTTTTTTTTTTTTAATTTCAGCTTTATTGATTTAGCTTATCATATGGTAGCTATTCTTAATTTTTTGAGGAAACTCCATACTGTTTTCACAGCGGCTGCACCAATTTACATTCCCACCAACAGTGCCCAAGGGTTCCCTTTTCTCCATACCCTCCCCAGCACTCGTTATCTCTTGTTTTTTTGATTCTAACAGGTGTGAGGTGATATTTCATTGTGGTTATGTGTTGCATTTCCTGGATGATTAGTGATGTTGAGCACCGTTTCATGTACTTGTTCGCCATTTGTATGTCTTCTTTTGAAAAATGTCTATTCAAGCCCTCTGCCCATTTTTAATTAGATTTTTTATTGAGTGGCATGAGTTCTTTATAATTTTTGGATATTAACCCCTTATCAGATGGATGGTTTGCAAATATTTACTCTCATTCCATAGGTGTCTTTTCATTCTGTTTCCTTTGTTGTTCAGAAGTTTTCTGTTTGAATTAGTCCGAGTTGTTGATTTTGTTGCTTGTGTACTAAGACCAATGTCAAGGAGCTTTCCCCGCATGTTTTCTTGTAGGAGTTTATAGTTTCAGGTCTAATGTCAAGGAGCTTTCCCCGCATGTTTTCTTGTAGGAGTTTATAGTTTCAGGTCTAATGTCTAAGTACTTAATCTATTTTGAGTTAATTTCGGTGAGTGGGGTAAGACTGGGTTCCAGTTTCATTCTCTTACATGTGGATATACAGTCTTCCCAACACCATTTATTGAAGAAACTATCCTTTCTGCATTGACTCTTATTGGCTCCCTTATTAAATATTAGTTAACCACGTACGCATGGGTTTATTCCTGGGCTCTTGATTCTGTTCCATTGGTCTATGTTTCTATGCCAGTACCATACTGTTTTGTTTTGTTTTTTTTAACATCTTTATTGCAGTAAAATTGCTTTACAATGGTGTGTTAGTTTCTGCTGTATAACAAAGTGAATCAGCTATACATATACATATATCCACATATCTCCTCCCTCTTGCATCTCCCTCCCACCCTCCCTATCCCACCTCTCTAGGTGATCACAAAGCACCGAGCTGATCTCCCTGTGCTATGCAGCTGCTTCCCACTAGCTACCTATTTTACATTTGGTAGTGTATATATGTCGGTGTTACTCTCTCACTTCATCCCAGCTTACACGTCCCACTCCCTGTGTCCTCAAGTCCATTCTCTACATCTGTGTCTTTATTCCTGTCCTGACCCTAGGTTCTTCAGAAGCATTTTTTCTTTTTTTAGATTCCATATATATGTGTTAGCATATGGTATTTGTTTTCCTCTTCCTGACTTACTTCACTCTGTATGACAGACTCTAGGTCCATCCACCTCACTACAAATAACTCAATTTCGTTTCTTTTTATGGCTGAGTAATAGTCCATTGTCTATATGTGCCACATCTTCTTTATCCATTCATCTGTCGATGAACATTTAGGTTGCTTCCATGTCCTGGCCATTGTAAATAGAGCTGCAATGAACATTGTGGTACATGACTCTTTTTGAATTATGGTTTTCTCAGGATATATGCCCAGTAGTGGGATTGCTGGGTCATATGGTAGTTCTATTTTTTGTTTTTTAAGGAACCTCCATACTGTTCTCCATAGTGGCTGTATCAATTTACATTCCCACCAACAGTGCAAGAGGGTTCCCTTTTCTCACACACTCTCCAGCATTTATTGTTTGTAGATTTTTTGATGATGGCCATTCAGACGGGTGTGAGGTGATACATCATTGTAGTTTTGAGTTGCATTTCTCTAATGATTAGTGATGGTGAGGATCCTTTCATGTGTTTGTTGGCAGTCTGTATGTCTTCTTTGGAGAAATGTCTATTTAGGTCTTCTGCCCATTTTTGGATTGGGTTGTTTGTTTTTTTGCTATTGAGCTGCATGAGCTGCTTGTAAATTTTGGAGATTAATCCTTTGTCAGTTGCTTCATTTACAAATATTTTCTCCCATTCTGAGGGTTGTCTTTTCATCTTGTTTATGGTTTCCTTCGCTGTGCAAAAGCTTTTAAGTTTCATTAGGTCCCATTTGTTTATTTTTGTTTTTATTTCTGTTTCTCTAGGAGGTGGGTCAAAAAGGATCTTGCTGTGATTTATGTCATAGAGTGTTCTGTCTATGTTTTCCTCTAAGAGTTTGATAGTGTCTCATCTTACATTTAGGTCTTTAATCCATTTTGAGTTTATTTTTGTGTATAGTGTTAGGGAGTGTCATAATTTCATTCTTTTACATGTAGCTGTCCAGTTTTCCCAGCACCACTTATTGAATAGGCTGTCTTTCCTCTGTTGTATATTCTTGCCTCCTTTATCAAAAATAAGGTGACCATATGTGCATGGTTTATCTCTGGGCTTTCTATCCTGTTCCATTGATCTATATTTCTGTTTTTGTGCCAGTACCATACTGTCTTGATTACTGTAGCTTTGTAGTAGAGTCTGAAGTCAGGGAGCCTGATTACTCCAGCTCCATTTTTCTTTCTCAAGATTGCTTTGGCTATTCGGGGTCTTTTGTGTTTCCATACAAATTGTGAAATTTTTAGTTCTAGTTCTGTGAAAAATGCCATTGGTAGTTTGATAGGGATTGCATTGAATCTGTAGATTGCTTTGGGTAGGATAGTCATTTTCACAATGTTGATTCTTCCAGTCCAAGAACATGGTATATCTCTCCATGTGTTTGTATCATCTTTAATTTCTTTCATCAGTGTCTTATAGTTTTCTGCATACAGGTCTTCTCTCTCCTTAGGTAGGTTTATTCCTAGGTATTTTATTCTTTTTGTTGTGATGGTAAATGGGATTAGTTCCTTAATTTCTCTTTCACACTTTTCATCATTAGTGTATAGGAATGCAAGAGATTTCTGTGAATTAATTTTGTATCCTGCTAATTTAACAACTTCATTGATTAGCTCTAGTAGTTTGCTGGTAGCATCTTTAGGTTCCTCTATGCATAGTATCATGTGTCTGCAAACAGTGACAGCTTTACTTCTGCTTTTCCAACTTGGATTCCTTTTATTTCTTTTTCTTCCCTGACTGCTATGCCTAAAACATCCAAAACTATGTTGAATAATAGTGGTGAGAGTGGACAACCTTGTATTGTTCCTGATCTTAGAGGAAATGCTTTCAGTTTTTCACCATTGAGAATGATGTTGGCTGTGAGTTTGTCATATATGGCCTTTATTATGTTGAGGTAAGTTCCCTCTATGCCTACTTTCTGGAGGGTTTTTATCATAAATGGGTGTTGAATTTTGTCAAAAGCTTTTTCTGCATCTATTGAGATGATCATATGGTTTTTCTCCTTCAATTTGTTAATATGGTTTATCACATTGATTGATTTGCATATATTGAAGAATCCTTGCATTCCTGGGATAAACCCCACTTCATCATGGTGCATGGTCCTTTTAATGTGCTGTTGAATTCTGTCTGCTAGTACTTTGTTGAGGGTTTTTGCATCTATGTTCATCAGTAATATTGTCCTGTAGTTTTCTTTTTTTGTGACATCTTTGTGTGGCTTTGGTATCAGGGTGATGGTGGCTTCGTACAATGAGTTTGGGAGTATTCCTCCCTCTGCTATATTTTGGAAGAGTTTGAGAAGGATAGGTGTTAGCTCTTATCTAAATGTTTGATAGAATTCGCCTGTGAAGCGATCTGGTCCTGGACTTTTGTTTGTTGGAAGATTTTTAATCACAGTTTCAATTTCAGTGCTTGTGATTGGTCTGTTTATATTTTCTATTTCTTCCTCGTTCAGTTTCGGAAGGTGGTGCTTTTCTAAGAATTTGTCCATTTCTTCCAGGTTGTCCATTTTATTGGCATATAGTTGCTTGTAGTAATCTCTTATAATCCTTTGTATTTCTTCAATATCAGTTGTTAGTTCTCCTTTTTCATTTCTAATTCTGTTGATTTTGAGTCTTTTCCCTTTTTTTCTTGATGAGTCTGGGTAACGGTTTATCAATATTGTTTATCTTCTCAAAGAAGCAGCTTTTAGTTTTCTTGATCTTTGCTATTGTTCACTTCATTTCTTTTTCATCTATTTCTGATCTGACATTTATGATTTCTTTCCTTCTGTTAACTTTGGGGTTTTTTTTGTTGTTGTTGTTCTTATCTCTCTAACTGCTTTCAATGTAAGGTTAGGTTGTTTATTTGAGATGTTTCCTGTTTCTTGAGATAGGATTGTATTGCTATAAACTTCCCTTTTAGAACTGCCTTTGCTGCATCCCATAGGTTTTGGGTCATCGTGTTTTCATTGTCGTTTGTGTCTAAGTAGTTTTTGATTTCCTCTTTGATTTCTTCAGTGATCTCTTGGTTATTTAGTAGTATATTGTTTAGCCTCCATGTGTTTGTATTTTTTACAGATTTTTCCTGTAATTGATATCTAGTCTCATAGTGCTGCAGTTGGAAAAGATACTTGATATGATTTCAATTTTCTTAAATTTACCAAGGCTTGATTTGTGACCCAAGATATGATATATCCTGGAGAATGTTCCATGTGCACTTGAGAAGAAATTGTATTCTGTTGTTTTTGGATGGAAAGTCCTATAAATATCAATTAAGTCCATCTTGTATAATGTATCATTTAAGGTTTGTGTTTCTTTATTTATTTTCATTTTGGATGATCTGTCCATTGGTGTAAGTGGGGTGTTAAGGTCCCCTACTATGATTGTGTAACTGTTGATTTCCCCTTTTTTGGCTGTTAGCATTTGCCTTATGTATTGAGGTGCTCCTATGTTGGGTGCATAAATATTTACAATTGTTATATCTTCTTCTTGGATTGATCCCTTGATCATTATGTAGTGTCCTTCTTTGTCTCTTGTAATAGTCTTGATTTTAAAGTCTATTTTGTCTGATATGAGCATTGCTACTCCAGCTTTCTTTTGATTTTCATTTGCATGGAATATCTTTTTCCATCTCTTCACTTTCGGTCTGTATGTGTCCCTAGGTCTGAAGTGCGTCTCTTGTAGACAGCATCTATATGGGTCTTGTTTTTGTATCCATTCAGCCAGTCTATGTCTTTTGTTTGGAGCATTTAATCCATTTACATTTAAGGTAATTATTGATATGTGTGTTCCTATTACGATTTTCTTAATTGTTTTGGGTTTGTTATTGTAGGTGCCTAGAAAAGTTCCTTTAGCATTTGTTGTAAAGCTAGTTTGGTGGTGCTGGATTCTCTTAGCTTTTGCTTGTCTGTAAAGGTTGTAATTTCCCTGTCAAATCTGAATGAGATCCTTGCTGGGCAGAGTAATCTTGGTTGTAGGATTTTCCCTTTCATCACTTTAATTATGTCCTGCCACTCCCTTCTGGCTTGCAGAGTTTCTGCTGAAAGTTCAGCTGTTAACCTTACGGGGATTCACTTGTATGTTATTTGTTGCTTTTCCCTTGCTGCTTTTAATAACTTTTCTTTGTATTTAATTTTTGATAGTTTGATTAATATGTGTCTTAGCGTGTTTCTCCTTGGATTTATCCTGGATGGGACTCTCTGTGCTTCCTGGAGTTGATTGACTGTTTCCTTTCCCATATTAGGGGAGTTTTCAACTATAATCTCCTCAAATATTTTCTGGGTCCCGTTTTTTTCTCTTCTTCTTCTGGGACCCCTATAATTCGAATGTTGGTGCTTTTAATGTTGTCCCTGAGGTCTCTGAGCCTGTCCTCAATTCTTTTCATTCTTTTTTCTTTATTCTGCTCTGTGGTAGTTATTTACACTATTTTATCTTCCAGGTTACTTATCCATTCTTCTGCCTCAGTTATTTCTGCTATTGATTCCTTCTAGAGAATTTTTAATTTCATTTATTGTGTTTTTCATCATTGTTTGTTTGCTCTTTAGTTCTTCTAGGTTCTTGTTAAACAGTTCTTGTATTTTTCCCATTCTGTTTCCAAGATTTTGGATCATCTTTACTATCGTTACTCTGAATTGTTTTTCAGGTAGACTGCCTATTTCCTCTTCATTTGTTTGGTCTGGTGGGTTTTTACCTTGCTCCTTCATCTGCTGTGTATTTCTCTGTCTTCTCATTTTGCTTAACTTACTGTGTTTGGGGCCTCCTTTCACAGACTGCAGGTTCGTAGTTCCCATTGTTTTTGGTGTCTGCCCTCAGTGGGTAAGGTTTGTTAAGTGGGTTGTGTAGGCTTCCTGGTGGAGGGGACTGATGCCTGTGTTCTGATGGATGAGGCTGGATCTTATCTTTCTGTTGGGCAGGACCGCATCTGGTGGTGTGTTTTGGGGTGTCTGTGAGCTTATTATGATTTTAGGCAGCCTCTCTGCTAATGGGTGGGGTTGTGTCCCTATCTTGCTAGTTGTTTGGCATAGGGTGTCCAGCACTGTAGCTTGCTTGTTGTTGAGTGGAGCTGGGTTTTAGCATTGAGATGGAGGTCTCTGGGAGAGCTTTTGCCATTTGATATTATGTGTAACCAGGAGGTCTCTGGTGGACCAATGTCCTGAACTTGGCTCTCCCACCTCAAAGGCTCAGGCCTTATCCCTAGCTGGAGCACCAAGGTCCTGTCAGCCACACGGCTCAGAAGAAAAGGGAGAAAACAAGAAAGAAAGAAAGAAAAAAAATAGAAAATAAAAATAAATTATTAAAAATAAAAAAATAAAAAGTAATAAAAAGAAAAGAGAAAAAAAAGGAAGAAAGAAGAGAGCAACAAAACAAAAAACAAATTCACCAAGATAACAAGACCTAAAACCTATACAAAAGATAACAAAACAAAACAACAACAAAAAACAGACAGACAGAACCCATACGACAAATGGTAAAAGCACAGCTATACAGACAAAATCACACAAAGAAGCACACACATACATACTCACAAGAAGAGAAAAAGGAAAAAATATATATTTATATATTAAAAAAATAAAGGAAGAGCACAAACAAATCAAAACAAAACTACCAATGATAATAAACTCTAAATATTCAACTACGATAAACATAAAACCAGAAACAAATTAGATGCAGAAAGCAAACCCCGAGACCACAGTTGCTCCCAAAGTCCACCACCTCAATTTTGGGATGATCCATTGTCTATTCGGGTATTCCAGAGATTCAGGGAACATCAAGTTGATTGTGGAGATTTAATCTGCTGCTCCTGAGGCTGCTGGGAGAAATTTCCCTTTCTCTTCTTTGTTCGCACAGCTCCTGGGGTTCAGCTTTGGATATGGCCCCACCTCTGCATGTAGGTTGCCTGAAGGCATCTGTTCTTCGTTCAGACAGGACGGGGTTAAAGTAGCAGCTGATTAGGGGGCTCTGGCTCACTCAGGCCAGGGGGAGGGACAGGTATGGAATGCAGGGCGAGCCTGTGGCAGCAGAGGCCGGCATGACATTGCAACAGCCTGAGGCATGCTGTGTGTTCTCCCTGGGAAGTTGTCCCTGGATCACGGGACCCTGACAGTGGCGGGCCACACAGGCTCTCAGGAGGCAAGGTGTGGATAGTGACCTGTGCTTGCCACAGGATTCTTGGTGGCTGTAGCAGCAGCCTTAGCATTTCATGCCCATCTCTGGTGTCTGCTGATAGCTGCAGCTCACGCTGGTCTCTGGAGCTCGTTTAGGCGGTGCTCTGAATCCCCTCTTCTCGCGCACCCTGAAACAATGGTCTCTTGCCTCTTAGGCAGTTCCAGACTTTCTCCCGGACTCCCTCCTGGCTAGCTGTGGCACGTTAGCCCCCTTCAGGCTGTGTTCATGCAGACAACCCCAGTCCTCTCCCTGGGATCTGACCTCCAAGCCAGAGCGTCAGCTCCCAGCCCCACCCGCCCAGGCAGGTGAGCAGACAAGCCTCTCAGGCTGGTGAGGGCTGGCCGTCACCATTCCTCTGTGTGCAGATCTCTCCGCTTTGCCCTCCACACCCCTGTTGCTGCGCTCTCCTCCGTGTCTCCGAAGCTTCCCCCACCGCCACCCCGTCTCCGCCAGTGAAGGGGCTTCCTAGTGTGTGGAAACTTTTCTTCCTTCACAGCTCCCTCCCAGAGGTACAGGTCCTGTCCCTATTTTTTGTCTCTGTTTTTTCTTTTTTCTTTTGCACTACCCAGGTACGTGGGGAGTTTCTTGCCTTTTGGGAGGTCTGAGGTCTTCTGCCAGCATTCAGTATGTGTTCTGTAGGAGTTGTTCCACATGTAGATGTATTTCTGATGTATTTGTGGGGAGGAAGGTGATCTCCACGTCTTACTCCTTCACCATCTTGAAGGTCTCCTACCATACTGTTTTGACAACTATTACTTTGTGATATAAGGAAGTGTGATGCTTCTAGCGTCATTCTTTCTCGAGATTGTTTTGGATATTAGGGGTCTTTTGTGGTTCCATACAATTTCAGAATTGAAAATTGCCATTGGAATTTTGATAGGGATTGCATTCAATCTATAGATGGCTTTGGGTAGTATGGACATTTTAACAGTATTAACTCTTCTGACCCATGAACATGAATAGCTTTCCATTTATTTGTGTCTTCTTTAATTTCTTTTATCAGCGTCTCATAGTTTTCAGTGTATAGATCTTTCACTTCTTTGGTTAAATTTACTCATCCACATTTCACTGTTTTTGATGCTATTGTAAATAGTATTGTTTTCTCTATTTATTTTTCAGATAGTTCATTGTTACTGTGTAGAAACTCAACTGATTTTTGCATGCTGATTTTGTATGCTGAAATTTTACTGAATTTATTAGTTCTAACAGTTTTTTTGGTGACATCTTTAGGATTTTCTATGTACAAGATCATATCATCAGTAAAGAGAAACAATTTTACTTCTTTTCTGATTTGGAGGCCTACGATTTCTTTTTGGTGCCTAACTGATCTGGCTAGGACTTCCAATACTATGTTGAATAAGAGTGGTAAAAGTGGGCCTCCATGTTTTGTTCCTGATCTTAGAGGAAAGTCTTTCAATCTTTCACCATAAGTATGATGTAAGCTGTGGGTTTGCCGTATATGGCTTTTATTATGTTGAAGTATGTTACTTCTTTTTTTTTGGCTGCACCGTGTGGCTTGCAGGATCTTAGTTCTCCAACCAGGGATCAAACCCAGGCCCCTGGCAGTGAGAGTGCCAAGTCCTAACCACTGAACCATCAGGGAATTCCCGAGTATGCTTCTTCTATACTCAATTTGTTGAGAGCTTTTATCATAAAAAGATGTTGATTTTGTCAAATGCTTTTTCTGCATCTATTGAGACGATCATATAATTTTTGTCTTTCATTCTATTAATAGGTGTATCACATTTATTGATTTATGTATGTTGAGCCATCCTTGCATCCCATGGATAAATCCTACTTGACCATGGTGTATGGTCCTTTTAATATGCTGTTGAATGTGGTATGTTAGTATTTTATAGAGAATTTTTACCTCTATATTCATCAGGGATATTGGCCTATAGTTTTCTTTTCTTGTAGTGTCCTCTGCTGGCTTTGGTATCAGAGTAATGCTGGCCTTGTAAAATGAGTTTGGGAATGTTGTCTCCTCTTCTATTTTTGGGGAGAGTTTGAGAAGAATTGGCATTCATTCTTCTTTAAGTGTTTGGTAGAATTCACCAGTGAAGCCATCTGGCCCTGCACTTTTCTTTTTTGGCAGGTTTTTGATTACTGATTCAATCTCCTTACTTGTTATTGGTCTGTTTAGATTTTCTATTTCTTCATGATTCAGATTTGGTAGATTGGGTGTATGTTTCTAAGAATTTTTCCAGTTTTTCCCTAGGTTGTCCAATTTGTTGATGTATACTTCATTGTAGTCTCTTACGATCTTTTGTACTTCTATGGTATCAGTTGCAATGTTTCCTTTTCCATTTACAATTTTGAGTTCTTGTCCTTTTTTTCTTGGTAAGTCTAGCTGACGGTTTGTCAGTTTTATTAACTTTTTCAAAAATCAACTCCTGGCTTTGCTGATATTTTCTATCTTCTCTGGTTTCTATTTCATTTATTTTGGATCTGATCTTTATCTCCTCCCTTCTGCTAACTTTGGGCTGAGTTTGTTCTTGTTTTACTAGTTCCTTGTTGTATAAAGCTTGTTTATTTGAAATCTTTCTTTTTTCCTTAACATAGCCTATAAACTTTCCTCATATAACTTCTTTTGCTTCAGCCCATATGTTATATTTTCATTTTTGTTTGTTTCAAGATATTTTTTGATTTCCCATTAATTTTATCTTTGACTTGTTTGTTGCTCAGGAGTGTGCTGTTTAATTTCCACATATTTGAAAACTTTCCAGTTTTTCTCCTCTTATTGATTGTGGTCAAAAGAGATGCTTGGTATGATTTCAATCTTTTAAAATTTGCTAAGACTTGTTTTGTGATCTAATGTATGATCTATTTTGGAGCAAGTTCCATGTATGCTTTAGAAGAATGTGCATTCTGCTGCTGTTGGATGGAATGTTCTATGTATCTCTGTTAGATCTGTTTGGTCAATTTGATCTAAAGTATACTTTAGGTCCAATGTTTCCTTATTGATTTTCCGTCTGGATGATTTATCCATTACTGAAAGTAGAGTACTGAAGTTCCCTACAGTTACTGTATTGCTGTCTATTAATTCCTTCAGATCTGTTAATATTTACTTAATATATTTAAGTGTTCTGATGCTGGGTGCATATATATTTACAATTGTTATATCCTCTTGATAAATTGACCCTTTTATCATTATATAATGACCTTCTTTGCATTGTGTTACAGTTTTTGACTTAAATTCTATTTTGTCTGATATAGGTATAGCTACATCTGCTTTCTTTTGTTTTCCATGTGTAGGGAATATCTCTCCCCATACCTTCACTTTGACATAATGTTTGTCCTTCTTTCTTCTTTGGTTTGTGGGATCTTAGTTCCCCGACCAGGGAAAGAACCTGTGCCCCTGGCAGTGAAAGCAAGAAGTACTAACCACTGGACTGCCAGGGAATTCCCCCAATGTGTGTCCTTGAAGCTGAAGTGAATCTCTTGTAGGCAGCATATAGTCGGGTTTTTTTTTTTTTCCACTCTGCCACTGTATGTCCTTTGATTGGAAAATTTAATCCATTTACATTTAAAATAATTATTGAGAGGTATGGACTTATTATGGCCATCTTGTGAATTTCAGGCCTTTTAGTAGTTCCTCTGTTCCTTTTTTTCCACACTATCTTCCTTTGTGAATTTATGATTTTCTGTAGTGATATACTTTGTTTCTTTCTCTTTATCTTGTGTGTATCTAGTATAGGTTTTTGTTTTGTGGTTAACATGAGGCTTACTTGAAACATCTTATAGATACAAGTCTATTTTCAACTGATAACAACTTAACTATGATCACATACACAAACTCTACATTTCTACTAACAACCCCTCAACCATGTTATGTTTTTGATGCCACAATTTACATATTTTTATATTGTGCATCTGCTAACAAATTATTGTAGTGATAGTTATTTTTAAAATGTTTGTTATTTAACCTTTATACTTAAGTGGTTAACACATCATCATATTATAATATTAGAGTATTTTGAATCCGACTATATGCTTACCTTTACCAGTGTGTTGTATATTTTCATATGTTTTCATGTTATTACTTAGCATCCTTTCCTTTCAGCTTGAAGAACTCCTTTCAGCATTTCCTGTAAGGCAGGTCTAATGGTGATGAATTTCCTCAGCTTTCATTTGTCTGGGAAAATCTTTATCTTGCTTTCATTTCTGAAGGAAAACTTTACTAGGTAAAGTGTTCTTGGTTGGCAGTTTTTTTCACAAACAGCTATGGGAGACCTAGCTGTTGGTGTCCACTGCCAGCTGCAGGGAATCACCATAGGTGCATGGTAGTGGAAGCCATTGTTGGAAGTTTGGCTGAGAGCATGCAGGTGCATAGATGGAGGGGCCAGCTGTAGGTGAGCCCAGGGGTTCAGGCTAGTCACTGGAGACAGGGATGAAGCTGGGCTCAGAAGTAGCTGTGGGGGCCTTGGTTTTGGGTGTGCAGTCCTATGCTTAAGAAAGTTGGGGACCACATTCTAACTTCCTCTTACAGCTGCTCTTTAGTGCTACCTCTTATTATTGTTTCAGTGTTTGGTACAGAAGAGTTGGCTTTTCCAACCATTTGAGGGCCCACTTATCGTACTCTACTCAATTTAGAATTCAGACGAGACAGAGAAGGCCTCTTATTTTAAAAATTAATTAATTAATTAATTTTTATTTTTGGCTATGTTGGGTCTTCATTGCTGTGCATGGGCTTTCTCTAATTGTGGTGAACAGGGGTTACTCTTCATTGTGGTGTGTGGGCTTCTCATTGTGGTGGCTTCTCTTGTTGCGGAGCACAGGCTCTAGGTGCGTGGGCTTCAGTAGTTGTGGCTCATGGGCTCTACAGCACAGGCTCAGTAGTTGTGGCACACGGGCTTAGTTGCTCCGTGGCATGTGGGATCTTCCCGGATCAGGGATCGAACCCATGTCCCCTGCATTGGCAGGTGGATTCTTAACCACCGTGCCACCAGGGAAGTCCCAAGAAGGGCTCTTTTAATGAAACTGATTTCTTCTTTCTGATGGGAAACCATCTCTGACTTCATCTCTTTGGTAAAACTTTCCTTAATGTGGCAAGGAGTAGCCAATACACAGAAAGATTCTTAAATTTCTAACTAATTCTCTTAAAGTTATAGGCTCTAAGAGTTTGTGGCTTATCTCCCAAAGTATGGCAGGCCACAGTTTAACCAAATATTTGTCCCAGCATAACAAGAGTCACCAACTTTCCACCCTGGATTATCTGAGTTTTTGCCACTTTATACCTAAATGATAAGCTAATATCACATATATCTTTTGTTATAGCAGTACCATTTTTAGATAGTAACTCTATATTAGTTAAATATAGGTTTAACTGCTGAAACAAAGGTCACCAAATACCAGTGGCTTAAGAAAGAAGAAGTTTATTTCTTTCTCATGTTGCAGCCTGTGTAAGCTGATCATACCTAATATGGCATCTCTATGATGTTAAGGCCTAGGTCCCTTCTATCATGTTGACTTTAATATGTGACTTCTTTAACATATGACTTTCATGTTTTTGCCCAAGATGGCTTCTCTAGCTCTTGCTGGAATGTACATGTCCCAGCCATCAGGAAGAAGAAAAAGGGGACGTGAAGAGCATGACCCATTTCTTTTTGAATATAACCAGGGAGCTGTAACTGTGACTTTTACTCATAACCCATTGGCCAGAACTTGGTCACACTGTCACACCTAAATTTAAAGGAGTTTAGAAAGTATAGCTTTACTCTGGGTGGCTATGTGCCCAGTTAACATATTGGGGCTCCACCAATTAAGAAAGAGGGGTAGAATGGATGTTGGAAAGAGCTAGCAGTTTTTGCCACATTACTTGAATCTAAATCATATTTCTTTAAAAATCTGAAGTCTGTAACCCTACAGTAATGAGTTATGTTGGCTCCTCAGTTTTCTTCATTGGGTCTGAAATATTTTATCCTCCAAAATACTCAGACTAGAGATTTAGCTAACCCTTTGGAACTCTCTGAATGTTGAAAATAATCCCTTAAAAAGAGAGCTTTTGTTACTCTCTACCAAGAATCACATAATTCAATATTTTGTTGAAATGGTAGATGGAATCTGCTGGTCTCCAAGGAAACCTTATTTCTTGATGTATGAGGAAATATAATAACAAGGAGGCCAGAAGTTAGCTGGGGAAATTGCAACAAAGTTTGCCTCAGCCAAAGTTTAAAATGGTCCTGTAACACTTAAAAAAAATTTGTTTTTCAAATAACTTACTTTCTGGCAAGGATCTTGGTATCAGTCAGGGTTCTCCAGAGAAATAGAACCAATATTTTATATATGTATACACACACCTGTGTGTATACATTTATATATATTTAATAAGGAATTGGCTCATAATTATAAAGATGGAGAAGTCCTACAATCTGCCATCTGTGAGTTGGAGAACCAGGAGAGCCCTGGTGTAATTCCATCCAAGTTTGAAGGCTCAAGACCCAGAAGCACTGATGTCCCAGCTCAAGCAGAGGCAGCAAATTCACCCTTCCTCTGCCTTTTTGTTCTATTGGGGCCCTCAATGAATTAGATGATGCCTAACCACATTGGTGAGGGGGATCTTCTTTACTTAGTCTACTGATTCAAATGTTAATCTTTTCCAGAAACATCCTCCCAGACACACCCAGAAAGAATGTTTTTTCAGCTATTTGGTCATCCCTTAGTCCAGTCAAGTTGACACATAAAATTAATCACCACAATCTGCAACTATTACAATCAGAAAGAAGCTTAAATATAAGAAAAACTCAGGACTAACTCTACAGTTAGAAATATTCTGTTTAACTCTCTCCCTTTCTGTACAAACAGAAAATGGTTATTTGGAGAAGTGGCTGATTCTAGGGCAGGAGCAGGAAAAGCACAAGATCAGCTTGAAATATCTTGTGGTGCCAGAAAGTAAGGAGGTGCTCAAAAAGTGATGTGCAGTCATGTCAAAAGGACACAGGAATATTGTAAATCAACTATACTTCAATTAAAAAAAATTTTACAAATGCAAAAAAAAAAGGGACACAGGAACCAACTGGAAGGAATAACTTAATGGTCAAATCTGAAACACTTGAGCAAATAAATTTAAAGTAATTATAACCCATAAGATAAAATAAATATTCATGAGTCCATATTGATATAAATAATCAAATAAGGACTTCCCTGGCTGTCCAGCCGTTGAGACTCCGTGCTTCCACTGCAGGGGGCGTGAGTTCCATCCCTGGTCAGGGAACTAAGATCCCACATGCCATGTGGTGTGGCCAAAAAGTTAAAAAAAAAAAATCAAATAAATAAATATAAGTTCTTCCTTATAGTACAATTCTAATGAATGAATGTAGAAGCACTGAAGGAAATAGAGAATCACCATTTGACAAACACCTCAGTAATAGCCATTTTAGGCAAGGATCATTAAGGGATGCTAAAATTAGTGGGTGAAAGTTTGATGAGAAACAGGATATTTGCAGAGGCTCAGAAGTATCTCTCCATGAAATACTGATTAGTTACAGTGAGGAATTAATGCAGTGGGGGAACTTGGTAGACCTGACCTTAACAAAGAGATCAAAGTGAATATTATCAGGAATGAGCCTTATTACATCAAGTTTCTCCTGATAAGGGGCTCTGAGAAGGTCACAACATAAATTCTGTGCTATTCTTGCCAAAAATTGCATAACCTGAATTTCATCATGAAGAAATATCAGACAAACCAAAATTAAGAAACATGTTACAAACTAGCCAATACTCTTCAAAAATGTCAATGTTAAGAAAGATAAGAAAAGAGTACAAAACTGTCCAGATTGGAGGAGAAAATGAGATATGACATCTAAATGCAATGTGAGCTACTGGATTAGACCCAGAAAAAAGTATTAGTGGGACAACCGGTGAAATTTGAATAAGTACCATAGATGAGTTAATTGTATAATATTAATGTTAATTTTCTGATTTTGATAATTATACTATGGTTATGTAAGATATTAACATTTGGGGAATCTGGGTGAGGGTATACTGGAAGTCTTTTGCAACTTTTTCCCTAAGTCTAAAATTATTTCAAAATAAACATTTTTAAAAAGGAAGAAAATGGTAATAAGACTTAAGAGGTGATCATAGACATTGCCTAGGTACTTCCTCCCATTAAAGGTGACTGAGTTGAACTTCGAAAGCATTCTGATATGTGTACTTTGTAAGCAAAACTTATATATGTCACAAACTCTTTATATATCCTTCTCTGGATTTTTATTTTTCTTGACTCTATATTATAGTTTAGTTTAGCAATCAGAACTCTATGCATTATTCCATATAAGGCAGTTCTGAGATGAGATACTCTTCTGTATCCAATATCCTTTCCTGCCAAGGCCTGGGGTTTTATTTAACTTTTGGCTACAACACCGTACTGGATCTATGCTCTTGGAGGTCTGCAAATATGACTTTAAGATCAAACCTCCAGATCACTACAGAATAGAGATTTAAAAGTTTGTCAGAGAGGGCTTGGACTATTTGTCCCTCTCCTCCTCCTCCCCAATGGATTATCCTAATTTACATGATTTTTTACTTACTTTTTTTTTCATTACCATAAGCTCTGACTTCAAAACAGTTTGTGAATGAGAATTTTGATAAGTCTCCCTCAGCAGCTTTTGTTATCTCCTTTTTCCCATTCATATACAGTACAGTGGCCACTATATGCTGTTCATTTTAAATATATTATCTCTAATCTTTTGAGGCTTTAGTATATCCCTTTTTGGGATGAGTAAAGTGAGGTTCAAAGATTACACAACATCTAGAAAAATATCAGTTTAAACTTTGTCTACAAAATTTAGAGTTCATGATTGCTCTAGAATGCCATGATGCCCAAATCGTCAGGTAATCCTGGGAAATCTCTAACAGATTCTATCTGGCTTTTACTCTTTGATGCATTTAATAGCATAAATATTCCTGGCAAATCACATATGTGTTCTGCTACTTCTAGGATCAGATTTCTTTGAAAACTAAAAACAAAAACAAACAAAAAAACCACCAAACAATAAAGTATACTCAGCCCCATAAAAAAAAAAAGGTAATTGATTAATTTCTATTAGGTCTCTGGCCTGATTCTTAGGCCTTTTGGAATTATTTTGGCCTTGAGTACATGTTTATCTTCATATTTCTAAAATAGTTCTATGGAGTTACATAAAAAAAGTTCTATGTAACAAATATACATCCTCATTGGCATTCAATAAGTAGTACTATTTCAATGTCTACATAATGCCTGGAAATGGCAAAATTTTAACCTATTAGAGACCAAACTTCAAAACAGTTATTTTAAATTACAAATGCACAATTGTTGCCTGTCACAGACCTGATTTTCACAGAAGCTTTGGCATCTATTAAGTCACCCTGAAAATGTGAGTAAAGAATTAAGGACTTAAGTAACCTGCATTTGTAGGGGTAAAACATCTTCTATCAAGAAATAGGGCTCTCCTCAGGACCAGATGGCTTCACAGGAGAAATCTATCAAACATTTAGAGAAGAGCTAACCCCTAACCTTCTCAAACTCTTCCAAAATATAGCAGAGGGAGGAACACTACCAAACTCATTCTACGAGACCACCATCACCCTGATACCACAACCACACAAAGATGTCACAAAAAAAGAAAACTACAGGCCAATATCACTGATGAACGTAGATGAAAAAATCCTCAACAAAGTACTAGCAGACAGAATTCAACAGCACATTAAAAGGATCATACACCATGATCAGGTGGGGTTTGGCCCAGGAATGCAAGGACTCTTCAATATATGCAAATCAACCAATGTGACATACCATATTAACAAATTGAAGGATAAAAACCATATGATCATCTCAATAGATGCAGAAAAAGCTTTTGACAAAATTCAACACCCATTTATGATAAAACCCCCCCAGAAAGTAGGCATAGAGGGAACCTACCTCAACATAATAAAGGCCATATATGACAAACCCACAGCCAACATCGTTCTCAATGGTGAAAAACTGAAACCATTTCCACTAAGATCAGGAACAAGACAAGGTAGCCCACAATCACCACTATTATTCAACATAGTTTTGGAAATTTTAGCCACAGCAATCAGAGAAGGAAAAGAAATAAAAGGAATCCAAATTGGAAAAGAAAAAGTAAAACTGTCACTGTTTGCAGATGACATGATACTACACATAGAGAATCCTAAAGATGCTACCAGAAAACTACTAGAGCTAATCAATGAATTTGGTAAAGTAGCAGGATATAAAATTAATGCACAGAAATCTCTTGCATTCCTATACACTAATGATGAAAAATCTGAAAGAGAAATTAAGGAAACACTCCCATTTACCACTGCAACAACAACAAAAAAATACCTAGGAATAAACCTACCTAAGGAGACAAAAGACCTGTATGCAGAAAACTACAAGACACTGATGAAAGAAATTAAAGATGATACAAACAGATGGAGAGATATACCATGTTCTTGGATTGGAAGAATCAACATTGTGAAAATGACTCTCCTAACAAAAGCAATCTACAGATTCAATGCAATCCCTATCAAACTACCAATGGCATTTTTCACAGAACTAGAACTAAAAATTTCATAATTTGTATGGAAACACAAAAGACCCCGAATAGCCAAAGCAATCTTGAGAAAGAAAAATGGAGCTGGAGGAATCAGGCTCCCGGACTTCAGACTATACTACAAAGCTACAGTAATCAAGACAGTATGGTACTGGCACAAAAACAGAAATATAGATCAATGGAACAGGATAGAAAGCCAGAGATAAAGTCACACACATATGGTCACCTTTTCTTTGACAAAGGAGGCAAGAATATACAATGGAGAAAAGACAGCCTCTTCAATAAGTGGTGCTGGGAAAACTGGACAGCTACATGTAAAAGAATGACATTAGAACACTCTCTAACACCATACACAAAAATACACTCAAAATGGATTAAAGAACTAAATGTAAGGCCAGACACTATCAAACTCTTAGAGGAAAACATAGGCAGAGCACTCTTTGACATAAATCACAGCAAGATCCTTTTTGACCCACCTCCTGGAGTAATGGAAAAATAAACAAAAATAAACAAATGGGACCTAATGAAACTTAAAAGCTTTTGTAGAGCAAAGGAAACCATAAACAAGATGAAGAGACAACCCTCAGAATGGGAGAAAATATTTGCTAAAGAAGCAACTGTCAAAGGATTAATCTCCAAAATTTACAAGCAGCTCATGCAGCTCAATAGCAAAAAAACAAACAACCCAATCCAAAAATGGGCAGAAGACCTAAATAGACATTTCTCCAAAGAAGATATACAGATTGCCAAGAAACACATGAAAGGATGCTCAGCATCACTAATCATTAGAGAAATGCAACTCAAAACTACCATGAGGTATCACCTCACACCGGTCAGAATGGCCATCATCAAAATATCTACAAACAATAAATGCTGGAGAGGGTGTGGAGAAAAAGGAAGCCTCTTCCACTGTTGGTGGGAATGTAAATTGATACAGCCACTATGGAGAACAGTATGGAGGTTTCTTAAAAAAGTAACAATAGAACTACCATACGACCCAGCAATCCCACTATTGGGCATATACCCTGAGAAAACCATAATTCAAGAACAGACATGTACCACAATGTTCACTGCAGCTCTATTTACAATAGCCAGGACATGGAAGCAACCTAAATGTTTATTGACAGATAAATGGATAAAGAAGACGTGGCACATATATACAATGGACTATTACTCAGCCATAAAAAGAAATGAAATTGAGTTATATGTAGTGAGGTGGATGGACCTGGAGACTCTCATACAGAGTGAAGTAAGTCAGAAAGAGAAAGACAAATACAGTATGCTAACACATATATATGGAATCTAAAAAATAAAAAATTGTCCTGAAGAACCTAGGGGCAGGACAGGAATAAAGACGCAGATGTAGAGAATGGACTTGAGGACATGGGGAGGGGGAAGGGTAAGCTTGGATGAAGTGAGAGAGTGGCATGGATATATATACACTACCAAATGCAAAATAAATAGCTAGTGGGAAGCAACCGCATAGCACAGGGAGATCAGCTCGGTGCTTTGTGACCACCTAGAGGGGTGGGATAGGGAGGGTGGGAGGGAGACGCAAGAGGGAGGGGATATGGGGATATATGTATATGTATAGCTGACTCACTTAGTTATGCACCAGCAACTAACACAACATTGTAAAGCAATTATACTCCAATAAAGATGTTAAAAAAAAAAGATACGACATTATCTCTCTGAAGAAAAAGAAAAAATAAGAAATAGGGCTCTCCATTCATGTATTTTGAGTTGCTGTGCCATGGAACACAGATATTTATGGATTCATATTTTATTAAATGATTGTTTCATTCAGTTTTCATTTAGTAGCTTTATGCTTTATTCAATCTCTGTGAATTCCACAAGGGAAATGTTTATAGCATTTAAGGTAAAGAGGTATTTCAAAAATAATTTGAGGGAGAAAAACTAATTCTTGTCTATAAATTCAGTTATTAGCAACATAATCACTGTTTCACATTTTAAACAATATGATCATACAGTATAGAACATATACATTTTAAAAAAAATGTCTATTTTCTCCGTTCTTATTTTCTAATTCATGGTAAGAAGCTGGAACTACATACTTCCTCTAAGGGAAGAACGCTACAAGAAAGGGAAATTATGCCCATAAATTTGGTGAGATGTATCCAGCCAGGAGGTCTTTGGGAACTCATCCATGAAGTTTTTCACCCACTTTCCTCAACACTGCTTAGAGCCATTTAAGAAGTAAATAGTATTTGTATATGGTGGAAAATTCATGTTATCTCAAAACTATAGTATGGACTTTAAAAATTCAGATATTTTGTTTTTATCTAAGTAAATTTGCTTTATTGGTTGGTAATCTGTTACCAAAAGGAAGGTTTTGTTAAATATTCCTACCATTATATTCATTACTCACCATTATTTATCATTATATTCATTGATTCTTTCTGCCCTTTCTTGGTTTCTAACATTTCTTAAAACCAAAAATGTTGTAATAAAATTTGACTGGATTATTAGAGGCTAGAGTTACAATGTTAGGACATAGAGTATCTTAGGTCTTTGAGGAAAAAAATTAGCGTGGAACACTTTTTCTGTGCTCTATATATTATTCACAGCCATAACTTAAACTTGGAAATATAAAGAGAGCATCTAAAGCGAAACAAACCAAAATATACTGAGTCCAAAAGAAAGAAATTTATATTGACCTTAAGATTTGTTAATCTCCTTTTAGGATTTCACCAGTTTTTATATTACTTAGATGATTTCATTCATCCTTTAGAGAACTAGATAAAGCTGTTGGAGAAAAAAGACCAATTGGCTCCTCTCATATTTTTATTGCTAGAGGTTAATAATTAAGGCAATATGTTTCTTGTTAGAGATTATTCAGGTGCCTTAGCCATTAGGGGTCCTTTGTTATATATAGTTAGGATTTTATTTTAATACATGGAGTATTAATATTTTTGGATCAATAATTTTTTTATGATCCATTAGATAGAAATGATGGTGCTTTGCTGGTTTGATTACAATCAGTTCTATTATGATAATTTTTGTTATTTATGGAAACTTTATAGAGTCCTGTGCTACAACAAAGATCTTACTTTGCTTTTTGCCTGTAACAGAATCTTAGATTTGGAAAGGGTTTAAAGATTGCCCCACCTTTCTCCTCAGTGCACAATCTCTTTTGTGGAGTCCTAGGCAGATTACCATTGATGATTTCAGTGAATACCTCCTAAAAGGACTCTTTTTTTTCCCCTAGAAGCTCCTTGCTATTCCTGGAGAGCTCTAGCTGTTGCTGACCTCTACATCTCCTTTTTTTTTTTCTTCTCTTCCACACAGTGTGAAGGTTTCAGAGGGAAAACTGGAACAATTCTGTTTACATACATTTTCCAAATTTTGAAATTTAACATCCATGTGTGAAATTTGCTTTTATAGTTGTTATTATTGTATATTTTAAAACACATAGCTCACAAGAATGCATCAATGGATCAAACACAGCCACACAAAGGCTCCAACTTCATGTCACTAAAAAACGTGACTCTCATGGTCTGAGACAAATGAATTAGCACTTTGAAGATTTCACACAGGCAGCTGAAATAGGAAAAGATGAATCAGGAGTAAAGAATTAAATATCTAAACACTGGATTTAATCGGACTGGCAGTCAACATGCCCCTAATTTTTTGTACAAGGCCAGTTATGAAACTTTTATACAGTGGCATGAAACCATTGATGCATTAGTGTAATTTTCAAGCAAAGCAGAGTGATTTCACTGGTAAACCAACAGAATTTTTCAAGAACAAGTTTAAACCCTCCTACACTGTTGGTGGGAATGTAAGTTGGTGCAGCTACTATGGAAAAGAGTATGCAGGTTCCTTAAAAAACTAAAAATAGAACTACCATATGATCCAGCAACTCCACTCCTGGGCATATATCCAGAAAAGACAAAAACTCTAATTTGAAAAGATACATGTACCTGATGTTCATAGCAGCACTGTTTACAATAGCCAGGACATAGAAGAAAACTAAATGTCCATTGACAAACTATTACATATAGAATGGATAAAAAACAGCACAGGGAACTATATATAATATCCTGTGATAAACTATAATGGAAAAGAATGTGAACAAGAATGTATATATATATATATGTATAACTGAATCACTGGGCTGTACAGCAGAAATTAACACAACATTGTAAATCAACTATACTTCAATAAAATAAATTAAAAAAAATTTCAGTGAGATGAGTGGGAAGTAGCCAGGTGGCAGTCATTCCTGTCACTTTCTCTAACTGAGAATCAAAGACTTGTAATTGCCTTGCTTACAGTGACCCAGAACACTAAGAATTATAAAGAGAAAATTACTTGGAGTTATATTGCTAAAAATAATTCTCTTTCATTCTACACACACACACACACACACACACACACACACACACACACACACACTTGTATTTCTATATAAGTAATATATTTTATACTCAATGTGTTTCCCTATGTTACTAAACAGTTTTCAGAATAATGACTTTTCATGGTTGTATAGAACACCATCTTTTGGATGCACATTATATATTTAAATATTCCTTGATTGTTAGACATTTATAAAGTTTCCATTACTTCATTATTATATAAAATGTGGCAATGACCATGATTGAATATAAATCTTTTTGTGAATGTATGTTTCAAAAACTTTTAATTTTTTCTGTTAAATTATATTCCAGAAAAATTTTACCAGTTTATACTTCTACCAAGATAAATGAGAAAAACCATGTCCCTGTATCTTTCCCAATACTGTATATTATCATTTAAAAAATTCCAACTCTCTTTTAGCTTGAGCAGTAAGGAATAAAATTAATATTTTATTTTGCATTTTTTGGATGCACTAAGTTCTAAGAAAACTTTGTTACTTGGGATCTTACATAGGAAATCTGCTGTGTAACTTTCCTTCTTGTTAAAATGTTTTTCTATTCATTTAGACTCAAAGTTTTTAGTATGAGTTTATCTGCTAGCTAGGTATGTGAACTTGGATAATTGATGACTACTCTGGACCTCTTTTTCTTCAACTGTAAAATGATCACTAAAGTTCCTTCTGCAATTTTGAAATGAGAGATGAGATTTAATATATAATTTTTGAATTGAATGGTTCTAAAATATAACATTAGGATTGGGAGTTAACTCATATTAAGTTTCTATTTAAGGCTGAATAGCATAGAGTGGCTATAAATTCCTACATTTCATATTTTTAAAAATTCAGTGTCTGCATAAACTAGTGACTGAACTACACTTTTGTGTGATCTGAAATAAATATGTAAATATTCTACACACCCTCTAACTTTAAGTATTTACATTTTTTTTTTTTATAATGGAGAGAGGATTGTTTCTGGCAACCATACATTCATGGTTGCCAGTTAAACATCATAGTGCAATTTTTATCCTATTTCAGTCACACCTTTACACACTCCCTCTAGTGGTTTATTGAACATTCCAGACCAAATTAGTTTCTTAGCTGTACTGTACTGATGCTTAAATTTGTCCTCTCATAGCCTTTCTCCATCGATCCAGAACCAATAATGTTTTTTAATGTGTCATTTAAGGTGAAGGTGAAAAAAAAAAAAAGATGGGAGGATGATTTCTGTGCCATTTTAATTTAAAACAAAAGAAACAAGGCAATCCATTAACTCAATTCAACACAAATTTGTTGATGATTGTGTGTACAGTACTAAGGTAAACAAAGAACTACAGGACAACTTCTGTGCTAGGGAGGCTGTGTTACTCCCTGTCCTTTTCTCCTCTGTGTGGCATGTAGTCTATGGAGCACTGGAGAGGTGTGTGGCTGGCCTGGTAGGGTTTTGCCCTAGCCTTGTGAGCAAGGTTTTAGTTGCCAGCTTCCACGCTCACTAGTGTCCTCTGAGATGTTTGTGATCCCACTGGGTTTCCAGTCCCATGGTCCATGCTGCCCTTCACAGCTGAGTCCTTTCAACATGACCATAAGACCCCTTTGAATATTATGGTCTTCCATCAGTACTTCCTTATCTCTCTGGGGAATGGGAATGTTGAGCACTGTTGTCTTATTGAGCCATTCAGGGGCCCAAAGGAAACTTTGGTGGGGGCTGTGCCAGCCTACTGTGGCTTCATTCGTACTCTATTGCTGCCCGTAGATTTAGCCTTGATGGCTGCAGGTGCGGGACATGTTCCATGTCTCCTTCCAAAGGGCTGCTGCACCTAATCAGCTTACATTTCTCTTTAGATCTCCTCCTCTTCCCAACTCTGAGAACCCAATCCAGGCAAGGGAGGGGGAGAATCACATAGCCTTTCTACCAACACTTTTGACTGAAGGGCAAAAAAACAAACAAAACAACAGAAGGAACTTCAGTGTTCATTTTACAGTTGAAGAAAAAGAGGTCCAGAGTAGTCATCAATTATCCAAGTTCACATACCTAGCTAGCAGATAAACTCATACTAAAAACTTTGAGTCTAAATGAATAGAAAAACATTTTAACAAGAAGGAAAGTTACACAGCAGATTTCCTATGTAAGATCCCAAGTAACAAAGTTTTCTTAGAACTTAGTGCATCCAAAAAATGCAAAATAAAATATTAATTTTATTCCTTACCGCTCAAGCTAAAAGAGAGTTGGAATTTTTTAAATGATAATATACAGTATTGGGAAACATACAGGGACATGGTTTTTCCTAGGGTGTCTGTCTTTAGTTCCTTCCTCACACTTCCATTCTGCCCCCTTGGAGCAGAGCTACTCTCAAGTCTCATACCTGAATAGGAGAGAGTCATGGGAAAAGCATACAGTTAATTCCTCCCTTATCCCAAGACAAGGGATATCCCAGAGGAGGGTGGGGTGAAGCTGTACAAAGTTTAAGGAGAATGAGGGGCAAAATGAGAAATAATATTTCATTTGGAGATGAGGAGGCCATTAGTACATTTTAGAAATAAATTTCAAGGGCTTCCCTGGTGGCGCAGTGGTTGAGAATCTGCCTGCCAATGCAGGGGACACGGGTTCGAGCCCTGGTCTGGGAAGATCCCACATGCTGTGGAGCAACTAGGCCCATGAGCCACAACTACTGAGCCTGCGCGTCTGGAGCCTGTGCTCCGCAACAAGAGAGGCCGCGATAGTGAGAGGCCCGCGCACCGCGATGAAGAGTGGCCCCCGCTTGCCGCAACTAGAGAAAGCCCTCGCACAGAAACGAAGACCCAACACAGCCCAAAAATAAAAATTAATTAGTTAATTAATTAATTTAAAAAAAAGAAATATATTTCAAGCCTCTGGTAGTCTGGGGATTGAGGAAGCATGGCTGGAAGGCAAGGGGTGTATGTGGTTGGTGAGGAAGTTTAACACCTCATATTTATTGAGCACTTACTATGTACCAAGCACTGTTTTAAGAGCTTTAGGTGGTTTAACTCACTTACCTTCAAAACAACTCTATTCCCCCCCACCCCGCCCCCACTTAGAGATAAAGAAACTGAGGTTCACACAGGTTAAGTTGGTTGTCTAAGGACAACCCACAGTTAGTAAGTGGAAGAGGCAGCATGGCTCCCGAGTCCCTAAATGTTGCTACAGTGAGGACTTGGTAAAAGATCAGAGGGAGGACTATCTCAAGAAGAGAGCAGAGTTCAGCAATTTAATTTTTGAATTAGGATACCTGGACAACTGTAGAGAGAGAAGAAGGAACTGGTGGAGTAGGAAGAAAACCTACTTTAAATAAACATTTATTCAATCACTAACACACAAGAGAGAAAGGGAATAAGAGGTGATAGAAAAAGCAAGTATGAGACAAGACCACAGTAAAGCGGTATGCCTGGGTAAGGGGTGGAGGTGCCTCTCCCTGTGAGACAGCCCGAAGGAAAGTCTGAGTGAAGTACTGAGAAACTCTGAGCTTGGTAGGGTGTCGGGACAGCTGGAGAGGGGGCCATGAACCATTGGCAGGATGGCTTTGATTTCCTTGTTGTATAGACATCAAGGTGGCCAAGAGTGAGAAGGAGGGCTGGGGATCATAGGGCTGTGGGAGCTGTCTAGAGTACCTCCTGTGAGGAATGCAATAAAGGCAAACAGAAAGAAAGGAAAAATTGCTGAGTCACAGTGAAGTATTATGATTATGACCCAGTTATGTACCAGACACTATACTATGGACATTATATACCTTTCCTCACAGTGGCTTTCCATGATAAAAATGATGACCCTGATTTAAGTGAGGAGGAAAATGAGAAGCAGAGAATTTAAGTAATTTGCTCATGGTTATTCAGCTAGTCAGTGGCGGAACTTATACACAAATTCAGGTGTTATGAAATCTGGGGGGCTTCCCAGTCCAGCACAGGTAGTGGTGACATAGGCCACCAAGAGATGACATTTCAGGCTGTGAGAAAGAATGAGACCACCAGAAAGAGATTCTAGATAGGGTGGAGATGAGGGCCTGTCTTTTGTCAAAGTCCATGTGTTTCTACAACCTGAAGGTATTAACAAAGAATGAACCTGTAGTAGTCAGCACACTTTATGCCTTTCTCATGTGAGTCTTGGCAACTTGAGAGCAGAAAAAATAGATGGTAATAGGCATCCAGACTGAGGAACTAATGTGGAGGTAATGGGTAGAAATGCTGGAGACTTCTGGTAACTTCAGATCCTCTTGAAGTGTAGTAATGTGTTATGTCACTTCAAGTTAGTTCACGTTCAGCACCTTTGAAATTTAAATTTTTGGTCTAAATTTTTCCATTGTGCTAATTCTTGGCATTTCAGATATTTTTCTCTGAATTTTTTCATCTTTCTTTGAGATCACACTGTGTAGCAGGAGACCATAGGTTTAGTGGCCATGTACATCTTGTAGACAAGTCTGCATCTTCAGAACTGGTTGGGAGTATGTTTTTCTAAAAATTCCGTTGTTGATGTCTATTTTCTTCTCATGGCCATGTAGATGAATATATTTTCATCCTTTATTTTATCTTTCTAAGCAAAATAAAATATGATATCTCTTCAAAAACATTTAAGAAGGAAAAGGAAAAGCCAGTTTGAAAAAAAGGTCAGCAAGACACAAGGAAGTGTGATATTTGCTCAGAGTGCCTGTCAGAAGAGTCTGAATAATGTGGATGGGCCAACGGAAACAAGATAAGTTAAGGCGAAACTCATTCTCCCAAGATAGCTGAAATGTGAGTTTACGAATCCTGAGAGGTAGGGGGCCAAATGAGGTCTAATTGTATCTTATTTAACTTGGCCTTTAGAAGGATAACCCTTGGCTCTCTTTACAAATATTACACTTTTGTCAAACTGATCTTATTCTAATATATTTTTCTTCTTTTTGCAAATGTGAAGTATTTTTGATCATACAATAGTAACTCAACTAATAAGGTTTCCAACTACAAATGTAGACTATGCTCTAATGGAAACCATATTATCAGCAAAAAGAGTTCCATTCCTTATTATCATATTCTAGCTTGAATAGTTTTCACAGCGGGACTTTTAAAAGGGCCTGGAAAAATAGCTCAAGAAATACTACTTTTGCAAAGATTCACACACTCAGTTTGAATATACTGGAAAAATAGGAGACTAGGTCATCCAGATAAATAGATGTTCATAATTAGGAAAGTTTTGAAATATTGTCAACCCCAGGTAGTCTTCTAGTTGCACTACAGAAAAGAACAGCACTACAGAAAAACCCATATTAGACATAGTTCTCAAGCTACTTGTCTTAGGGTTTATACTGAAATATATAATATTTTCTGAAGGAGATTTAACTGTTTTTTTTTTTTTTTTAAGAAATTCGCGTTCTTTTATTTATTTATTTATTTATTTATTTATTTATTTATTTATGACTGTGTTGGGTCTTCGTCTCTGCGCGAGGGCTTTCTCTAGTTGTGGCAAGTGGGGACCACTCTTCATCGCGGTGCGCAGGCCTCTCACCATCGCGGCCTCTCTTGTTGCGGAGCACAGGCTCCAGACGCGCAGGCTCAGTAATTGTGGCTCACGGGCCCAGTTGCTCCGTGGCATGTGGGATCTTCCCAGACCAGGGCTCGAACCCGTGTCCCCTGCATTGGCAGGCAGATTCTCAACCACTGCGCCACCAGGGAAGCCCCTTAACTGTTTTTTTAATTGAAGTACAGTTGATTTACAATGTTGTGTTAGTTTCTGGTGTACAGCAAAGTGATTCAGTTTTACATATATATATATATATATACACACATATATATACTTACATATATATGCTTTTTCAGATTCTTTTTCATTATAGGTTATTATAAGATATTAAATATAGTTCTTAATTTTATTTTTCTGGTTAGGGTTTCCCTGGAAGTCTTAAGGTCTTGGGTCCAGGTGATCAGAGTTGGCCATCAACTCACAATGTGCATTTAGGCAAATCACTCATTCTCTGTGGGACTCCATTTCCATTTCCCATTTACAAATGACTGTTCTGAATTAGATGATTGCCACCTACCCCCCCCACCTTTAACTGTATATAACACTTATATAACACTATTTGACTTTGAGCCTTTGTGAATAATCTCAAGTTGAATTAAAGTTGAAAGGAGAAAGGTGGTCTCTCAACGTCTTTAGTTTTTGTTCTATCTTTTTTTTTGGGGGGGGGGACTTTAAAAAACTTCAGGAGAAGGCATTTCCCTTGAGAAACCAACATGTCATGTCCTAGGAGAACTGGGATCTGCCCTGGGTCCCTGTGGGAAATACTTCAGACCTGGATGAAAGAAGAAGGAAGAGAGGATAAAAATGAAGGCAGGAAGGACAGAGATGGTGGGAGCTTTGGTTCTGAGGATTCGTAATTGTCCTTACTCACATAGACTGAATTCTTGTCTGCCTATTTTCCTGGGTCTTGTGTAAGAATATCTTGCAGAAAATACTAACAGTGTGAGTGACCTTCACTGGGTTTAATGATTCACTGATTGTAAAAAATACTTTACCTGGAATAACAATGAGCATGTATTCCTAGAGCCTTTACTTGTGGACCTGGAAGGAGGCCCCCCAAAAGTGTGCTAAAAGGACAAGGGAAGCCTGGCTAGTCTATATTTATCTAACCAGATAATTGAGTGAACTAAAAGGTCTTTTATTATCCTTGTGTGGATTACGTACTTTGTAGGGTATCCACAGTCATTATTAAAACCATGTGTATTCCTGTCTTACTTCTGAGCACCTTCTCTGAAAATCAATCCATACATGCTCAGGAATACAAACCACACTCATTTTAGAGTCAATGTAAACAAACATAATTAAGGAGGCAAATTTACTTCAGAAATTATCTAATGCCTTCCACATTAAAATAGAAATGACTTTTGGTTGTTCCCTTCTACTTACGTGGATAATTGTTAAGTTCAGATCTGATATTTCTGGAAAAACAAGTTAAAAAATCTCAACAGGCTTGATCTAGTCCTCCATTCCCCATGTTTCCCACAGTGACAGGTAATTCATAGAAGTTACTATCTTAGAATTTTAAATACAACTTTCTTAAGACTGAGTCAAGATAATCTCATATAGATAAGATTATAGTTAGAGAGGTGGTGCTGAAGTGACCAGAAACTCTCACAGGATCAGAATACTTTTGTTATATAGGAAGAAGGGACTTGCAGTTGTAGTCTTGATTATCAAGAGGAAGGAAATTAAATAGCTTCAAAAATTCTCATTAAAATTGTACTTTAATATATTTTCCCCAAGACATAAAGACATATAAACTAAGTAAAATTTCTTGATCCACACTGGGGTGCATATTAGGTCACCTTCTTGTGTTTACTGCTATTTCTTAAAGCTAAAAAAGGGCTAGATTTTACAATGTCTTACTTATCTCATGCCGCTATTAATATTTAGTCCACAACAGCTAATCCTTTTCATGGTCAAAACCATTTTAGGTAGTAAATATTCTTTTAAAAAATATTAATAAATCAATAAAATATGAAAGACCTATGAGAGTAATTTTATGAAACTGTATTTTAAGAAAATTTAAGAATATCAAATATCTCTTTTAATAACCATTCTTATTTATTAAATATTCTTGCTTATTCCATTATGGATCTTAAAATTCAACTAGTATGTCAATATCCTTTATATTTTGCTTTAATGCTATTAAAATATTTCAAGTTAAATTTGATTTATTTAAAAAATATTTAAATTTAGGATGCATAAATAAGAATTCATAAATCCATAAATACGTTGTTTTAGTTCTTTTCATTTTAAAATTATTTTTAAAATATTTAAAGTTTGATTACATAAGCAACAAAAGAATATATTCTCACACCATTGTAAAGCAATTATACTCCAATAAAGATGTTAAAAATACATATATTCTCCTGGTAAAAATTAAAAGTCTAAAGATATGGGTCAAGTTTTTTTGACTAGCATCTGGAATCTAGGTCTCCTATGGAGATGATGTGAGCACTGCTGCCTGCGTAGTGTGTATCCTTCCAGATAACTGCTCTTTGTATATATATTTCCTTTGCAAAGTATAGAGTATTTTGGAGTATGTTTAACATAACTGGTATGAAATGGCTGAGTTATTCCATAGCTTGCTTTTTCACTTGGTAATATGTCTGGAAGAGTTTTCCCTGTTAGTACATATAATTGACTTCATTATTATAAGCTGTTCCTTAGTACTTTATGGCATAGCCATTAAAAAGTCATTTTCTATTCTAATTTTAATAGGTATTTTGGTTGTTTCCATTTTGTTTACAGTGACGAAGAAAACTGCAATTCATTGTGTGCCTCCATACGACCGCCAAGTCTGAACAGCATCATCAACAGGCATTTCTTCCTGAAGCTTTGGCTCAGCCAACTCTAAGTCTCCTAAAGATTACTTTTTACCCTCAGCCTCTATCAAGGCATTTTCCCAAACCAAGACCATTCTCTCTCTGAGAAGCATTTTGAGAACAGCTGTTAAAGCAATCTAAAAACGTCCCACCTCTTTTTATATCCTCAGTGCTTGGCACTTGAAATAGCAAATAGTTGATATTTGATAAACATTTTTGCTGAATGAATAAATGATATATTTGAGGCACTAAGAGCATTGAACTGGGAATGAGAAGAGTTAGGCTTTTGTGACTTGGGTTTGTGATCCTGGATATGGGAAAAATTGCTTCCAACTTTTTTTCCCTCCTCAGAAATAGAGGATGGTCTACCAGGAGGTTTCAAAGGTCTTGCCCATTGCTCTACCTTGTAGTTCTATCTTTTTAAAGGGGGCTAGGGGTGCTTTCCCCAGTGCTGTACACCTAATAGATGCTAAAGAAGTATGTGATTATATCATAGTTTATCTAATATTCAATTAGATATCTAAAGTATCGAAATGTAGCCAAAATTTAAATACATGTTTATAAATTCACCTCAAAAGTGTGGGTAAGATGAAAAAGTCAAAGCTGAAGGCAATCTGTCACACTAAAAGAACACATATTTATGAATCTAGATATTAATCCTAAATATTAAAGGCAGAAAGTATCGATATCTAGGGATCAAAGGAAAAAAACCATTTGGTGATCATTTCTTAGGGAACTAATATACTTCTTGAAAATAGGGAATCCTTGGGGAATTCCCTGGCAGCCCTGGCAGTCCAGTGCTTAGGACTCTGTGCTTTCACTGCTGACAGTGTGGGTTCAATCCCTGATTGGGGGGGGACTCCCGCAAACTGTGCAGCGCGGCCTAAAAAAAAGGGTCCAAAAGGCAAATAAACATGAAAATAATTTTTAAAAAGACTTTAAAATAAGGAACCTGTGATTAACTTCTCTTTTTAAAAAAGAAAAGTATATTCATATTGGACTTGAGACAATAAGTTGCTTATTGGGTGCATCCTTTATTCTATACTCTTATATATTGATTTTTGTAAGAAGGTAACTGTCTACACTGATTTTTTCTTTTTAATCAAATGCCCCTGTCTAATTGCTATACATCAAAAGAATCCATGGCACTCTCTGTTTCAAGTAAGTTAGTTCTTTCAGGATTGCTCTAAAATGCTCCCCAGAGCCAGGAGAGCTAAATTTAGATTTATAAATCATGAGGAAAAAAGGGATATGTATGCATATATAAATGACTCACTTTCTATAAAGCTCTCTCCTGCTTTGTTGTGAGAGTAGAGGTCAAAAGAGAGGAGGCATACTTTACATAAATTCTTTTACTGGAAAGAAAGTCTTCGGGAATTTAAAAAACTAACAAGTGAAAGATGTACAAAACCCCAAATTCTCCTATCATTGTGTAGTTGGGTAATTTATTTTTATGATTTAAAATATTTGAACCTTGAGCATGTTAAATATTTTTACTTGAATGGAACTCAGTTATGATTACTTAAATTACTATTTTCTTAAAGTCAATATGGCTCTGATTGAATCACTAGAGTTTTATTTGAAACTATACGATAAGAGAGTTCCCCTAAGGGTTTTATTCCTTCATTTTTCTTAGACTAGTGTATTCTTATTATTTCCTCAATAACAACAGTCTTTGCTTAAGAATTCTTGTGTAAGAGTAACGTGGTAATTGTGTCAACACTCACTCTTCTATTATTTTTCACTAAACTATTAGAATTTAGCCTTAGGTGCTCAACGGTCTTTGAAAAGGTTAATTTAATAAACATGTAATAGTCTCTGTTAAAAGATAACTTTATAGATTTTAGAACAGGGAAACAGAGGGATTCAGTTGCTTATTCGTGTTAATACCGTGATTTCATTGCAAAAGAAAAAAGTATATACAATGACATTGCCTTCTTCCTGATTATTTGAGGGGTAGCCACAATTTATTGAGGGCTTACTGTGTGCCAGGATCAATGTTAAGGTAGGTTAAGCTACTATAATGAGACTGAGCAATAAATGAGTGGCTTAAGGAATGTTGAAATTTATTTCTCTCTCAGGTAAGAGTCTGGACTCAGGGACTCAGGCTCACAGTAGCCTGTGTGGTCTCCAACAGTCCCTCTGGGGCCATTCCGGTCAGCAGGAAGTGGAAATTCAGTGTGGCAGATTGTGCTGTGCAGTGTTTATGGTCTAAGAAGTGTCATTTTGCTTAAATTCTATTCGGTGGGGTTTAGTGACCTGGCTGCCCCTGGTTGCCAAAAGGTCTAGGAAATGTAGTCAATGGCTGGGCAGCTATTTCCCAAGTACAATTCTACCACCAAGAAAGAAGTGGAGCACAGTTGGCAGATTCTGCCATGGTGTTTTACGTAATTATCGGATTTAAGTACTACTCTGAACAAATAGGATTTTATAGAAACTAACCCATTACTTATCCAAGGTCATACAGCTTGTAAGTGATAGAGTCAGAATTTGAACCTAAGCCTCTTTGGCTCCAAAGTCCATGTTCTTACTCTCTACACCAGACAGTATAACAAAAGTTGGAATATACCCCAATCAAATGAATTGCAAATACTCCTTTTCTCCAGATTTTTTATAGAGCCATAATGCCTACTCTGCATAAAGAATGAACAAGTGTGTTGTTTGACTTGGCATTTAATTGTCAGGTTCTCATTACAACCACAGATGCTGCTTTAAAACCGTTCAGGACATTCTGGAAGGTTTCTAATTTAATTCAATTACTTTCATTTCATATGCATTTGTTGTAGTCCATTTTGCTGAGCTGGGTTGGCCGAATCTACACCTATTCCCAATCATCTTCCTTGCTTTCCTTTAACTCAGAAGTGGAAATCTGAAATTCCCTAGACCTGTCTCATCCAGTGGTGATCACCAGGTACAGTTCTACCAGTGAGATACAGAGGGAAGTATTCTAAGACTGGCTTCCTTTTGCAAATAAAAAGACAAAGCCCATCAACTAGAAAGCTTTGGGCCTATTTGCCTTATTTTTGCCTCAAATGTGAATGAGATTTCTACAGGTCCTTGGTCACCTCATTACCCTGAGGATAAAGGTCTATATGCCAAGGATGAGAAGTGGGAAGATGGAAAGCTTCTGCTGGACCTTGATACATCCACCCTGGAGGGCTAATCTCCTGTGGTATTTTCTATTATTTGCTGCAGAAAGAAAATACACTGAACGTCTTACCTCCAATTCCATTCCCTTCCTTCCTTCCACTTTCCCTTTCTTCCTTCTTTCCTTCCTCCTTCTCTTTGTCTCTTCCTTTCTTATTTTTCAACTTCAGACAATGGCAAGTTGAGATCAGTCCAGAATTTAGTGTTCGCCTCTGTCACGTATTTCAGTGGGTTTGGGCCAAAGGGTGGTGAGGTAGGAGAAATCGACAGCGTGAAAGAAACTACTCCCATTCTCCTTTTTTTCTTTGCAATTCTAGGGATTATAATCCTCATTTATCCAGGCATCTTTATATAATAACTTGTGGGGAGGAGCAATTCTTTTGCTTTTAAGCTCTAGGAATGTCAAAAAAAAAAAAAAAAGCAAATCCTTCCTCTTTTTGGTAATGCATCTTCATTTCCTCACTGGACTTTTGTGAATGGCTATTTAATTACCTTGTGGTAAATACTAAAAAACAAACTTCAGCTTCTGAGAGGATTTTTGTTAACTGAGTTTTAAACGCAAGCTTCTTGGAGGAAAGGAATTCTCCATCTGAAAAGAATTTGAGTTTCTAAAGTTAATTTTTGTCCTTTATTTATTTTTTAAAAAAACTATCTTTCTGTTTGTGAAGTTGTCCTTGTAAGCCATGTAAGAACACTGATTTGAAGACTGAGAAGGAAGGAGCAGCTAGAACTCAAGGGGTGGGAACTGGTTTCTCCATGCTCTTAAGGCAGTTGTCTTTGCGTGTTTCTGATGAGGCAAAAATTATGGTCCATCAGAGGGGATTGGCACAGTGGAGGTTTTTCTGCTTTGGTCTGTTAGATGGTTAGTGGTTCCTGGTTTCTGGAGATGGGATCTGGACATTCTACTAGACATACTTCTGGGCAGCCCTTTTTGACCTCTCTCAATACTGTTCCTTTCTTCCAGGCTATCACAGAATAATGTTGAGGCTGGCAAGCATGCATGTTCTCAACCTAAAGAAACTGATTTGGTCCTGGGCCAAGTGTATTGCTATTACCTGAATGAATAGACCTTATTCTCTTCATTTGGAAGCTTTTTCCACATGCTTGTCTTGGGGAAGGAAAATATTTAAAAAGACACATAGTACAGAAAATGCTTTAATTTTCTTACATGTGTACAAAAGGTATTTCTTATTTTGCACTTCAGATAACACATGCTCATATTTCTCTGCATAACTTTTGGATACTGGAGCAAAAAGGAATAAGAGAAAATGAGTCTAAGAAGAGTATAATAATAATAATAATAGCAAAGGGTCAGGGCCGCTGTGTGACTTTGAAGGTTGTACACTGCACAACTCTAGGGGGTGCTATTCATGTAGATTGTGGTGTGGAAAGTGCTCCATAGAGTTATGCAACATGGCTGCGCTGCAAACACTTCAATAGATTCACTATGTCATGCACTATTTTAAGAAGAGTCTACTCAATTTATCTTCACCACAATCCTATGAAGTAGATCCTAATATCCTAACTTTACAGGTAAGGAAACTGAGATGCAAAAAAGTTCAAGGTCAAAGAAATGGCAGAGCTGGGATTTGAAACCAAATCTGGCTTCATAGTCTTGGTTCATAACCATTTTACCATACTGTACCTGAGCTAGTTAGTACAGATCCAAGGAAAACATTCTCTGTTCACTCACTCATCATTCCAAAATGATTGTTTGAGTGTTCTGGGCATTGTGCTAGGTGCTGGGATAAAGCAGTTCAACAACCCCATTTTTAGCCCAGTTTAAACCAAGAGTGTTATAGGACTGTCTTTTCCTGAGTTTTTAAAACAGTGGTATTGTCATGAATTTCTGAGGTGAGCTGAAGAAAGAGAATAGTGTGACTGATTTGTTAAGGTCCTTTGCATGCACAAGAGCCAGACTGAGATATGATTAATGGCATTCTAGATACTTCTTGCTGTAAGACTCTCTATTACTCTCCTGATTCTAAAGTGAATAAGCATGAATGTTACCCTCCTTCTTATCCTTCTCCTCTTTCTTTTCCTCTTATTCTAATACTACCTCTCTCCTCCTCCTCCCATCTCATCTTATTGTCTGAATGGGAAATCACAAGAATGACTCAAATCTTCCTTACTAGCGAAAAATGTGTTAATTCAATAATCTCAATAAATTTATAAAAATAACACTAACTGAAACATATAGACATTTTATTTCTGAAGGTAGAGACTCAAATTGTGTTTTGTTAAATAAACTGGGTGACCTAAACTCACTCCTTTATGGTCATACTAGTAAAATATGAGCCAAGTGAACTCACAGAGGGGGCAGTGTAGGAAAAGAACAAAAACATATAAAGAGGCAAAAATCCATCTGTAATCACCATGTTCCTTGTTCATTATAGTCTCAGGCCAAAGAACTTCTCAGTGGACATATTTTTCCCCTTAGGTTGATCTATATTGACAACCACCCATGGACACTAATTTTTTAAGAGTAGACTGTGGGTTGAAGGAGGAAAAGGCAACCCTGTACTATATTTCACTGAAGCCATTTACTGTGAAAATAACGGTTATTGCCATCGCCATTCAATGGTCAATACCTTTCAGTATGAATGCGGGGAGTTACATAAATTATATTTATACCAGCTTCCTTGAAACTGTGACAAGGTGGAGATAGGGGGATGGGAAAGCCAAGGTTGAATTATACCCATGTTCTCTAGTTGTTGTTCAGGAAAAAAAGGTGAAACGGCAGGGCACACCACGGTGCAAATGTAAGCAATATTTAACCCAGTCTGTTAATAAAGAGCAAGGTTTGCTTGCTGGTGCCCCAGTAAGCCATGCCTCATAAGCACTGTGGTTTCCAAAATTATTCCAAGTTAGGCACTGCTACAAGTAAAATATGCTGCTGGCTGTGAAATAATGAGAGGGATAATAAATATATAAAACTTGGAATCTCTTGACGAAAAATGAAAGCGATTTCGTGAACCTAACCAGTCAAACGCAGATGAAAAACCCCCAGTGTGCTCACCATGACTAATGCCCTGGCCTTCCATATGAGAAGCTCAGATTCAATTTCCTATTCTGATATCTTGTTCTGGAGGCAGCTATGATTGGGATCATTACTGGGACAGCGAGTTCATCTGGTGTTGGTAAGTGTGTGGCTCCAAGGTCCAGGTGGGAAAGAATGAAAGTTCAAAGCCATGGTGTGTGAACATGTACCCCAGAAAATGTGTCTCTAATTCTGCAAATATTAGAAGGGACAGTTAATGATGGTAACACTGAACTTGATATATCAGTATGGAATACCGTTGTTAATTACCCTTCTGTTCCTCACGACCCTGAGGGAAGTAGTCAAATGGGTGTCATAAAATCATATAACAGTCGAGGAAACAGAGGCCCAGGAAGTCTTGCCTAAGGTCTCATGACTGGTAAGTGGCGGAGCCTAGAGGAAAAGCCTGATCTCACCGCTGTGTAGAACTCTCCCTTCATCTCTTCATTGTTACTGTTTCCCTAACCTGCGCTTAAACCGACATGCACACGCGCGGGCACTCGCACGCACACACACACACACACACACACACACACACACACACACACACTCTGTGGGGTATGAGCAAACCAGGCATCCTGTCTAAATTAATTTATTTCATGAGATCATTTCTCCACACTCCATTTCACATTGCCTGTGGAGACATAAACCTAGTCTTGAGTAAAAGAATGAGGACTTTGGTCCCTAATTTGGCCCTAAATGTCATGCAGAAAATGTTTTCTTAACTCAATGTGAGCCCTGGAAGGCTTGTTTGCTTGACTTTCAAACACTGACAGCCAGAAGACACATCATCCAAAAAGACTTTACAGAGAAGGCTGAATCCTGATGGAAAATTTACGCCTGGGAGGGTGTTACTATACAGAAAGGATTTGGCGGGGGGTACATAAGACTTAATAAAAATTCTTCCTCAGCTGGAAATTCTGGCCCACGGGTTCCCAAGCAAGCTTAATTTTGTAGATGTTAGCTGTTATGAATGACCATAATGGTTGGTACAGCCTCATCTCAAATTTCTCAAGTACAGGAATGTCTCTTAATTAATCATTAAGAACAAAATAGAAGAATAAAGTAAGAGGAAAATTACATGTTTGTCTTATCGTAGATAACGTTTGAAGCTCTTTGACCCTGCTGAGCCCACAGAAACATGTCTGTGACACCAGTAAGTAAAATAAATTGCCAGGTCATCACACCTTGCCCATATCAGACCTCCTTTCACATTCAATAAATGATGTGTCATTAGAGGTGGGCCATTAGCATCGTGAGGGAGGATGTTTCAGGAGCTCTTTTTCTTTCTCTTCCAAACATTGGGGCTGTGGCTGAGTGCCACGGTATTCTAATCTACCTGTCAGGAGCTTCAAGCAAGACGTTCTGATGGCTGCTGAGTGTACATTCTCAGGCCCCTGTTTGAAACTAGCCTCTCTGTCATCAGTGTGGTTCTCAGGGCCGTAGAAGCCAGTGGCCCCATCCTACGTAGGTAGGATGGTTAGTGGTACACAGTAGGACATCTCTCCAGTTTTCACACAGCTATGCTTTTAGAAGAAGACTCCCAATGCCTCTTTAAAAAGCAGACACACCATATCTGGAAATGACAATAATCCATGATCTCTTATTTATACCCCATAACAGTGTTTCTCAATTATAAGTATATGTAAGGATCATGTAAAGTGCATCTAAAACACAGATTACTACTTCCCTCCCCCAGAATTCATTAGGTTGGAGATGGGCAGATATTTTACATGTTAGTAAATTCCCATGTTGTGCTGATGCTGCTGGTAAGGGCTTCACACTTTGAGTAGCACTGTTCTAGAATTAACTTTTCAGATTAACCAGTTGCCTAACGGGGATTTGAAAGAATGGGAAAGAGGTAGATTGTGATGGAGAAAGGAGAAACATTTTTCAGAATTTGGGAATGGTGTAATGGAGAACCAATATAAAAGCAGGTTGCCCAGAAGCAAGCTCTGGGAAGCATGTGGGAGAGAAGGAAGAACAAGAGAGGAAGGCAGATGGAAGAGGACCTCATTGAAAATGTCCACTCTTCACATATTTAACCAAGACCAGTGCTGGTACTGACAACTGCCACCCAAGCCCTTCCTGTTTTCTCCACCTATGAATGGAAACCCTTCAGAACATTGAGTGCCATACCTTTTGAAAGTAAAGCAAACTTTAAGAATGACAAACCAATCAGCAAGATGTGACTCAATGATTATTCTTGAATGACTAGAAAATTCTACCTGCCTTTAAAGTTGAATCTATCCAGATGAAAGATGGGAAGAAACTGGAGTTGGGGGGGGGCATTGCAGGGGAGGGGGTGGGAATGGGTTTCTGGGTGCAATTTGGGCTGGGATGTTGGAATATTCTTTTTTTATAAATTTATTTATTTATTTATTTATTTATGGCTGTGTTGGGTCTTCGTTTCTGTGCGAGGGCTTTCTCTAGTTGTGGCAAGTAGGGGCCACTCTTCATCGTGGTGTGCGGGCCTCTCACTATCACGGCCTCTCTTGTTGCGGAGCACTGGCTCCAGACGCGCAGGCTCAGTAATTGTGGCTCACGGGCCCAGCTGCTCCGCGGCATGTGGGATCTTCCCAGACCAGGGCTCGAACCCGCGTCCCCTGCATTGGCAGGCAGATGCTCAACCACTGCGTTGGGCTGGGACGTTGGGATGCTGTATACTGTTCTTTTGAATTCACTGAAGAACCTCAAACGTGGATCTGCCTAGTCGGGGTCTTCAGTAAACTTTGATTGACCATATTGTCCAGACTGGCAAAAGTTCAGCGCTGCTCTCTGTTGCTTCAGAAATAGAAAGACTGAGAACAACTGCCAAGTCTTTGAAGTGTGTGCCTGTGGGGCTGGCCCTCACAGCTGCTCAAACCTGAAAATAATTAAGTATTTCACCACTGCAATGAGTCAGTTGGGGTTAGAACCTCACCAGATTGGAGCTTGACTATTTTTAAGGCATCGATTTCAAAAATAGTTGAGAGGTGTGGCTCAGAATATAACCCATCCAGAAAAACGCATGCCCTCCTGTAGTTTCTGGCAACCCAAGGCCTCTATGGCAGCCCACGCGCCCACAAGTCCTGTTGCTAAAGCAGCACCCAATTCTTTAGACTTTCCTGACTTTTCCCTGTTCCTCCCTCATCAAAAATTGTCTCCTATGCCCTAAAAATACACTAAAATAGTAAGTGACTTTGGCTAGATAATTTGACGAACACCATGGTGGGCTTTTTCTTGTCACTCATATCTTAGCTTACTAATTACCTTTTCACAGAAACTTTCCCTAACCATCCAGTGTAAAGAAGCAGTCCTTTTTAAAATCATCTCACACTGTTTTATTTTTTCCACATCATTTACTACTCTCTGAAGTGGCCTTGTTCTCTTATTTATTTACTAGCTCCCTCCCCACTTTCAGTGTAAGCTCCATGTGCGCCGAGATCTTGTCACTCTTGTGACAAGTATCTCAGGTGCCTAGACTCATGTTTGGCACATGGCAGATGCTCAAAGCTCTTTTTTGACTACATGGATGCATTCAAGCCAAGGTGGAGATTAGTGATGTCTACAGGTTAGCCCTACAAGATAAAGCACATTTTAATAAGATCCTTAATTCTTTTTTTTTTTTAAGATCATTTGTTCACGAGAAGTCTGGTACATTTCTTTTTAATTTATTTAATTTATTTATTTATTTTTGGCTGTGTTGGGTCTTCGTTTCTGTGCGAGGGCTTTCTCTAGTTGCGGCGAGCGGGGGCCACTCTTCATCGTGGTGCGCGGGCCTCTCACTATCGTGGCCTCTCTTGTTACGGAGCACAGGCTCCAGACGCGCAGGCTCAGTAGTTGTGGCACACGGGCTTAGTTGCTCCGTGGCATGTGGGATCTTCCCAGACCAGGGCTCGAACCCGTGTCCCCTGCATTGGCAGGCAGATTCTCAACCACTGCGCCACCAGGGAAGCCCAAGACTCTTAATTCTTTAACTCAAAAAAACAAAAAAAATGTGGACATTTCGGGTTCTTCAGGGAAGTCTGAGCGTAGCTGTACCACTTCACGCACTGCTCAGCCACGTCATGGTGGTGACTAGCTCGAGCCCCATACAGATGCTGGCACGTTCCATCACAGAAAGCACTTTCTGGCTAAAAGGACTAATCGGAGTCTCACGAAGGTGATGGAAAGAGCTTGTCAGCCCAAAGTCACCTGCCCCCATCCTATGAGTGCCTCCCTAGAGGGATTTTTGTCTGACGGTCATTAGGTTATAGATTTTAGAGGAAAGTGACATCATTTCAAAGCTTTGTACTAGGGTAAAAATAAGCTATAAATTCCAAGTACACAAACTCTTCTTATCTCTGCCTAAAATGAGTCTCTAGTCATCTGTTTTAAATTGAAGACATGCACTTTCCTTTACTGTTCATGTCCTTTCTGTTTCCCAGAAGACCAGAGAAGGGAAATAACAGGAGACCGTGATTGTGATCTTCTTTAGGATCTGTGGAGATACCTTGTTTGGCTGATTGCCAGAACTCTTTAAAGAGTTTGAGAAAAGAGAAAATCTAAGTTCAGAAAGGTGTTCCTCAGGGATAATACCTCCCCAAGACTATGGCCTAGAACAGTAATTTACAAAGTGTGGTCCTGGGATCAGCAGTATCATTATCACCTGTGAATTTGTTAAAAGTGCAAATTCTCCAGCACCACTCCAGACTCAAGGTGTTGGTAGGGCTGGGTTCCAGGGTGGGATCTAGGGGAGAATACATTTTTCTTTCTTTCTTTTTGTGTGTTTTGGAGTTTTGGTGGCTGCCAGTATTCTTTGACTTGCAGCTGCATCAGTCCAATCTCTGTCTCTGTGGTCATATGAATCAGAAACTTGGGTGTGGATAGCCATTTGTGTTTTGACTAGGTAATTCTGATGCATGCTGAAGTTTGAGTACCACTGTCTAGAACCTTGCTACTCAACATGTGACCTGCAGTCTGGCAACATCAACATCACCTGGGAGCTTATTAGAAGCACAGAACCATGGGCCCTGCATCAGACCTAATGAATCAGAATCAACATTTTAATAAGATCCCCAGGGGATTATTATGAACATTAAAGTTTGAGAAACACTGGATCTAGAATCTATTGGCATGTCCTGGTAATAAGTCATATGAAAAACTGAGGATATTAAAATATTGTACCTTGCTCTTGCACTGCGTTGGTAGGAGGTAAGGTTTTAATTTTCTTTAACATTTAAAGAATAAAAGTAATCTAAATTTCTTTTTCCATGACAGTTTTTCTTAAGGTGTACTCTTCAGATAAATCCTCTGGAGTACTTACTAAAATTCACATTCCTTGTCCATACCTCAGTTCTATTAAATTAAAATTTATGGAGACATGCCTTGGAATCTACATTGTTAACAAGCATCTTGGTGATTCTTATACATTTTGGTCTAAAGGTGGTAAGCTTTTGTTTTGGAGATAGTTTTCTCTATTTTAAACCTTGAGATGAGTCCTTGAACATTAACATTTGTAAATTTCTAATGGTATGAAAACCAATGCTATTAAAAGGAAAATACTGAATAAATTTTATTATAAATTAATAATTTGTTTATAATTTTAATAATTATAGAGATTTACTTAGGGCTGTATTCTCTTCCTTTAATATTTCTGATATTAGCAGATTTAAAGTCAAAAAGGTAACTTTTCTGAGAAACATAGCAACTCATAAAGGTCTTGGAGAAAGGGCCCCCATTTGTGTTGGCTAAGAGTCTCTTTTTCTCCTGTTATTATTTTCCCATCAAATTGTGTTTCTATCAAGAATATAAGTGGTCATGAAAAATTAAAAATGTGATCCAGGAGAACTCATCCTTTCATCCTTGTTCATGCCTTCCTTCCTTCATTTTGTTGAAGTTGCGTGAGAGCTGCCGAGACATCCACACTGGTTAACAAATGGCTAATTGACAGTCACCCATCTGTTGATGTGATTTTGGCTGTTTTCAGGTGGAGTCAACGATCATTAGATTTTGTTTCCCCTCAGGGGGGAAAGCTGTGACATACTGATTACCTGACAGTGTTAGAAAGATTTCCGACTTATTGTTCACATAGACTAAATAAATCTTTCTTAAGGTTAGTGGTCCTGTCTCACTACTAGTTTCCATCTAAATCCATAGTTTAATTACTTTTATAATTGCATACAGATATTGCAGTTTTTAATGGTAGTGGTGTATAAATTGTGGTTCATACACTGAAGTATTACAGAAATAAGTAATTGGCAAAATTTGATGATTTGACTTTCTAAGCTTAAGGAATTTTCCCCCCTCTGAATACTGTGTTTTCTCATATGCCTTGTGATCTCTCTGCTATATAAAATATATAAAAGCATTTTCAGGGTAAGAGGGAAAGATGCAAGAGTGATGCTCTAATATTTTCATGGTGGAAAGCCTTGACTATACTTGGCCCAGATAGAGTAGCCATGAAGCAGTACACACACAGTGACAACCAAGCTTTGAGGCCTGACATGAATGTAGCTTTTCTGTTTGGACAGTATCTAAGCAGCATTAGTGTGGGATATTATAGTAGCTGTGTAGTGCTATTCTTGTTTCTCTCCCCTACTTTCTTGTACTTAACAAATGATGACCCCTTCTCCTTGTGAGACTGGCTTCTCATTAAGACTGTGATCCATATGTAGATGAGTCTACTTTCTAATAATTGTCTCTTTTTTAGAATGAACATTTGGGTCTTATCTAAGTCTATAGGATGACTTGGGTTTCTTCAAAACATTTAACAGCTCATATAGCTCAATAACAAAAAAACCAAACAATCCAATAAAAAAATGGTCAGAAGATATAAATAGACATTTCTCCAAAGAAGACATACAGATGGACAAAAGGTACATGAAAAGGTGTTCAACATCACTAATTATCAGAGAAATGCAAATCAAAACTACAATGAGGTATCACCTCACACCAGTCAGAATGCACAGCATCAAAAAGCCTACAAATAATAAATGATAGAGAGGGTGTGGAGAAAAGGGAACCTTCCTACACTGTTGGTGGGAAGGTAAATTGGTACAGCCACTATGGAGAACAGTATGGAGGTTCCTTAAAAGAATAAAAATAGAGCTAACATATGATCCAGCAATCCCACTCTTGAGCATATATCTGGAGAAAACCATAATTCGAAAAGATATATGCACCCCAATGTTAATTGCAGCACTATTTACAACAGCCAGGACATGAATGCAACCTAAATGTCCATCAACAGAGGAATGTATAAAGAAGATGTGGTATATATATACATGGAATATTACTCAGCCATTAAAAAATGAAATAATTCCATTTGCAGCAACGTGGATGGACCTAGAGATTGTCATACTAAGTGAACTAAGTTAGACAGACAAAGACAAACATCATATGATATTGCTTATATATGGAATCTAAAAAAAGGGTACAAATGAACTTATCTACAAAACAGAAATGGAGTTACAGATGTAGAAAACAAACTTATGGCTATCAGGGGGTAAGGGGGGGAGGGATAAATTGGGAGATTGGGATTGACATATACACACTACTATATATAAAATAGATATCTAATAAGGACCTACTGTATAGCACAGGGAATTCTACTCAATACTCTGTTATGGCCTATATGGAAAAAGAATCTAAAAAAGAGTGGATATATGTATATGTATAACTGATTGACTTTGCTGTACATCAGAAACTAACACGACATTGTAAATCAACTATACTCCAATGAAAATTAAAAAAAAAAAGATACATGCACCCAAAGTTCATAGCAGCACTATTTATAATAGCCAAGACATGGAAGCAACCTAAACATCTGTCAACAAATGAATGTATAAAGAAGATGTGGTATACAATGGAATATTACACAGGCATAACAAAGAATGAAATAATGTCATTTGCAGCAACATGGATGGACGTAGAGATTATCATACTAAGCAAAGTAAGTCAGACAGACAAAGACAAATATCATATCACTTATATGTAGAATCTAAAAAAAATGATACAAATAAACTTATTTACAAAACAGGAACAGACTCACAGACATAGAAAACAAACTTACAGTTACCAAAGGGGAAAGGTGTGGCGGAGGGATAAATTAGGAATTTGGAAGTTACATATACACACTGCTATATATTAAATAGATAAATAACAAAGACATACTGTATAGCACAAGGAACTATACTCAATATTTTGTAATAACTTATATGGGAAAGGAATCTGAAAAAGTTATATCTATATATGTGTATAGATAGATAGATAGATAGCTGAGTCACTTTGCTGCACACCTGAAACTAACACAACATTGTAAATCAACTATACTTCAGTAAAAAAATAAATCAATTAAAAAACCCCAAAAACCCCCAACCAAACAAAAAATATTTAGGATCATTAATTCTGACACAAAATAAGCAAAATATGCCACTTTATCATTAAATTATCTTATAACTATATATGCAACATATTTTATTGAGTGCCTACTATGTGCCAGGAACTGTGCAAAGTACTGGGGATGTCATGCTTAGCAAACCAGATATTGCCTTTGTTTCCACGTAGCTTAGACTGTAATGGGAGAGATGGGCATTAATCGAATCATCACACAAATAAATATGAAGTTATAATGTGAACTGTTATCAGGCTGGTTCAGGAAAATTTCTTAGAAAAAACAATGTTTAAATTGAGATTTGAAGGAAGGGTGGGAGTTAGTTAGGTAAAGGGGAAAGGATGAGCAGTTTGGGCAGTGCGGGCTCTGGGTGGGATGGAGCTTTGCAGGAACTGAAAGAAGGCCAGTGTGATGATCAAGTGGAGAGCTGTGGGGAGTGTGACAGGAGTGAGGTTGGAGACACATGTGAGGGATACATTGTGCAGGGTCTGTAATTCAAGTTAAGGACTTCAGTTTTTATCCTAGGATTAATAGGAAGCCATTCAAGTGTTTTAGGAGAGGGATTAGAGGGAAGCAAGAGAAAAGGACCTATTTAGGAAACCATTTCAGTAGTCCACAAGGAAGAGGACAGAAATTTGGTCTAGAGTATTTGTGGTGAATACCAAGAAAATTAAACAGATATTGTAAGCCATTTAAGAGGTAAAATTGATGAATTTTGATAATGGATTGAATATTTGAAGTGACAAAGAGAAAGATGGTACTTTTTAATTGGAAAGATGGGTACTACGGAGTGCCTAGTTTTAGTGGAGGGGGATCATGAATTGAATTTTGAGCATGTGGAATTTGGAATGTCTTTAGGATGCTTAAGAAATGATGTGAACTGGGCAAATGTCTATATTAAGTGTTAATATAAATTTGTATATAGATGGCACTCAAAGCAATGAAAGTAGAAAAATTTACTTAGTGAAATTGCTAGTGTACAATGAAAAGGGAAACTCCCAACATTTAATGGCAGAGAAGAGATGAGCCAGCAAAGGAGAAAGAGAAGAACTAGCCAGAGAAGTAGGGAAAAACCCAAAAGAATTTAATGTCTTTGAAGTCAAGGGCATGAACTGTTTTGGGAAGGTGCCAATATGGTAAAACATCCCCAGTAAAGTGATCACTCGTACAGAAGATTTGAACATGTTTCATGTCAGTAAGAAAGATGGAGAGGGAGATGGTGAATATACAAGAAAGAGAAGGGATTCTAGACAGTGAAAAATTCCTGAGAACATAAGAGGGGAAGAGATCCAGAGCTTAGATTGATTGTTGGCCTTTAAGAGGATGAGGAATAGTTCTGCTACAGTAGTAGTCCAACTCTGGGCTTATACCTGAATCATCTGGAAGGCTTGTTAAAATACAGATTGCTCTCCCTCTCCCTCCCAGAGTTTCTTACTCAGAGGGTCTGAAGTGGGACCTAAGAATTTGCATTTCTAAAACTCCATAGATGATGCTGATGCTACTGGTTGAGGCCCTACATATAGTAACTGGAGGTCAGGTTGCTATAGGTAGCTTCTTATGTTTTGGTTAAAAGTAGATCAGGGAGTTCTTGCTGAAAACTTCTGTAATTATTTTGAAGGAAGAGATGAGGTTCTTTTCAGAGTAGGAAAGTTGTGGGCTTGAGAGCAGAGAAGTATGAAATAGCCTTTGTGGAGAGTAGGAAAGAGAAATGGCCTAAGAGATATGAAAGAATTGCCCTGAAGGGTTGAAGGTCCTCTTGAGGTTGGTGGTCATGAATTCACAGTCATTTCCATCTGCCCTGTTTTGTGGTTTTCTGGAAAAAAAAACTGTGGCTCCTCAGATGCAGGCCTGGAGAAACTGGATTATTGGTTGTATCTAAGATGAGCACGTTGCAAAATGTGTAAGGTGAAAATAGGGGAGCGCAAGGTATTTGGCAAAGGTTTTTACAAGAGTTATTGAAATGATAAAGAAAGCAATCCAAGCTGGATGGAGGGGAAAGTGAAGAGAGGAAAGGACTAGTGGGTTGGGAGAGAGTAGAGGCATCAGTGGCTTGAAGGTTCCAGTGAGGTCAGGAGGCAGGTTTGGTGGAGGTGTTGAACAAAGGTGCTGGGAGAATGGAAATTTGTGTTTAAAGTGTGGGATATATGAATTAAAGATTGTAGAGGTGGAATAGCTAGGGGTGATGATAAAGTGATGCTGTGAGTGAGAAAGTGACTGCAGATGAGGAAATTAAGGAACTAAGGGGCAGTATGTTGAATGGACTCTTTTTTTTTCTTTTTTTTTTTTAGTGAAGTGTAGTTGATTTACAATGTTGTTTAGTTTCAAGTGTACAGCACAGTGATTCCGTTATACATATATATATATGTGTGTGTGTATAACTTTTCTTACATACATAAAAATTGTAAATCTTTTTTAGGTTCTTTTCCCTTATAGGTTATTACAAAATATTGAGTAGAGTTTCTTGTGCTATACAGTAGGTCCTTGTTGGTTATCTGTTTTATGTGTAGTAATGTGCATATGTCCATCCCAAACCCCTAACGTATCCCTCTCCCACACCACCCCACCCTGCCTGACTCTTGAATACAGCACCTGAAGTCACCTGAAGGATGGGAAGACTTGAGTTGGAGAGCAAGATGGTGACCTAGGGCCAGGGCTTTGATGACTGAGGGAGAATAAGGGTGAGAGAGGGGGAAAATTGATGAAAAGAGCAAAGACAGAAGTAGACAGAAGTATTTTTTTTTTTTTTAAGTATAAGATTGGAGGAAGACTAGTCTGAGAGAAATGTTCTCATTGGAGATCCGGGCTTTATTTAAGGCCTGTGGCAAAGGGGCAGTGAGAGAAGAGATTCAGGATTTGGGATTGTTTGCTGGTTATGGACTACCATTCATAGAGAGGAAAGGAAAACAGGTACTATTGTCTCTCTTTTCCTTTTTAACAAATGAAGAAATAGGGGCTTAGGAAGGATGAATGGCTGTCTGAAGTCTGCTGAGCTAAGAGGCAGTGAAGCCAGGACCAGAACCCAGCTCCTCTGATTGCTAGCCTAGTTCTCCTTCCACTCCCTCATGAAGCAGCACAGTCAAATGATCAGGCAGCTAAGCCAAATTTTCCAGGTCTCTGTGTCTTCCTGTCTCTTCAAAGAGATTTGTTGTTTCATTTTTTTCTGATTAAAGTTTGTGATGACAAATTTTGGTTTGTTAACTGTAAACCCTTTTTATAAATGCTTTGAGTGGCTCTAAACGATTCTCTGAATTCTAGCATCATTTATTTCAAATGAGCACATTGGAAACTGAGAACTATAATAGCTATGAGTCATGTCTTGGAGAGGGAAGAGAAAAGAGCAGTGAGGATAATATTTTCCCACCAAAAAGCACTTAAATTCTCCTTATTCAAGGAGCTCATGTGCACATGTGCTTAACAAATACTTTTGAAGTAACATACTCTCCCCCCACTCCCGCTCAAATGAAGAGTAAACCAAATTATAGAGAACACATAGGTAACTTAAATATTTTCTTAAAATAATTTATGGCTTATTTTTTAAAATGATCTCAAAGTACTAGATTTAAATCCATGCTTTCACTAGCATCAATTTTATTTTATAAAAATGTATTTGGGGCCTTCCCATGCATGGACTACAGAGCCAATTAGGCTGGGGTGGAGGAGTGCTAACAAGAGGGACTGGAGTTTCTAAGCAAACCTGAAGCTTGTGGAGCCAACTTGAGAATCTAGGGGGTGACCTTCAAGGTGGCAGAGGAGTAAGACATGGAGATCACCTTCCTCCCCACAAATACATCAAAAATACATCTACACGTGGAACAACTCCTACAGAACACCTACTGAATGCTGGCAGAAGACCTCAGACTTCCAAAAAGGGTCTTGGTGCTCTGGCCAGGTGTCGGGCCTGAGCCTCCAAGGTGGGAGAGCTGAGTTCAGGACGCTGGACCACCAAATAACCCCCGGCCCTATGTAACATTAATTGGTGAGAGCTCTCCCAGAGATCTCTGTCTCAACACTAAGACCCAGCTCCACTCAACCGTCAGCAAGCTCCACTGCTGGACGCCCCATGCCAAACAACTAGCAAGACAGGAACACAACCCCACCCATTGGCGGAGAGGCTGCCTAAACTCATACTAAGTTCACAGACACCCCCAAACACACCACCAGATGTGGCTCTGCCCACCAGAGGGACAAGATGTAGCCCCACCCACCAGAACACAGGCACCAGTCCCGCCATCAGGAAGCCTACACAAGCCATTGAACCAACCTCATCTGCTGGGGACAGATATCAGAAATAAGAGGAACTATGAACCTGTAGGCTGCAAAAAGGAGACCCCAAACACAGTAAGTTAAACAAAAAGGGAAGACAGAGAACTATGCAGCAGGTAAAAACCCATCAGACCAAACAAATGAAGAGGAAATAGGCAGTCTACCTGAAAAAGAATTCAGAGTAATGATAGTAAAGATGATCCAAAATCTTGGAAATAGAATGCAGAAAATACAAGAAACGTTTAACAAGGATTTAGAAGAACTAAAGAGCAAACAAACAATGATGAAAAACACAATAAATGAAATTAAAAATACTCAAGAAGGAATGAATAGCAGAATAACTGAGGCAGAAGAACAGATAAGTGACCTGGAACATAGAATAGTGGAAATAACTGCCGCAGAGCTGAATAAAGAAAAAAGAATGAAAAGAATTGAGGACAGTCTCAGAGACCTCTGGGACAACATTAAACACACCAACATTCGAATTATAGGGGTCCCAGAAGAAGAAGAGAAATAGAAAGAGTCTGAGAAAATATTTGAAGAGATTATACTTGAAACTTCCCTAACATGGGAAAGGAAATAGTCAATCAAGTCCAGGAAGCACAGAGAGTCCCATCCAGGATAAATCCAAGGAGAAACATGCCAAGACACATACTAATCAAACTATCAAAAATTGAATACAAAGAAAAAATATTAAAAGCAGCAAGGGAAAAGCAATAAATAACATACAAGGGAATCCCCATAAGGTTAACAGCTGATCTTTCAGCAGAAACTCTGCAAGTCAGAAGGGAGTGGCAGGACATATTTAAAGTGAAGAAAGGGAAAAACCTACAACCAAGATTATTCTACCAGCAAGGATCTCATTCAGATTTGACGGAGAAATTAAAACCTTTACAGACAAGCAAAAGTTAGAATTCAGCACACCAAACCAGCTTTACAACAAATGCTAAAGGAACTTCTCTAGGCAGGAAACACAAGAGAAGGAAAAGACCTACAATAACAAACCCAAAACAATTAAGAAAATGGTCATAGGAACATACATATCGATAATTACCTTAAATGTAAATGGATTAAATGCACGAAGCAAAAGACACAGACTGGCTGAATGGATATAAAAACAAGACCCATATGTATGCTGTCTACAAGAGACCCACTTCAGACCTAGGGACACATACAGACTGAAAGTGAGGGGATGGAAAAAGATATTCCATGCAAATGGAAATCAAAAGAAAGCTTGAGTAGCAATACTCATATCAGACAAAATAGACTTTAAAATAAAGACTATTACAAGAGACAAAGAAGGACACTACATAAGGACCGAGGGATCAATCCAAGAAGAAGATATAACAATTGTAAATATTTATGCATCCAATATAGGAGCACCTCAATACATAAGGCCAATGTTAACAGCCATAAAAGGGGAAATTTACAGTAACACAAAATAGTAGGGGACTTTAATACCCCACTTACACCAATGGACAGATCATCCAAAATGAAAATAAATAAGGAAACACAAGCTTAAATGACACTTTAACCAGATGGACTTAATTGATATTTATAGAACATTCCACCCAAAAACAACAGAATACACTTTCTTCTCAAATGTTCATGGAACATTCTCCAGGATAAATCATATCTTGGGTCACAAATCAAACCTCGGTAAATTTAAGAAAATTGAAATTGTATTAAGTATCTTTTCCGACCACAATGCTATGAGACTAGATATCAATTACAGGAAAAAACTGTAAAAAATACAAATGCATGGACTAAACAATATGCTACTAAATAAGCAAGAGATCACTGAAGAAATCAAAGAGGAAATCATAAAATACCTAGAAACAAATGACAATGAAAACACGACAACCCAAAACCTATGGGATGCAGCAAAAGTAGTTCTAAGAGCGAAGTTTATAGCAATACAATCCTACCTCAAGAAACAAGAAAAATCTCAAGTAAACAACGTAACCTTACACCTAAAGCAATTAGAAAAAGAAGAACAAAGAAAACCCCAAAGTTAGCAGAAAAGAAATCATAAAGATCAGATCAGAAATAAATGAAAAAGAAATGAAGGAAACAATAGTAATCATCAATAAAACTAAAAGCTGATTCTTTGAGAAGATAAATAAAATTGATAAACCATTAGCCAAACTCATCAAAAAAAAAAGGGGGGGGGGAGAAAACTCAAATCAACAGAATTAGAAATAAAAAAGGAGAGGTAACAACTGACACTGTAGAAATACAAAGGATCATGAGAGACTACTACAAGCAACTGTATACCAATAAAATGGACAACCTGGAAGAAATGCACAAATTCTTAGAAAAGTATAACCTTCCAAGACTGAATCAGGAAGAAATACAAAATATAAACAGACCAGTCACAAGCACTGAAATTGAAACTGTGATTAAAAATCTTCCAACAAACAAAAGTCCAGGAGCAGATGACTTCACAGGTGAAATTTATCAAACATTTAAAGAAGAGCTGACTCCTATCCTTCTCAAACTCTTCCAAAATATAGCAGAGGGAGGAACACTCCCAAACTCATTCTACGAGGGCAACATCACTCTGATACAAAAATCAGACAAAGATGTCACAAAAAAGAAAACTACAGGCCAATATCCCTGATGAACACAGATGCAAAAATCCTCAACAAAATACTAGCAAACAGAATCCAACAGCACATTAAAAGGATCATACACCATGATCAAGTGGGGTTTATCCCAGAAATGTAAGGATTCTTCAATATATGCAAATCAATCAATGTGATACACCATATTAACAAATTGAAGGATAAAAACCTTATGATCATCTCAGTAGATGCAGAAAAAGCTTTTGACAAAATTCAACACACGTTTATGATAAAAACACTCCAGAAAGTGGGCATAGAGGGAACCTACCTCAACATAATAAAGATCATATATGACAAACCCACAGCCAACATCATTCTCAATGGTGCAAAACTGAAACCATTTCCACTAAGTTTGGTAACAAGAAAAGGGTGCCCACTCTCACCACTATTATTCAACATAGTTTTGGAAGTTTTAGCCACAGCAATCAGAGAAGAAAAAGAAATAAAAGGAATCCAAGTTGGAAAAGAAGAAGTAAAACTGTCGCAGTTTGCAGATGACATGATACTATACATAGAGAATCCTAAAGATGCTACCAGAAAACTACTAGAGCTAATCAATGAATTTGGTAAAGTAGCAGGATACAAAATTAATGCACAGAAATCTCTTGCATTCCTATACACTAACAATGAAAAATCTGAAGGAGAAATTAAGGAAACACTCTCATTTACAATTGCAACAAAAAGAATAAAATCCTAGGAATAAACCTACCTAAGGAGACAAAAGACCTCTATGCAGAAAACTATAAGACACTGATGAAAGAAATGAAAGGTGATACAAACAATTGGAGAGATATACCATGTTCTTGGATTGGAAGAATCAACATTCTGAAAATGACTATACTACCCAAAGCAATCTACAGATTCAATGTAATCTCCATCAAATTACCAATGGCATTTTCCACAGAACTAGAACAAAAATTTCACAATTTCTATGGAAACAGAAAAGACCCCGAATAGCCAAAGCAATCTTGAGAAAGAAAAACAGAGCTGGAGTAATCAGGCTCCCTGACTTCAGACTATACTACAAAGCTACAGTAATCAAGACAGTATGGTACTGGCATATTAAACAGAAATATATATCAATGGAACAGGATAGAAAGCCCAGAGATAAACCCACGCACATATAGTCACCTTTTCTTTGACAAAGGAGGCAAGAATATACAATGGAGAAAAGACAGCTTCTTCAATAAGTGGTGCTAGGAAAACTGGACAGTTACATGTAAAAGAATGAAATTAGAATACTCCCTAACACCATACACAAAAATAAACTCAAAATGGATTAAAGACCTAAATGTAAGGCCAGACACTATCAAAATCTTAGAGGAAAACATAGGGAGAACACTCTATGACATAAATCACAGCAAGATCCTTTTTGACCCACCTCCTAGAATAATGGAAATAAAAACAAAAAATAAACAAATGGGACCTAATGAAACTTAATAGCTTTTGCACAGCAAAGGAAAACATAAACAAGACAAAGAGACAACTCTGAGAATGGGAGAAAATATTTGCAAATGAACCAACTGACAAAGGATTAATCTCTAAAATATACAAGCAGCTCATGCAGCTCAATAGCAAAAAAACGAACAACCCAATCCAAAAATGGGCAGAAGACCTAAATGGACATTTCTCCAAAGAAGATATACAGATTGCCAACAAACACATGAAAGGATGCTCAACATCACTAATCATTAGAGAAATGCAAATCAAAACTACGATGACGTATCACCTCACACTGGTCAGAATGGCCATCATAAAAAAATCTACAAACAATAAATATTGGAGAGGGTGTGGGTAAAAGGGAACCCTCTTGCACTGTTGGTGGGAATGTAAATTGATACAGCCACTATGGAGAACAGTATGGAGTTTCCTTAAAAAACTAAAAATAGAACTACCATATGACCCAGCAATACCACTACTGGGCCTATATCCTGAGAAAACCATAACTCAAAAAGAGACATGTACCACAGTGTTCATTGCAGCACTATTTACAATAGCCAGGACATGGAAGCAACCTAAATGTCCATCAATGGATGAATGGATAAAGAAGATGTGGCACATGTATACAATGGACTATTACTCACCCATAAAAAGAAATGAAATTGAGTTATTTGTAGTGAGGTAGATGGACCTAGAGTCTGTCATACAGAGTGAAGTAAGTTAGAAAGAGAAAAGCAAATACCATATGTTAACACATATATATGGAATCTATAAAAAATGGTTCTGATGAACCTAGTGGTAGGACAGGGATATAGACGCAGACATAGAGAATGGACTTGAAGGCATGGGGTGGGGGGAAGGGGAAGCTGGGAAGAAGTGATAGAGTAGCATTGACATATATACACTACCAAATGTAAAATAGATAGCTAGTGGGAAGCAGCCGCATAGCACGGGGAGATCAGCTTGGTGCTTTGTGACCACCTAGAGGGGTGGGATAGGGAGTGTGGGAGGGAGATGCATGAGGGAGGAGATATAGGGATATATGTATACATATAGCTGATTCACTTTGTTATACAGCAGTAACTAACACAACATTGTAAAGCAATTATACTCTAATAAAGATGTAAAAATAAAGAATCTAATTAGTACTCAAATTTCCAATTACTTCATAAATATTATTTTGTTTTCCAGTTTGCTCCTTTGACTTAGAGTTCAAATAAAGTCTACAACTTGAAGTTTAAAAATAAATGTATTTGGGGAATGATATGTCCATGTAAAATTTGGCATCAGACACCTTTCATAGCTAAATATCTGAAAGGGTGATTAAAATGGACTATTTTTTTTTTTAAAGGATTTTCTTATTTATTTATTTATTTATTTATTTTTGGCTGTGTTGGGTCTTCGGTTCGTGCGAGGGCTTTCTCCAGTTGCGGCAAGCGGGGGCCACTCTTCATCGCGGTGCGGGGACCGCCCTTCATCGCGGTGCGCGGGCCTTTCTCTATCGCGGCCCCTCCCGTCGCGGGGCACAGGCTCCAGACGCGCAGGCTCAGCAATTGTGGCTCACGGGCCCAGCTGCTCCGTGGCATGTGGGATCTTCCCAGGCCAGGGCTCGAACCCGTGTCCCCTGCATTAGCAGGCAGACTCTCAACCACTGCGCCACCAGGGAAGCCCTAAAATGGACTATTTTAGAATGGGTTTATCCCTGATTCAGGCATGTGCACATTTGTGTGTGTGTGTGTGTGTGTGTGTGTGTGTGTGCACGCACATGTATGTGTCCCAAAGTGCATGTCTTAGTACAGTGAAAACCATCTATGAAAATGTTGGCTACTCTTTGAACCAATCTCCATTGATAATTAGTCAGGAGTTACCCGCATATTTACATCCTAAGTTAGTCTAGGCCCATTTGAAGCACTGATAGAACTCAGCTCTTATTCACAGAAGCATTTGGTTTGTTGAGACTGCTGGGATAACTCAACTGCTTCCATAGTAAATACATTACTCTGTGATGATATTTAATAGGCTCCTGACATCCATCAAACAAAGTAGCATGTCACACTTTGAGGCAGAATACTCCAGACAGTATTTCAAACTTAATTCTCCAACTGGAATGAAAATAAGAAACTACATTTGATAAAAAAGAAGTATTGAGTTGGCAGGATTTGTGAAAAATTCTTTTTACAGCTTGCTGGGCAAACTGGTAGTCTAACCTTGTGGAAAAAGAATTATGTTCCTCATTAGAGGTTCAATTCTACCTTCATTTTTCACTCATTGTTCACGTTAGAATCGATGTTCTGTCCAGCACTGTACATGAAAAAAGTAAGAGAAACAGAATGAAGCTTTTAATTTAAAAATCCTCACTGCTGGGCTTTATTTTAAACTGGTAATTTAAAAGCAATAAATATTTTAATTTTATACTTTGTAGAAGTATAGTTCATGTCCTTTCTTTTAAAGGCCGAACCAACTGAATAGTTTAGAAACAGCAAGTTTCTAATTGGCAAGATGATGAGACATACATAAAGTAAAAAGAACAAAATCAAGATTTTAAAAGATGTAAGAGGTAGGATTTAGTATGGTGTGAATGTGACATGCAAGTACATTTATACAACTTAGTTTGGATTGATGTGATTATTTCTACAACAAAATTTCTACCCTTACTGCTGAGAACTATTTAAAATTACATATATATAATTGTATATTTATATATATTTATAATTATATATATAATATATATAATTAAAAGTGGGTATATGAATGTGTGTTTATGTGGGTTTATTTACGTTTAACTCATACATGTTTTTAGTCCTTTTTTGTCCTTTTAGTAACATTATTGGCTTTTAAGGTATTTTTCGTTTTTCTTTTTTCTCTTTAGTACTTGAATTTTTCCTTTATAAACATTCATAAGCTATAATATTCTTGTGGCGGCTGTCATTTAACTAGCTTTTTTCACTCCTTTGATTCTAGTTTCCTAATTGAATTTAGCAGAGTCTATAGAAGATGAGATTTAACCTGCTTGGAGCCCTTCAGAAAAGTAGATATTGCAACTCCCTTTATTCCCCTCACCCTTACCCCATTACCATTCCCTTTAGTAATTCATATCTTTAACAATTCTGACTCAGTAAAATTTCCCTCATTTCTTAACTAAAGCTCAAATAGGAATCAATTAGCCTTTGTCCATAAATCAATTATCTTCTCCAATTTTTTGGATTTCTTTTGTGGAGTCTCTCCAAAATAATCCTTTAATGAAATGTGAAAATAAATAAAACAAATGAATGCAGAAGAATCACCCTCCAATTCTTCAGAAATCTTCTTCTCTTTGGTATATCACAAACATGGGGGTTCGAAGGGTGAGATCTGAGGTCAAATGGACTAAACTCCCAATTCCAGGTTAGTCTTTTACTATGGGTGATCATGACTTTGTTAAGTCTCAGTTTTCTTATCTGGAAAACGGGGAGAATAATTTTTTTCCCCATTTGAATGAGTATTAAATGAAGTAATGCTTATCATACTACTGGGAACTCTTCATAAGTGCTCAAAATAAATTAGATAAAAATCCTAGTTCAGATTTTGACTTAGAGTATATAATAGTATTTAATTTAGTTTGGGGATAAAATATCTGTGTAGAGAAATAAGAAGTTCTTATTTAACATGCTTCTGTGTGAATAAGTTGAATGTAGGGGACTTTAACTGATTAGTTCATTTTCAAATAAAGCCTTTGCAAACTACTAGGAATTACAAAACAAAACAATACTCCCAAATGAAAAACTATACTCCATATATAAACTATATATTGCAGAAGCTACCCAGAAGTGTCGTATAAAGATATTCACTTTTCTAAAGCTTATTCAACTACAATTGTGACACTATACAGAACTTGAGTTCTCACTCTTAGGCAATAATATTTTCATTTATATAACATTTTACGAGGCATTTTTACATACATTAGCTCATTTTATCTTCACAAAATTCTTGTAAGACAGAGGAAATCCAAACTTATTATCTGCAAGATATCATCTTATTTTGCAGGTGAGGAAAACCAAACTCTGGAGAAGGTAAGTAACTTGCCTTAGGACACAGAGTTCCTAAGGAAGAAGAATTCACTTTCTGTCACTAGTTCTTGGATTCTCCCTCCTCCCCACCTCCACCTTCATGTTGCCTCTGCCAGCCTCAGCAATGACAAGGTTCAGACTTAAGTACAAGAGGTCAGCAAACGAAAGGTGTTTGATCTTACTCTTACCATCTTCCAGGCCCTGTGCTTGGAAGGGGTCATGAGACAGGCAACCCTCTAATTTCCTACCTCTCTGGACTATACTTATATATAGAAATGGTTCAAGATGGTACATGAGACAGAAATGGGAGTGCTCAGGGGTGGGAAAGAGGGGGCAAGATAGAGTTTTGACATAGAGAGGGAGGAGGGCCAGGGTTTAGAGAAGGGGAGGTAACAGTAAGGAGAACATGTCTACCCTGCTTTGTTGGGTTTTTTTTCCTAGCCATGAAAGAATCTCCATGCCTGCTAATTCTGAAGCTTCTGCTTCAGAATTATTACTATAGCAACTAGCAAGTAATAATGACTTGCTCCATCTTAGAGAGCTGATTTTTTTCCCAGGATCCGTAGGAGTGAATAAAATCTTATAATAAAATCTTTACCTAACCCAACAACAAAAGGATGAATAACCCAATTAAACAATGGGCAGTGATGTGATTAGATGGTTCTCCTAAGAAAGTATACTAATGGCCAAACACATGAGAAGATGCTCAATATTATCATTATGGAAATGCAAATTAAAACCACAATGAGATACCACTTCATACTCACTAGGATGGCTAAACTAAAAAAAACCCAAAAAACACAATAATAAATGTTTGTGAGGATGTGGGGAAATTGGAATCCTCATGCATTGCTGGTGGAAATGTAAAATGGTGCAATGGTTTTAGGAAAAGTTTGGCAGTTCCCCAAAAAGTTAAACATAGAGTTGACATTTGTTCCAGCAATTCTGCTCCTAGGTATATGCTCAAGAGAACTGGAAACATGTCCATACAAAACCTGTACACTAATACTTATAGCAGCATTATTCATAAAAGCCAAAAACTATAAACAACCCAAATGTCTATCAACTGATAAATGGATAAACAAAATGTATATGGTATAACCACACAATGGAATACTATTTGGCCATAAAAAGGAAAGAAGTACTGATACATGCTATAACATGTATGAAATTTGAAAACATTATGTTAAGTGAAAGAAGTCAGACACAGAAGGCCACATATTATATGATTCTGCTTATATGAAATGTCCAGAATACACAAATCTATAGAGACAGAAAGTAGATCAGTGGTTGCCATGGACTATGGAAAGGAAGAATGGAGAATGACTCCTAATAGGTATGGGGTTTCTTTGGGGGAAGACAAAATGTTCTGGAATTAGATAGTGGTGATGGTTGCACAACTATATGTCTATACTGAAAACACTAAATTGCACACTTTAAAGGGGTGAATTTGATGATATGTGAATTATATCTCAATAAAAAAAATCCTTTCCAATAGCTAACATTTATTAAGGGGTAGTGCTAGAGACTATGCTATGAATTTTATGGATTATTTTATTTAATTCTCAGAACAACCACAGGAATATGTACTTTTACTATTTCCCTCTTACAGAGGAGGAAGCTGAGGCTTACATAGACTCAATAATTTGCCTCATGTCACATGAATTTTGATGGCAGACACTGGTTTTACCACATAGTGCTTCCATGATAAGCATGGCTAGACCTTATATATTTCCTGTTCTCTCTGTACTGCAGTCACTGGTTTCAACTTTGGTGTTTTTAAACTTTTGCTATTTTATTCTTTCAGGATTCTACAATTGGATGTTCTACTAGTCAGGAATAGGAATAGGTCTGAATAGTGGTCCACCTCCCACCCCAATAAAGGATTTTATTGAAGGCTGGCTTTATCCCTCATTTGTTCAAATGTCATTCCCTTGGAGCAGCCATCTTGATTCCCCAATCTAAATGAAAGGCCTCCCATCAGAGGCTTTCACTGAACTGTGCACTTCTTCTTCTTCTTTTTTTTTTTTTTAAATAAATTTATTTATTTATTTATTTTTGGCTGTGTTGGGTCTTCGCCTCTGCGCGAGGGCTTTCTCCAGCTGCGGCAAGCGGGGGCCACTCCTCATCGCGGTGCACGGGCCTCTCACTATCGCGGCCTCCCCCGTGGCGGAGCACAGGCTCCAGACGCGCAGGCTCAGCAGTTGTGGCTCACGGGCTTAGTTGCTCCGTGGCATGTGGGATCTTCCCAGACCAGGGCTCGAACCCGTGTCCCCTGAATTGGCAGGCGGACTCTCAACCACTGCGCCACCAGGGAAGCCCTGCACTTCTTTTTTATAGCACCTATCACAGCTCAGAGGAGATTTAATATTTGTCTCCTTCCCTAGATTACGAACCTCATGATGTCAAGGACCATGTCTATTTTGCTCACTCAGCAAGTAGCACCAAGCGCACAGAGTAGGCGCTCAATAAGTATCACCCGAATGACTAAACACCATCACTGTAAGAAGACTCCTACAATCTTCACACTCCTCTACTGTCTCCCACTGTACAGAGTCCCTCTTCAGAAATTTTATATATCATTCCTCGGGCTTCTGGATCCAGTGCTTGAACTTGGCGTGGGAGTGCTTCAGAACCACATCTGGCTCACGCTGTTGGAAAGTGACGCACTAGTGTAAAGCTTTGGCTTCGGTTCTAACCTCAGGGGCTTCACTAAAACATTTCCTATGTGTCGTGCTCCTCCACTCTGACTGGGATTTTGGCTTTTACCTCATTTCTTGCCTCCGCTAGCCCTCATGACTGTTCGTAACAGCATTTCGCATTAACTCCCTCATGATCCTAAACAATTTGACTCCTAAAAATCTACGACCACCACTAAGTGGTTAAATATATACATTGCAATATTCCTAAGATATAAATAAGCAAAGTATTGCAGAAATGTTAATTGCTTTAGGTTATACAGCAAATAAGTGATAAAAACCAGAGTGGGAAACTACTAGATTCTAAATATTTTAAGCCCTCTGTTTTATATAGTTAAGTTTTCCTAATCATGCCCAGCACAGTGCCTGGCACATATTAAGAGCTCATTAAATATTTGTTGAATGAGAACCCCAAATTCTTGCTGGAAGGGACTCACACTTCTTTCTACATCAGCTGATTCCTAAACTCCCAATATATTCCCCTCTACTAAACTTTCTAAGCTGTATGAGTTTTTGGGTTGGAGTGTCCAAATGTTAAATGTACCTAACTAAACCCATCAAACCAACCCCACTTTCTCATTTTTTTGTATCACTAATATTGGCACCACCATTTTTTTATCCATCTTTGGTTGAAATCCATCTTTTCAATTCTCCATTCTCATTACTACACACAAGCAATGGTCAAGTGCTATAGATGTTTTTTTTTTTTTTTTTAGCCTCACCATGGGGCTTGTTGGATCTTAGTTCCCCAACCAGGGATTGAACCTGGGCCCTCAGCAATGAAAGTGTGGAGTCCTAACCACTGGACCGCCAGGGAATTCCTAAGTCCTATAGATTCTGCTTGCACAATATCTCTGTGTTTTCCTTTCAGTTCCCACTGCCATCCAGGGCAGATTCTCATTACCTTTCAACCAGACTTATCTTAATAAATGTTTCTGACTCCCTATCCCTAAACTCTCCCAACTCCAGTAGTGTCTACATACCGTTTCTAGATTAATTTTTTTATTCTGATATATTCTTTTGAAAAACTTTCAATAACTCCTTACACCATTTTGTCCAACTTTAAATTTCATGTAATTCAAAGTTGTTCAAAAAATAATCCCAACTTACCTTTCTATGCTTATTTTTCCCTTCTACGTACACAAATTTCTCTGAGCAAGCCAAAAGAAATGCTTTAGTATTCCCTGGACGTAACTCATTTCCTCTCTCCATGCTACCTATGATTTATTCCTTATGTTCAAATACCTGCACCTTGACCTGAACATCTCAAACGAAAGCTCTTTCAGGAATTTTTTCTTGATTCCTGTCACCAGATGAAGTCTTGCCATTTTTGACTCTTCTACAGATCTTTTTATGCCTCTTCTGTGGCTTATCTACCTGGTGTTATAGTTTGGTGCAAGTGTCATCATCTCTAGTAGATAATGAGGTCAGAGTCCATAACTTATACAACTTTGTAACCTGTACACCAAGCTAGTGTCTTGTATAGAGTGAGCAATTATGGAATTCAAATAGCTCTCTTTCTTTTATGATCCATTTCTTCTATTTACATACCAGAAAAATCTATTTCCTTGTATTCAACTTGTTAGAAAGCTGATAAACCCACCTCATATATCTAAAGCTCACCGCTCAGCTCACTCACATACTCCATGTATATGAAACTGTCTACTAGCTTCATGTAATTGAGTAATAATTAGAAAATATCAACTTTTAAAGAGGGCATAGCATATGGTGACTAAAAACTTTAGTTATTCCTAGTTCCAATTAATTTTTAACAGGAAAATAATGAGAGGAAAACTTAAACATTTAAGGGCACAATGGAGGAGCCAATAGACTAGCCTCAGTCTATCCAACGGAATGCAAGTTTCTGGCTCCAAAAAATATTTACAGTTATCTTTTTTGCTGCTTTTGAGCAGCAGTGACTGGCATTAGTGGGATTCTCCTCTTTTGGGGATGAAAAATGAAGTTTGAAAGAATGTTCATTACCATTCAGGTATGTGGTGACCAAACTGATTTTTCATCTGCCAAAATGTGTATACTGGCTTCTGTCTCATCTACAGACTTCTGGAACTAAAAGTAGTTGATCAAATTAGCTCAACTATAATCCCCCACTAGTTCTTTCATGATTGCAGCTTGTTAACCTTAGTACACTGTTTATTTAAACCATGTGGATGACATCATGAAAACCACCCCCATTTCATCAAAGCATGATGCAGACTATGAGAAACAATTTGGTTTCAAACCACTCTGCGATATCGTCTTTTTTCTTTTCTTCTCTATATTGAAAGATAATGTGTAAAAGTTCTAAGTTCTTAGTCATTTGATTTTTACTCCAGCTGGCCCTCCCCCAGTTAAATGGAAGCATTTTCATGTCATTTAGAATGAAGAAAACTAAAATATTAAACAAGTTTGCTTCAGCCCTAGAAAAGGAGAATTGATGACAAAAATTATTTTGATATTCCTTTTATCCTTTATTTGCCAAGTTCACTTTTCCATGCTGTGTAATGGTTTCCTGTACCACTGCCTGCAAGATAATGCCCAGCAAGGTACTTATGCTAGAATTAGTCATGGGACTAATAAGCTCTTTTCCTTGGGCTAGGAAATATATTCTTTCTTGGTGTCCTTATGTTCCTCTATAAGCTCTGATCCACTTTGATTAGAACGGTTGGTGTATGTATATACCATTCTCACCTCCAAGGCATGCTACGTTCCTTGTCTTCTATGGTGTTTCTGCTGTCACAGTTCCAACATTATTCCACAACACAGCTTCCTCCTTAGCACAAATATTAGCACCTAAGAAGCCTACTTTTTGAACACTGGTAGGAGACAAATGGATTGGTAATTCAGAAGTGAACTGTTGCTTTACTGGTGGCACCAGTATGAGCCAAGACTCCAAAAGTAGACAAGAAATACAAATAAGTAATGCAGTCAATGATAGATTTACTCTGTGGGTACTTGCAATTTTAATCATCTTGGATGATAAATCTACCCTTTAGATGTTGAGAATTTGTTAAACTAACTAACCTTATATGTGTTATTAAAATTGTTTTAGGTAGTATGAGGGGTTAAAAATGTATAAAGTCATGGTTATTGTCGATAAGATATTGATAATTTAGGCCAGCATTTCCAAAACTGTATTCTTTGGACCACTAGTTCTAAGACATGCTCTGTGAAAAAAGAGTTCCACGTACAAAGAAGTTTGGATTCCCTCTTGAAAAATCATAACATATTAAAGGCCCTGAGAAATCCTGAAGTGAAGAAATATGTTAAATCTGTTTAACCTAGAGTTTATCACATTTATTTGACCATGAATCACTGTTTTCATGCAATGCCTCTAGACATCTCACGGAATGTGTTTTGGGAAATGCTAGCTCAGTACACTTGAGTACAGGGTATTTCTTTGGTATTACCCACAGAAATATCCACAATAAGATTTTAGAAATATATGGTTAAATGAATATATTGTCAAACCCAGGCAGTTAGAGAAGAGGTTCCTATATTCCAGTCCAGAGACAGGTGTCTGCTGCCTGCATTAGTATTTCTTGGGGAAAGTGTTATAAATACAAATTCCTAGGCTCTGTTCCTAAAGTTTCTAATTCAGTAGGTTTGAGGTTGGGTCTGAGAATCTGCATTAAAAATTTCTCAAGTGATTCTCAGTCATGGATAGTTTAGGAACCTCTAGTAAGTATATGAAAAAAAATGGGGCCCAAGTTGAGCATTTAGTGTCTCTTAACTAACGTTGTCCATTCTGTGGTCACAAACTAAGTTCTTTCTTTGACAATATATGTCCATTGTAATCCATCTAGAATGTGAATGAACCTGGCCAAGTCCAAAACACGGAGCCTGCAGGTAAGTCAAGTTACCTTCACATATAGAAAAATTTCAAATTTAGCACAGACTCGGGGTTTTGAAGAACTTGGATTAGGCCAGGAGAAAATGGAAATAATAGTAATTATTTATTTATTTAAGGTTGATCATCCCCTCCCCAGTGTGGATTAATAATGCTGTAAGTTGCATCATTGCTATCTATAATGACTGGTAAACGCAGAAAGAACTAATGAAAAAGGGATGTGAAATATTTCTGGAATTGGGAGTTTTTTGGATTGGTCTTTAAGATTGCTACAATGATATTGCTGGCCATATATATCCTCTCCAGACTGCGAGAAGGTGACTTTAAAACTTAGAAGTCTGGGACTTCCCTGGTGGCGCGGTGGTTAAGAATCTGCCTGCTAATGCAGAGGACACGGGTTCGAGCCCTGGTCTGGGAAGATCCCACATGCCATGGACCAACTAAGCCCATGCACCACAACTACTGAGCCTGCGCTCTAGAGCCTGCGAGCCACAACTACTGAGCCTGTATGCCACAACTACTGAAGCCCGAGAGCCTAGAGCCCATGCTCCGCAACAAGAGGAGCCGCCACAACGAGAAGCCCACGTACCACAACGAAGAATAGCCCCCGCTCGCCGCAACTAAAGAAAGCCCGTGCGCAGCAACGAAGACCCAACACAAAACAAAACAAAAAAACTGAAAAAAACTTAGAAGTCTGACCTGACTGTGAAATCAAACCTTGGGTGTCAAGACTAAGATAAGATGATTCTTTTTTCGACATCAGCATTGTAAACATTATAAAACAGAAAATAGCAATAAAAATTTCTATAAGACCATAAACTTTATAGTGTCCCATAACCAAAAAAGTTCTATATAGAAATATGTACTGAAATGGTCTCTGTATTTTATAAGACAAATATCTGAGGTCATTCCTGATTTGGCTTTCTTCTTATTAAAATCTTAGTTATTTTTCATAATTGTTGATAATCAGAGTTAATTGATAGTTTACCTTCTGAAACAATCTAAAGCAAGATCTTATAGGTGGTCAAACCAACCAAAACTAACCTAAATTTTTTTTGATAGCCTTTAAGATTATTTCCCAAGGATAAACAATAAAGAACATTATAAGGATTGCATATTAGTGGGTTTTTTAAAAAGTTTTTATTTTTTTGTGATCATTATGTGCTACCACCTCCCCTCCCCCTTATTTTTCTTACATTAGTTTTAAAAGCCAGCTTTAAAAAACTTTAAAGATTTAATAGCAGGCTACAATTTTACTTTTTTTGGCTTATTAACTTAATTTGGACCCTTATCATGAGATTATATTATGGTAGAATAGATCCTTTAGAATTGTTTCCTTTGATTGTTTCAATAATTTGATTATTCCATACAATTGAATGCTATGTAGTGATTAAAAGTGATTATATAGCTCTATATTAGTTGACATGGAAAGATATTCATGAAATAAAAGGAAAAGGAAAAGATGTTCGAGGTATATGGTTAAGTGAAAAAGCAGAATACAAAACAGTATGATTCCACACGTTTAGATTCTACGTATTTAATGTATACATTTAAAAAAGGAAATAATAGCTAACGTTTGTTAACCTGAGATGATGTGCCAGGCATCGTTCTAAGCACTTCGTATACATTAACCTATTTAATTCTCACAACCACCTATTAAGGTGCCCTCTCGTATGCCTTCCCCCTGCTTTGAGAAACTGAAGCACGGAGATGCTAAGTCGCTTGCTCAAGGTCACAAAGCTAGTAAATGGTTGATCTGGGTTTTGAACCCAGGCAGTCTGTTTCCACAGCTCACATTCTTAACCTCTTGGCTATAAGAAATGTACCAAATAGTAATGTTGTTAGTTGAGCTATTTTCATTTTTATTCCTTTATGGACTGTCACAATTTCTTCTTCAGTCAGCGTGTATTACTTTCAAATTAGAAAAAAGCAAAGTTTTGAATGAAAATGAAGAACACCTCCTCCCCCACCTAAAGACCATAGTAATAAATACAACAGATCCTTGAATGACATCATACTATTTAAGGTTCAGTCTAGCATTCTAAACTCTTTAAGCATTACATATTAACTTAACACTACAGATAAGGATATAAAAACTTAGCAAAGTAGTGAGTTCTCTAGTTAAAGATGAGTCAGTGGCAAAGAATTGCAATATAATCCAGTATCTCTAAGGACCTGAATTATACTTTAAAACTTGGATAGTGATGAATGGATGATACAATTTTTTGAATTTATTATGTTAAAAGGTCCTAGGGCACAAGTCTACAAGATGAATGTGCCATGCTCTGCTCAACTCCTGTGAACTAAAAACTCTGCCTTCTACCTTACCTGCTGAGTGGGCTCCTGCCTACCGACATGCGATAGCCTCTCACTGGACGACAAGAAAAGGTCTTTAAGGGTACTCTGAACTCAACCCCCAAGTCATATACCAACTCTAGTAGGAGGTTCTTATAAAATGCACCCTAAATTCACATTGTCATGCTTCATAATTGCTTAGTAATGTAGAAAAATAACTGTCCTATCAGTTTGATGACTCTTCTGTTTTATTATTTTCAAATGAGAGAAATCCCTTCCTCCTACATATTATAGTTTAGCTCTAATTAGTTCGATCTAGAAGAAACCTCAGGGAAATATAGTTTCATTCTTTAGATAATCCAATTTAGCCCTTAAATAGATATCAGATTACCATGTACAGCACTGAAAAGCTTCCAGGGTCCTTGAGAAACTACAATTGAAGCAATATTTATTGAGTAAATACTATATGTATTTGTACCAGAACTGTGCTAGGAGTGTTAGGAAAAGAAAAGAATCAACTATTCTACCACTCTAGTTGATTTCTTGTGGTCACAGATCAAGGGACAGCTAGAAATTGCAATTTAGAAATTGGATGATTCTAAATAGAGAGAAGGGAACGGTTAAGGTGACAAGTGATAACTGGGAGGCTCAGTATTAGACAGCTTGACTTGTATAGTCATGGTGTTTGCTATTCCTTAAGTTGGGGAAGAACATGTAAATAAGATAAAGTTAGCTATTTTTCTAATTGTAAGCATAATATATACATTGCAAAAAATTTAAACTATATAGAAAGATAGAAAAAAATCATACAAAAATTTTCACTGCTCAGAGATAAAAATGTTTTTTTAGTGTAACTTCGGACGTTTTGTTATGCATATTTCTTGCAAAAAAGGAAAAACAAGACCAAAACTGTTTTAAAAATTGGTTACTGGACTTCCCTGGTGGTGCAGTGGTTAAGAATCTGTCTGCCAATGCAGGGGACCTGGGTTTGATCCCTGGTCCGGGAAGATCCCATGTGCTGCGGAGCAACTAAGCCCGTGCGCCGTAACTACTGAGCCTGCGCTCTAGAGCCCGCGAGCCACAACTGCTAAAGCCTGCGTGCCTGGAGCCTGCATTCTGCAGAAAGAGAAGCCACCGCAGTGAGAAGCCTGCGCACCTCAACGAAAAGTAGCCCCTGCTCGCCACAACTAGGGAAAGCCCGCACGCAGCAACGAAGACCCAATGCAGCTTAAAAAATAAATAAATAAATAAAAGGATTAGTTACTCACTTAATAGCACTTGGAGTTTTCCTGTTAATAAATATAACTCTACATTATTATTTTTTAAATAGTTGTTTATTTCATTGTAAGAAAGGGTCATAATAAATTATTTAATTGATCTTGTCTTTTTGGAGATTTGGGTTATTCCAACATTATTGGGACATTATATACAGTGCCACTGCATGCATACAAACATACATATACACACTCATAGAAATATGCATCTACATATGTATACATTGATATTTATATGATATGTATATGCATACTTTTTGCTCTTTCATTTAATTATTTCCTTAAGAATTTCCTTGGAATTGTGGCTTCTGAGGGTAAGCACATTTACATCTTGATAATATTGCTGGATTGCTCTCCAAAAAGGTAGAACCAGTTTATCCCCTGGCCCACAAAATTAGAGTGCCTGTATTGAGACAAATCACCAATCCTTGGTGTTATCAGTTTCTAAACACTCGGGGTTGTTCTAGGTAAGAAAATTAGCTTTATTTTGGTTACAACTAAGGTTGAATATCTTTTTACATGTTTATTGGCTATTTATATTCTTTCTTTTGTGACTTGCCTGCTCCTGGCCTTTGCCCACATTTCTACTGAGATATTTATCTTTTCCCAATAGATTTTAAATTATTTATATATTTATTATTTAATTTTAATTTGTCATATACATCAAGTTTTCCCAGTTCATTTTATCTTTACTTACGTGCTTTCTTTCTCTTTTTATTTTCAGACAGAATTTTAAAATTTCTAATTAAAAAAAAGATGACTACAGATAAGTTTTCCCAGGGAGCCTATGTTGTTATTATTCTTTCTTGATTTAATTAACAGAAAACAAATCTAAGACCATTAATGAAATGTAGGAGTGCTTATGCGGGTTGAATAATAAATGTATTCAGTATTTTATTGTTGTAAGCCGATGATATTTTCTAAGTATTTAGCCATTATTTAAAGTTTGAACTAGAATGTCTTTTCCCTGTATGTGTATTATAAGACACACACTTTTATACTTTTCTAATTTAGTATGTATTTATATATACATATATCTAGCTTTACATTTTAGGTACTTGTGAAGAGTAATACTTACGTGGAAACACACACACAGATTTTTAAAAATTTGATACTTTGTATACTTTTGCATATATTCATAGATATACATGTATTACGGCTTAGCATTGTCAGGGAGCATTTATCCGGCTCCCAGAACGTAGGAACTATAGAAAGTAATACGGCCCTAACGTGGTTACAGAAATGGAAGTGTGTTACAAGCAGTTATTGCTAATAGAACTTGCATTTGCACTATTTTTTAAGTATAAAGAAACTGACCCTTTTACTTTGGTAACTGAAAGGTAGCAGAAAGGACAATAATTCAGCTGTGGGCCAATGAAAGAAGTTTTGGTGAATGCTTGCCAAATACCTACATGCACCCACTTGCAAAGCAAATAGTGATCTTGTTGCATGGCCCAGCTCCATGTGTTCAGTCAAATTTCCTCTGAAGAAATCATGAAGTGAGCTGCCACCCACAATTCAAGTCAGTTGTATTTTACCTCTGGCTTTTAATGAAAATGTAAAACCCATGGGCCCAATTCTCCCTACTTGGCTATGTATGTGTAAAGGGTGAGTTGAATAGAAATAATTAAGGACAGATTGGGAACTTTCAGAAAAACTAAACTAGGGATTAACTCAGATGCACTAGGGGTTGTTTAAATTCTTTTTGACCCTCTCTTATAAACATAGCCTGTTTTAGAAACCTTGACTGCCTTACAAAGTTGAGTGGTCAACATAGCATCTCCCTGTGAGGTAGGTTCCTAAGCATTCAATCAAATACGAGACCAAGAGATAGAAGTAATAGTATGTTTAGTATTTGAATTATTACTTTCAGGACATGTTATATAGACTCTTTAAAAGAAAAAGGGTTTCATGCGCACAATTCTGATTCAGTTGGGGGCCATACTTTTATTGCCACATGGACTTTAAGAGACTCCAAGCTCATTTCAATTGCTGGTGCAAGGGTGTAATATATTTTAGTGATTTGGCATTTGTTTATTATTACTGTCACCGAATCTGCACATGTGAAATTTATTTTTAGTTAATGAATGTTGTTGTACATGAGTGGGCCTCTCAGATGCTAGTAGGATACACCAAGACCCCAGTGTCAATTAAAATTTGAATAATGGTTTCTGTACTTTATTTTTTCTTCTGGGTAAATTTTATAGAATTTTGGGTAAATTCTTTCACCAATCTAAGGTATAATCTTTTTGAGGGTATATGCAAGATACTAGCAACTGGTAAAATATAAAATATAAATAAAATTAAATAATTTTTTGTTACAGATTTTATGAGAGATTAGAATAATGACATAATCTTTTTTTTTAAATAATAAATTGATGTTTTAAAATCTTAAAAACAAAGTATGGTCCATAAGATAATAGACTGAATTTAAGAAATTTGAAGAAGGTGATAATTCTGCATCCATGGTGTGGATGTGCATGGGTGTGAGATTAGAAGGCATTAGGTTTTCAATAGTGCTTAGTGAAACTGTGCACAAAGAAGGCTGTCCTCTTGGTTCTATGTTTAAATTGGATCTCATGAGGTTTCTGTGTGGATTTAATGAAATTACACATAATGTTTCTAGCATATTGCCTTACTGGCATAGAGCAGGGGCTCAAGAAATGTTCTCTTAAGTTAATAACCCAGGCTTACCTGATACTGGCACCTCACCACTAGCAATTATTTCCCCCATATTACAGATGAAGAAACAGGTTTAGAGACATTAAGGAATTTTCTCAATTCACATAGTAAGTTATAGATCTGGGATTCAAACTCAAGCTTGCTGACACTTGAACTTACCCTCTATGATATTCAGCAATGTTCCCCAAACTTTGGTACCTTAACTTCTGGTAGTATATATGAAATTATTCTAGGCGGGGCACAAATACAGCTTTTAAATGCAATTGTATGTATGTGTAGATCTATATCTATCTATATATTCTTTTTTACTAGCCTCACCATCCATTTATTTTGTGTTTTGTTTCAGTGGAAAAGCATCAGAGAAATTCTTATTTGAAAAGAAAAGTAGTTCTTTATAAACAAAATATTTGCAGTATCCCTGAAGCACCTTTACCATTTTTGCTATTTATTTTTAAACAGTGGCTTTATTGAGATATAATTCACATATCATCAGGTTCACCCTTTTAAAATGCACGATTTTTATTATATTCACAAAGTATTCTGATCACTACTATCTAGTTCCAGAACATCTTCATTTTCCCAAAAAGAAACTCCACAGGCATTAAGCAGTCACTTGTCATTCTCCCCTTTGCCCAGCCCCCGAAAACCACAAATTTAATTTTTGTCTCTATGGATTTACCTATTTTGGATATTTCTTAAGAATGGAATCATACAATACACCTTTTGTGTCTGGCTTCGTTCAGTTTGCATAATGTTTTCAGCATTCATACATTTTGTATTATGTGCCAATAACTGATCCCTTTTTGTGGCCAAATAATATACCACTGTGTGGATGTACCACATTTTGTTTATCCATCCAACAGTTGATGGCCATTTGGGTTGTTTCTGCTTTTTGGCTTTTATGAATTATGCTGCTATGAACATCCATGTGCAAGTATTTGTTTGAGTGTCTGTTTTCAAATCTTTTGGGTAATATACCTAGCAGTGGGATTGTTGGTCTTATGGTAATTCTATGCTTAACTTTTTGAGGAGTTGCCAAACTGTTTTTCACAATGGCTACACCGTTTTACATTCTTATCAGCAGTATATGAAAGTTCCGATTTCTCCATATCCTCACCAACACTTGTTACTTTCCATTTAAAAAAATTATAGCCACACTAATGAGTATGAAGTGGCATATGTATTTATCTTGAAATATATTTGAAAGTATAATTATCACATTAGACTCATAGTATTGTTTGTTTCCCATTTATGCACTGATAAGATTTCTTAAATACACTTTCATTTAAGTGGAAAAAAGTGAATAATTTGAAGAAAATAAGTAGGTAAATAATGTATGAATGAGATGTAGATATGGCAAAATTTGTGAAGGTGTAACCTGGGGCAATCACTTAATTTCTTTGAGCCTCAGTTTCAACATCTGTCATAAAAGGGGGCTCTGGACTGCTAAGTGGATTAAATCGGCTAATATTCATAAAGTGCTTAAAATGGTGCCTCTATAAAAGTATGCTAAATAAACAGAGAAAGTGGTATTGAATGACTGAAGTTTGAGAAACTCCTGTGTAACTTATACTACACTCTTTATTAACCGGGACTGGCTTCTTCCACAGGGGGTATTCAGTCAATGTTTAATAAAATGAACGGCAGAGCGAATTTAATTGTGGCGTTGAATTTCCCTGCTCACCCTGGGCTTATGTGATAAAAGGTGCTGCAGAAATGGAGAATTTTCTCAGGGTGGGAGTGGCGTGGTCCACAGGCACCGACTAGCCACTGCTGATATTCTGCCCCAGAAAAACCCAAGCTATCTACCAGCACCAGCCATCACTCAAAATGCTGGTGCTTGCAGGGAGGGGTGAAAAACACCCATCTCTTTTCCTCATGGATTCTTGGCTTCTTTCTCTTCCTCTTCTTTTCTTCCCCCTTCCTTTCTTCCTGTCTAACAATTTTCTAATTAATTGGTGGGGCTAGAATTAAATTCTCCCTCCTTTTGGCCATGACAGAAAGGCAAGTACACTGTGACAAAAAATTATGATATTTCAGAGTCTTTATCATGGGATTCAGCCTAGATATTGTTCTCTGGAAAGATCATGGTTGCAGTCAACGGTAGCCACTTGACCCTTTGGGAAGTGAAACATTCCAAACAACTCCCTTCTCTTACCAAATTCATCCTCTCACACTTGGATTTTAGAATTTAAACATTCATGAGTTAAATGGCCGAAAAGTGATTGTTCTACTTGAGATCAGACATAAAGACTTTCCTTGAGTAAAGCAAGAGAGCTAATGAAGAAAAATATTTCCCTGATATAAAAAACACTTTAATTTTCATTTATAGAATTATGAGCAGTGTAATGTTCTCTGCTCAGCAGTGCCACTGTTTTATGCATCTTTACAGTTAATAACTTATTCTAGGTATTAAATCTGTCACATTCCTTTTACTTGGACCTGCAGTGAAGAATTTACAGCAGGAGACCCAGAACTGACCCAGCAATTTGAAAACATAACACAGATATGAATCCAATTATTCTCCATCTAAATGCTGACACTTATGCCCTGCATCAATATGTGACATCTGGACCAGTCATACTTAATATCTAACTCATCAAAGCCAACCGAGAAATAAAAACAAAAGGATTAGTTCACACCCACCTTCAGAAGAGTTTGAATAATAAAAATAAAAAAATACCAGCCCGCGCTATGTAATTTAGATACTGACGTAAAACATATTTTTAAAAGTTGGTTAAAGAACAGAATATGTGCTCCCTCCTGGTGCGCTGGTCTTTTCCCCTTTACTGACTATTTTGCTGTGAAGAAGAAAGAGTTGCTTGTCCAAGTTCATAAAGCAAAACAAATCATTTGTGCAGCAGGAATATATCAGTGGCTTACTCTGCAGGTCTAAGTGTTCCTGCCAAATGTAGCGACCATTTCTGTTTTTACTCTTTGTAAAATCAGCAACCGGAGCTGCTGAAAATATTTTCCATATAAAAATGTAACTAGATCAAACAGTGGCCTTGTGAAGGGAAGGGGGTGGCCAGGGGCGATTCTTTCAGAAAAAAATTTTGAACTTCAAGGGCTGTGGTATAAATAAAAATTACTTTTAAGAGGTGTAAAATGAGGTATTTTATTTTACCCCTCTTTAATGGAGAGAAAGGGAGACATTCTAGAACAGGCTAAAAAGTGACAAATAAAAAGATTGTGAATTAGTGCTTCAACCAAGGAGGAAAAGAACCTTTTTTCTAGCTCAGTGAAGGAAGCAGAAGATGAAGAGATATCAGCATCAGGAGAGAGAGCACGCACGCGTGCATCTGCACACACTCAAAACATGCTCGCTTCCTTTCGTAAAGGTTAAAGTAAAAGTCAAAGCACAGGAAGCAAGTTGGTCACAAGACCTAGTTTCATATGTTTGATCAAGACGACTTTCTACGTGGAGGAAAAAACAAAATCTTTTCAGGATCTGTTTGACTTCTAATGGATGATAATGACAATGAAGGGACAGATTATCCAACAACCCTCATGATAAAATTTCTTAGTCATCTTTTTACAATATGTGAATTAGACTTTGAGTTTTTATTCTGTTATATTTATGTTATGAGAGACTAATTCCCAATCTATCATAGTCACAAAGGGGCACAAAGCCAATACAATATGTAACAATCCAGAATCTCCAGAAGTTCAAGTAGAAACAAACAAAAAGCCTTAACATCAAAACTCAAAATGACAGCAAGAGCGATCCTCTTCCACCAAACACACAAACTCTATATTTTATGTGTTCGTATTTTAACCCATAGAAAAATATGATCTGGAGAAACACCAAAATCTTAGCAGTGATTATTACAATTTAGGGAAGCAGTGGGATTGGAGGATGGGGAAGGGGGCTTTTACTTTATTTTTATTAAAACTTTTTTTTTATTGGAGTATAGTTGCTTTACACTGCTGTGTCAGTTTCTGCTGTACAGCAAAGTGAATGAGCCATACATATACTTATATACCGTCTTTTTGGATTTCCTTCCCATTTAGGTCACCACAGAGCACCGAGCAGAGTTCCCTGTGCTATACAGTAGGTTCTCATTAGTCATCTATTTTATAATACATAGTAGTGTATCTATGTCAATCCCAATCTCCCAATTCATCCCACCCCTGCTTTCCCGGGAAGGGGGTCTTTCAAATACAGTGCAGAAGGGAGTGAAACAAGCATTCATGTACATACCACTGAGGCTGAATAACTGTTAGTATATTGTGGCCTTTGTTTTAGATTCCCCACTCCTCCCCCTGCCCCCTTTTTAAAAAAGAAATAAAACATTACAGATACCGTAGTGCATTGATCTCTGTTTTTTGAAAATGATCTTGGAACCCACCCTAGGTTGCTTGGGCAACAGTCCAGCTGAGACTAGTGGCACCCCCATCTCCTTGCTGGAGAGTCTACACCCAAGTTCAGCTTCCCACAGCACTCGTGGTCTCTTAACCCGGGCAGCGGTTCGGCAAATTTCTGTGGGCCCCAGATGTTCAAGTGAAGGGCAGCTAATTGTCCCAGACAACTCTGTAAACAGCTAACATCCAAAATCCTGACCTCCTGGCACCAGGCAGCCAGTGTATTCCCTAATTAATAAGGCAGCTTTCCTGCCCTACCCTATAAAAAAGCAGAAAAACAGAAGGGCAATGTCCCTCTAACAGCCCATAGACTCACCGATCTCTGTAGGATGGTAGAGCGATGGAGACGCGGTGTCTTCTCTTGCAGATCATGATTTCCACACGAGTTTTCTCTTTAAGCAATAAAGCCCATTTCTTAACACACTCCAGGTGGCATTGCAGAATCGGTTTTCAACCTTGGTATGGGACAGTTGGTCATCCAGATGGGACTCACCTGACATGGCAGGTAATAACCATGAAAGAACCTAAACTGCAAAACAGAGAGTGTTTTTCTCTTTTGCACACATCTCAAAAATAAATCCCATTTCCACTCCCCCAGGTGAGTAGCAACCTGAAGTAGATGTGTGCTCATGGTTTCATACTTCTAGTACATATGAATATATTTATAGACTATATATAGAATTGTTTTTTGAGTTTTAAAAATTTACATTAATTCTCTTTCTGTAACTTCCTCTTTTTAGTCAACATTATATAAGACCTATCCATGTGGATTTTGTATTTCATTCAATCTGAGAGTCTCTGTGTCTTAATAAGCAAATTTAATCTAGTGACATTTATTGAGGTTATTGATATTTATGATGATGATGATGATGTTTTCAAATTTCCTTTCTTTTTTTTTTCCTTTGCTTTACTTCTCTTTTTTGTCTTGGTTTAAGTGAATTTTCTTTAATCTGCTCTTTTAGAAGTAATCCAAAACTTGTTCTTTTAAGTGGTTACCCCTCAATTTTTAAATGCATACTTAATAAGGCTAAGGTTGTTAATACAAGAAACTTAGAGCATTTTTACTCTATGATGTCCCTCATATTTTCTATGTATTGATGTCTAGTGTTTTATTGTCCTTCCTTTTTAAACAGTTAATATTTATTTATATTTGTCAGCATGTTACTGTTTTTCTGGTTTTTGTTTTTTTCTCTTTATTGTCCTTGTAATAGTGTAATCCATCCCTTACTTCTGGGTTATTTTTTTTCCTTATCAAAGTATAACTTTTAATACATGACTTTTTAGTGTACGTCTATGTATTAGTCAGGGCTCTCCACAGAAACAGAAGAGAGGGAGGGAGAGAAAGAGAGGAGAAGGGAGGGGAGGGGTGGGAAGGGGAAGGAAAGGGAAGGGGAAGAGAATTGGGAGGGGAGGGAGGGAGAGAAAGATTGAAGTGGTTCATGAGATCATGAGATTGTGGAGGAAACCCAGGGAAGAGCTGCAGTTTGAGTTGGAAGGTTATCTACTGGCAGAACTCTCTTACTCTATCAGGGAGGTCAGTTTTTTTTCTATTAAGACCTTCAACTGATCAGATGAGGCTCACCCACATCTTGGTGACTAATATGCTCTACTCAAAATCTACTGGTTTAAATGTTAATCTCATCTAAAAAATAGCTTCATGGAAACATCTAGAATAATGTGTGACCAAATATCTGGGTACCATGGCCTAGCCAAATTGACACATAAAATTAGCCATTGCAGTCTCTAGGTAAAATAATCTCTTGGTCTTTGAAAATGATTTTTTAAAAATTCTTGAATAATAGTTTGGCTATTTATAGAATTCTGATTTGAGAATATTTTCATTCACCTCTGAAGATATTATTTTATTACCTTTTATTTCTGCTAACTAGAATTCTTCTCTAAATCTGATTGCCATTCTAAGTAATGTCTTCTCTTTTCAGATTTTCACTTTTATCTTTGATTTTCCATAATTTTTTTACGAGTGTCTAGGCATCAATTTGCTTTTATATTTTTCTTGGGATTTTCCATGTTTCTTCAATCTCAGACTATGTCTTTCTTCAATTCTAGAATGTTCTCAGCCCTTTTTATTCAAAAACTTTCCTCCCCCATTTGTTATAAAAATATTTTCTTTTTTGGAAGTCTTCTCAAAGTTTTTCATCTACCCTCTACGTCTCTTACCTTCTCTTCCATATTTTCCATTTATTTCTATCTCTCTGTGATGCATTATGGCAATTTTCCTCAAACTCCATCTGTTAATTTACTAAATCTCTCTTCAGTTCTCTCTCTGCGGTTTACAGAGTTGTAAGTTCAAAGGCCATTTCTTTTAATTTCTAGAATATTGATTTTTCAAATCTGCTGCCTCTTTTTTTTCTGAACTGTTCTTGTCTTTTGACTTCTATTTCTTTACAGTATTTTTTGAGCATATCTAACATACTTTCAAGCCTCTTTTAGAACAAATGATTATTTACAGTTTAGGATGTGTCAGTCCTTTTGTTTGTTCTGTCTACTAAATCCTCCTCTTGGGTTTGGTTTCCTTTTGTGATTTATAAATCCTCAGCTAGGGGCTCTGCTTTACTTTGCATTTGCCTTTGTCAGAGTCTTATTGGTTTCACTGATTCCAAACTAGTTTTTATGTTAATTTCTTGGTGTATAAACAAGTTGCACTGCATGGGTTGTATAAATGAGAACCTCACACATATATCTATTAGAGCTTGGGATTCTGATTTCTCAAGAGTGACTCTTTCATAGTTCTTAGTGTATATCAGGTTTCTTTACTGTTTCTCTAGACAGTTATTAGAAATCTTCTGGTTCTTATCTCACAGACAGAGAAGTCTGTCTTCACTCCTGGCTTTAAGTAGATATCTCAGTTCCAGCTTCCCATTTGCGTAGACTGTAAGCATGGATTCTCTGCCAGGTGTGGGCTTTAGAAGCTCTAGGTCCCTGCCAATAAGAGCTCTAATTGTTTTTGATTCTTCTGTAAAACACTCACTTTCTGCAACTTCTCAATCTCTGACTCTGAGTTCCCTCTTCAGATCTGTTACCTGGGGTATTTGTTTGTTTGTTGTAAAATTGGCTAATAGAAAATGTTTTGCTATATCTTCTCTCGCTCATTTTGTCAAATTGATTAGGAGTCCACAATGTATTGTTTTCAAGTAGATGATTTAAAAACCACTGGAAGCCAGTTAGAGCTTGATATTAATTACCACCTGACCTCCTATATGGAGTGTGAATGTTAGACACAGAGATTCTAGGAGTAGGTGGGCTCAGAGGAGGGCCAGGAAGACCCCTAGCACACAGCTGGTCAACTTCTTGACTTGACTTACTTCAAGTCTTTATTCACCTTGGAAACCAGACGATAATTTTTTTTTTCTCTTCCTTTAAAAAAATTGTACTGACTCTCGACCCCTGAAGGAATTTTTCCCCCCAAATGTTTTTTTCTAAATCTGTCTGCTAATTTTAATGGGCAGTTATCATCAACAAGCTAATATGTAACATTAGCCAGGATCTGCCTAACATTCAATTTGGTGAAGAACAAAAGAAGATCACAGTGCTGACACCCTAGGATCTGTAGAAAACATAAAAAATTTTAAGACAATAGGGCAGAAACTTTTGCTGGTTTCCAGACATTGCAGACAATCCTTGTCTAAAATTCAAATGATCTCCATTGAATTTTAAGGGTCTTTTTTTTTTTTTTTTTTGGTGAGCAAGATTGTATTTTACTCGTGTTTATATTCCCTAATAGTGTGTGATTCATAAATTATGCTCAACTTATCTGTGGACTTGAATCTCAGATAAATAAATTTGCCAAAGTTGGGAAATTTTTTTCCTCTATGGTTCTGATTTTTATGTTTAGGCAGCGGTTTTTTGGTAGTGAATGCATTAGTACAGATTTGTTCTTCATCGGTGGAATTCCAGCTCTACATTATTCCATTCAAAAAAGGAAAACTTTTTCAACAGTCAGAGGAGGAACCAGTTAATATAGTCTATCTATCTATCTATCTATCTACCTACCTACCTGCCTATCTATCTACCTACCTTTCTTTCTCTATCCCCTCTGTATTTGTCATTTTGGGCTGCCTGCCTTTCATTTTCTTCTTCCTAATAACTGTAAATTTTGGGGGGTGAATTTCTCTCTCCGTTCTTACCACTGTGGTTTAAGTAGGATATAATTGACTTATTTCATGAAGCCAATTCCATCATCTGGGGCACAATGACTAGTTAAGTATGGGTGTGTAACCCAGTCATAGGCAGTGAGATGGGAGAAAATGTTTGCAGTGCTTACATTAGAACCTTTCCACATTGGAAGGACCAGCAATTCATACTGACAGGAACAGACTTACATCTAAGTATGAATTTGCCTTTCCTCTAGTACCACTCTCTGGGGGCTTATTGTGTTTGATCAACTGGCACTGAATTTCACATAATATTACATCAGAACAGGGACACACTTTATAGAACTAAAAGGTAGGAAGTGGGCCCATGACCATGGGATCCACTGGACCTATCATATTCTATGCTACCAAGCAGTTGCTGGCCTGATAAGGAGTTAGAAAGACCTGGTAACAGGAGAACTGAAGAGCCAGCTTGGAGGCAATACTTTATAAGGATTAAATGCCATCCCTCAGGACACAGTATATAATTTGAATCAAAGATCTTTTATTTATTTATTTTTTAAAATTAATTTATTATATTTTTGGCTGCACTGGGTTTTCGTTGCTGTGCGTGGGCTTTCTCTAGCTGTGGTGAGTGGGGGCTACTCTTCGTTGCCGTGCACAGGCTTCTCATTGCGGTGGCTTCTCTTGTTGCGGAGCATGGGCTCTAGGTGCGCAGCACGGGCTCTAGGTGCGTGGGCTTCAGTAGTTGTGGCACATGGGCTCAGTAGTTGTGGCTCATGGGCTCTAGAGCGCAGGCTCAGTAGTTGTGGCGCATGGGCTTAGTTGCTCCGCAGCATGTGGGATCTTCCAGGACCAGGGCTTGAACCTGTGTCCCCTTCATTGGCAGGCTGATTCTTAACCACTGCACCACCAGGGAATCCCCCGAATCAAAGATCTTTTAAATGGTACTCTTTCTCAATAGGAAAATCACATGAATCTGGGAACCAAAGGTGGAAACAGGAGTGGTTCCACTTATATCACTGTTAGCGATGTAAAATATACAATATAGTGGTTTTATCAGATTCACAGAGTTGTACAACCATTGCTACTATCTAATTACAGAACATTTTCACCACTCCAAAAAGAAACTCCTTACCCATTAGCAGTCACTTTCCATTTCCCCCTGCTTCCATCTCTTGGCAATGACTAAGGTGTGTTCTGTCTCCATAGATTTCCCTATTCTGGACATTTCATATAAACAGTATCATATAATATATGGCATTTTGTAGCTGACTTCGTTCATATAGCATAATGATTTCAAAGTGCAAATGTTAAAGCGTGTGTCAGTATTTCATTCCTTTTCATGGCTGAATAATATTCAGTTGGGTAGATATAGCACTTATTGTCTATCTGTTCAACAGTTGATGGACATTTGGGTTGTTTCTACTTTTTGGCTATTATAAATAATGCTGCTATAAACATTAGTGTATACGTTTTCATGAGGACATATGTTTTCAATTCTGTTGGTGTATACCTAGGAATGGAAATTGTGGGGTCATGGAAATTGTGGAGTAACTCCATGTTACTCTTTGAAGTACTGCCAAACTGTTTTCCAAACAGACAAATGTTATAAAACATTTTATTTTTTGTAATTAACTTGGAACTTAGTTACACCGTGGTCAAACAATGTTATTTGTTCTTTGAATCTTGTTTTGCGACCTGGTTTCGAGATAACTGTCACAAATATTCTGTCTACTTAAGAAGATTGTGTATTTTTTGATTATTGTATGTAAAGGTCTTTATATCTTTGTTAACTCATATTCATTAGTGAATTTTTTCTGATAGAATTATCAGTAATTGAGAAAGGTTGTGGATTTGTCAACTTCCTTCTGAAGTCACATCAATTTTGCTTTTTATATTTTTAGATTGTTTTATTAGGTACGTATACATTTTGAATGTACTGCATTTCTGGTGAACTGAAATTTTTATCAAGATGTTCTGTCTTAAACCTATGTTATCTACCATTGAAACAGCTCTTCCAGCTTCCTTTTTGTTAGTAGTTACCTGGGATATGGTTCTCCATCTTTTTACTTTCAACCTTTCTGTGTTCTTATACTTACATGTATTGTTCTCAGCAGGATATATTTGGATTTAAAAATATGTTATCTCATAATCTCTGTCTTTTAACTATTGAGTTTAATCCATTTAAATTTTTTGTTGAGTTTTGTTTATTTTTGTGTAGTTTCATGCTTTTATCTTTCCTTGTTTGGGACTTATACACTACAGTTCTACTCCATTCTTTTAGTCACTAGTCTTGAAATATTATCTATCATACATGTTTGGCTTAAGAGTTTGAAACTAAATAATATCTCAACCTCTCTCTCAAAATATACAAAGATCCTAGACAATTTTAACTTTGATCACTCCTCTTATAACTTAAATCTATTATTTTCTAGTAATTTAACTCTGCTTGTATTATTATTTTATACCATGTTTGGGTTTATAAACATGTTTACCATTAAAAAAATAATTCTTCTTGTATCTCAAGTTATCCTGTAAGGGTTCTCCATCTTGAAGTATATCATTTAGAGATTCATTCAGCTGGTTATTTTGTGGGAAACGATTTCCACTTGTTTATTAAAAATATCTTTATTACACCCTCATTCTCTTGAAAGGTAGTTCTTCTAGGTGTACATTTCTTTCCTTCTGTTATCGTTAAACAGAAGTCTGCTGTAATTCTTATCGTGATTCCTTTGAAGATAGTCTGTTATTTTCCTCTGACTGCTATTAAGGTTGTTTTCCTGTGTTTGGAGATATATACTTTCATTAGACTGTGTCTTTTGGATCTCATTTTTCTTCTTCTTCTGCTTTCTCTTTATTCTCTGCTGTTGGGATTCTTACTAGATATATGATAGATCTTCTCATTTTATCTTCTACTTCATTTAATATTTCTTTTATATTTTTCTATCTCTATCTCTTTGTGCTATATGCTAGATGATTTTTTTTTCAGATATATATTCTGGTTTATTATTTCTCTCTTATAATATGTCTAATCCACTGTTTAGTTGTAGATTGAATTTTTTATTTCAACAATTCTATTTTTTCATTTCTAAAGGCTACATTTATTTCTTCTTAAAATCTGTTGGAATTATTCCCAGTTTTTGTGATGCATCTTTAATTTTTTAAAATATCACCTACATAAAAAGGCAACTCTGTGTTCTATATCTGATCATCCTAATAACTGCCATACTTGAGAAGAGGGTCTAAAATTGTTGCTTGTGTTCACTGTCTCTCAGACATAGTAGATTGCTTTCTTTTGTCTGGGCTGTTGGACTGTGAGCTCATGGATTGATTTTATTCAGTGGGAGTCCCTTGTTCCCAAACTGGTAAGTGGGGAAGCTTTCCTCTAGAAGAGACTCATTTTGCCTCTGCCAGTAGCCAGGCGGAACCATCAACCTTGGGGCAATATCAGCCACCCTTGATGGTGGCAACTTGGTGCAGGAAACCCTGACACTGTTTCCCTACTTCACTGCTAGACCATCGTTCATTTTTCCTAGACTAATTTTTCAGATGGCATTGCTACTATTAACAACTGCTGTAATGCTTACTCATCCCTTTCCACTGCCTATTGTTTTGACTCTGGCCCTGGACTTAGCTCATTTTGTTTCTTTTTAGAAAGAGAGGTGGCTTTGCAGAGAAGTAGTGTCTAAAACCAGAAATTAGTTGTTTTGCAGTTGAAGAGCTTCTCAGGGCGTCTTGGCACTTCTAGTGCCGGAAGTGGAACCCCAACATCCTGTTAAGAAACTTCTTTTCTGTCTAATTGTCAAAGTCAGATTCTGCTGTTTGCACCTAAGAAGTAGGAAACTGATACAATCCACTATTTTCTATACTGAGGAAAAAATGATTTCATGTTCACAGTTACATAAACATAGTTGGAATTTTATAAAAACATAATCCCTGTAATCACAGAGGAATATCTGTCTTCCCTCCTTATGGATAAAACTGACTAAGCTAAAACTTTTTCTATTGAATCTCTGTTACTAGAAATTTGCTTTGGAGAAAATATCTATTTCATCTAGGTGGCTTTTTTTTTTTTTTTTAAAGTAGTAAGTCAAGGATAAATATGACCAAAAAACTTGTTAAGAATTGTGTTTTTAGTTAATGGAATCTCAAACATTCATCTTTTGGTTATCTTGTCTTCCTTTAAACATTAGTATTTATGTAATTGCAAACCATTCATAAGAAGTCTTCCTATTCATAAGAAAAATTCTCTTAATAAGAACTCAGTTTATCTTTCTGAGGATTTTCACCATCTTTTATTAACATTATAATCAAACATTATATTTGATTAGTGCTGCCAACTTCCAGGATTTATAAAAAGTGGTTACAGAAAATGGAGAAGAAATACGGAGGTGTCTTTATTTAACATTAACTCATTCAATATTTACTGAGCATCCACTTAATCCAGGAATAGTACTAGGGATTACACTGATGAGTAGAAAGATGGTCCCTATATTCTTGGAGCTTGCAGTTCATCAGGGGGAGGGAGCAGATAAAATATTGATCAAAAAACTGCACAAATAAGTGAAAAATTTTAACCATGTTAACTGCAATGAGATAGAGAGACATGGTACTGTCAGTGTGTGAGACAGGTGAACTTGACCTAGTCAGGGAGACTGGGCTTCTCTCAGGAAGTGACAACTGAGTTGGCAGCTGAAGGATGAATAAGAGCTTACCAAATGAGGGAAAATGGTAAGCGAACGCCAAGCAGAGAACTCACTGATGAGTGGGAACATGGCTCAAATAAGGTACTGAAAAATTGTGTTCTTGTGCCAAAAGCACAGTCATGAAGTAAGATGTGGCTAGAGAGGGAATCCAGATCAAGCCATGGGAAGGAGTTTTGAACTTTTCTTAAGAGCAAGAGGAAATGACTCAGATGTTAAAACTTGTTAGTGTTTGTGCATTTGCACTTAGAAAAGCATGGAGAATAGACTGATGGGAGCCAAAATGGATGCAGATAGAACAATTAAGAGGCAATTCTAGTAGTGAAGGTGCTTAGATTGATTACTTTTGACTAGTTATTTTAGACTAGAGTGTCCTGTAACTATCAACTTGGTTTAAAAAAAATTTCGTGCCTCCCAAATCAGGATTTTAGGTTCTTTTAACTGATCAAATGTTTCAAAATGTACAGACACAGGTACACAAGTTTCACCAGAACAGTATGTTTAAGAGTAGTTATGGGGGGGGAGGAGAGAAGATGACGGAAGAGTAAGACGCGGAGATCACCTTCCTTCCCACAGATACAGTAGAAATACATCTACACGTGGAACTGCTCCTACAGAACACCCACTGAACGCTGGCAGAAAACGTCCGACCTCCAAAAAGGCAAGAAACTCCCCCCGTACTTGGGTAGGGCAAAAGAAAAAAGAAATAACAGAGACAAAAGAATAGGGACGGCACCTGCACCAGTGGGAGGGAGCTGTGAAGGAGGAAAGGTTTCCACGCACTAGGAAGCCCCTTCGCGGGCGGAGACTGCGGGTGGCGGAGGGGGAAGCTTCGGAGCCACGGAGGAGAGCGCAGCCACAGGGGCGCGGAGGGCAAAGCGGAGAGATTCCCGCACGGAGGATCAGTGCCGACCAGCACTCACCAGCCCGAGAGGCTTGTCTGCTCCCCCCCTGGGGCGGGCGGGGCTGGGAGCTGAGGCTCAGGTTCAGTCGGATCGCAGGGAGAGGACTGGGGCTGGCGGCGTGAACACAGCCTGAAGGGGTTGGCGCACCACAGCTGGCTGGGAGGGAGACCGGGAAAAGGTCTGCAGCTGCCGAAGAGGCAAGAGACTTTTTCTTGCCTCTTTGTTTCGCTGCGCGCAAGGAGAGGGGATTCAGAGCACCGCCTAAACGAACTCCAGAGAAGGGCGCGAGCCGCGGCGATCAGCGCGGATCCCAGAGACGGGCGTGAGACGCTGGGGCTGCTGCTGCTGCCGCCAAAAAGCCTGTGTGTGAGCACAGGTCACTCTCCACACCGCCCCTCCCGGTAGCCTGTGCAGCCCGCCACTGCCAGGGTCCCGGGATCCGGGGACAACATCCCCGGGAGAACGCACTGCGCGCCTCGAGCTGGTGCAACGTCACGCCGGCCTCGGGCGCCGCAGGCTCGCCCCGCCTCCTCCGTACCCCTCCCTCCCCGCGGCCTGGGTGAGCCAGAGCCCCCGAAGCAGCTGCTCCTTTAACCCCGTCCTGTCTGGGTGGGGAACAGACGCACTCAGGCGACCTACACGCAGAGGCGGGTCCAAATCCAAAGCTGAACCCCAGGAGCTGTGCGAACAGGGAAGAGAAGGGGAAATCTCTCCCAGCAGCCTCCGAAGCAGCGGATTAAAGCTCCACAAACAACTTGATGTGCCTGCATCTGTTGAATACCTGAATAGACAACGAATCATCCCAAATTCAGGAGGTGGACTTTGGGAGCAGGAGATATTAATTTTTCCCCTTTTCCTTTTTTTGTGAGTGTATATGTATATGCTTCTGGGTGAGATTTTGTCTGTATAGCTTTGCTTTACAATAGCTTTATTTTACTTCACTATATTATAGCCTCTTTCTTTCTTTCTATTTTTTCTCCCTTTTACTCTGAGCCGTGTGGACAAAAGGCTCTTGGTGCTCCAGCCAGGCATCAGGGCCGTGCCTCTGAGGTGGGAGAGCCAACTTCAGAACACTGGTCCACAAGAGACCTCCCAGCTCCACGTAATAACAAATGGCAAAAATCTCCCAGAGATCTCCATCTCAACATCAAGACCCAGCTTCACTCAACGACCAGCAAGCTACAGTGCTGGACACCCTATGCCAAACAACTAGCTAGACAGGAACACAACCCCATCCATTAGCAGAGAGGCTGCCTAAAATCATAATAAGGCCACAGACACCCCAAAATACACCACCAGACGTGGACGTGCCCACCAGAAAGACAAGATCCAGCCTCATCCACCAGAACTCAGGCACTAGTTCCCTCCACCAGGAAGCCTACACAACCCACTGAACCAACCTTAGCCACTGGGGACAGATACCAAAAACAACGGGAACTACGAACCTGCAGCCTGTGAAAAGGAGACCCCAAACACAGTAAGATAAGCAAAATGAGACGACAGAAAAACACACAGCAGATGAAGGAGCAGGGTCAAAACACACCGGACTTAACAAATGAAGAGGAGATAGGTAGTCTACCTGAAAAAGAATTCAGAATAATGATAGTAAAGATGATCCAAAATCTTGGAAATAGAATAGACAAAATGCAAGAAACATTTAACAAGGACGTAGAAGAACTAAAGAGGAACCAAGCAATGATGAAAAACACAATAAATGAAATTAAAAATACTCTAGATGGGATCAATAGTAGAATAACTGAGGCAGAAGAAAGGATAAGTGACCTGGAAGATAAAATGGTGGAAATAACTACTACAGAGCAGGATAAAGAAAAAAGAATGAAAAGAACTGAGGACAGTCTCAGGGACCTCTGGGACAACATTAAACGCACCAACATTCGAATTATAGGGGTCCCAGAAGAATAAGAGAAAAAGAAAGGGACTGAGAAAATATTTGAAGAGATTATAGTTGAAAACTTCTCTAATATGGGAAAGGAAATAGTTAATCAAGTCCTGGAAGCACAGAGAGTCCCATACAGGATAAACCCAAGGAGAAACACGCCAAGACACATATTAATCAAACTGTCAAAAATTAAATATAAGGAAAACATATTAAAGGCAGCAAGGGAAAAACAACAAATAACACACAAGGGAATCCCCATAAGGTTAACATCTGATCTATCAGCAGAAACTCTGCAAGCCAGAAGGGAGTGGCAGGATATACTTAAAGTGATGAAGGAGAAAAACCTACAACCAAGATTACTCTACCCAGCAAGGATCTCATTCAGATTCGATGGAGAAATTAAAACCTTTACAGACAAGCAAAAGCTGAGAGAGTTCAGCACCACCAAACCAGCTTTACAACAAATGCTAAAGGAGCTTCTCTAGGCAAGAAACACAAGAGAAGGAAAACACCTACAATAACAAACCCAAAACATTTAAGAAAATGGGAATAGGAACATACATATCGATAATTACCTTGAATGTAAATGGATTAAATGCTCCCACCAAAAGACACAGGCTGGCTGAATGGATACAAAAACAAGACCCATATATATGCTGTCTACAAGAGACCCACTTCAGACCTAGAGACACATACAGACTGAAAGTGAGGGGATGGAAAAAGATATTCCATGCAAATGGAAATCAAAAGGAAGCTGGAGTAGCAATTCTCATATCAGACAAAATAGACTTTAAAATAAAGACTATTACAAGAGACAAAGAAGGACACTATATAATGATCAAGGGATTGATCCAAGAGGAAGGTATAACAATTGTAAATATTTATGCACCCAACATAGGAGCACCTCAATACATAAGGCAAATACTAACAGCCATAAAAGGGGAAATCGACAGCAACACAATCATAGTAGGGGACTTTAACACCCCACTTTCACCAATGGACAGATCATCCAAAATGAAAATAAATAAGGAAACACAAGCTTTAAATGATACATTAAACAATATGGACTTAATTGATATTTATAGGACATTCCACCCAAAAACAACAGAATACACATTTTTCTCAAGTGCTCATGGAACATTCTCCAGGATAGATCATATCTTGGGTCACAAATCAAGCCTTGGTAAATTTAAGAAAATTGAAATCGTATCAAGTATCTTTTCCGACCACAACGCTATGAGACTAGATATCAATTACAGGAAAAGATCTGTAAAAAATACAAACACATGAGGCTACACAATACATTATTTAATAACGAAGTGATTACTGAAGAAATCAGAGGGGAAATCAAAAAATACCTAGAAACAAATGACAATGGAGATACGACGACCCAAAACCTATGGGATGCAGCAAAAGCAGTGCTAAGAGGGAAGTTTATAGCAATACAAGCTTACCTCAAGAAACAGGAAACATCTCGAATAAACAACCTAACCTTGCACCTAAAGCAATTAGAGAAAGAAGAACAAAAAAACCCCAAAGCCAGCAGAAGGAAAGAAATTATAAAGATCAGGTCAGAAATAAATGAAAAGGAAATGAAGGAAACAATAGCAAAAATCAATGAAACTAAAAGCTGGTTCTTTGAGAAGATAAACAAAATTGATAAACCATTAGCCAGACTCATCAAGAGAAAAAGGGAGAAGACTCAGATCAATAGAATTAGAAATGAAAAAGGAGAAGTAACCACTGACACTGCAGAAATACAAAAGATCATGAGAGATTACTACAAGCAACTCTATGCCAATAAAATGGACAACCTGGAAGAAATGGACAGATTCTTAGAAATGCACAAACTGCCGAGACTGAACCAGGAAGAAATAGAAAATATGAACAGACCAATCACAAGCACTGAAATTGAAACTGTGATTAAAAACCTTCCAACAAACAAAAGCCCAGGACCAGATGGCTTCACAGGTGAATTCTATCAAACATTTAGAGAAGAGCTAACACCTATCCTTCTCAAACTCTTCCAAAATATTGCAGAGGGAGGAACACTCCCAAACTCATTCTACGAGGCCACCATCACCCTGATACCAAAACCAGACAAAGATGTCACAAAGAAAGAAAACTACAGGCCAATATCACTGATGAACATAGATGCAAAAATCCTCAACAAAATACTAGCAAACAGAATCCAACAGCACATTAAAAGGATCATACACCATGATCAAGTGGGGTTTATCCCAGGAATGCAAGGATTCTTCAATATATGCAAATCAATCAATGTGATACACCATATTAACAAATTGAAGGAGAAAAACCATATGATCATCTCAATAGATGCAGAGAAAGCTTTTGACAAAATTCAACACCCATTTATGATAAAAGCCCTGCAGAAAGTAGGCATAGAGGGAACTTTCCTCAACATAATAAAGGCCATATATGACAAACCCACAGCCAACATTGTCCTCAATGGTGAAAAACTGAAAGCATTTCCACTAAGATCAGGAACAAGACAAGGTTGCCCACTCTCACCACTATTATTCAACATAGTTTTGGAAGTGTTAGCCACAGCAATCAGAGAAGACAAAGAAATAAAAGGAATCCAAATCAGAAAAGAAGAAGTAAAGCTGTCACTATTTGCAGATGACATGATACTATACATAGAGAATCCTAAAGATGCTACCAGAAAACTACTAGAGCTAATCAATGAATTTGGTAAAGTTGCAGGATACAAAATTAATGCACAGAAATCTCTTGCATTTCTATACACTAATGATGAAAAATCTGAAAGTGAAATTAAGAAAACACTCCCATTTACCATTGCAACAAAAAGAATAAAATATCTAGGAATAAACCTACCTAAGGAGACAAAAGACCTGTATGCAGAAAATTATAAGACACTGATGAAAGAAATTAAAGATGACACAAATAGATGGAGAGATATACCATGTTCTTGGATTGGAAGAATCAACATTGTGAAAATGACTCTACTGCCCAAAGCAATCTACAGATTCAATGCAATTCCTATCAAACTACCACTGGCATTTTTCACAGAACTAGAACAAAAAATTTCACAATTTGTATGGAAACACAAAAGATCCCGAATAGCCAAAGCAATCTTGAGAACGAAAAATGGAGCTGGGGGGATCAGGCTCCCTGACTTCAGACTATATTACAAAGCTTCAATAATCAAGACAGTTTGGTACTGGCACAAAAACAGAAATATAGATCAATGGAACAGGATAGAAAGCCCAGAGATAAACCCACACACATATGGTCACCTTATCTTTGATAAAGGAGGCAAGCATATACAGTGGAGAAAAGACAGCCTCTTCAATAAGTGGTGCTGGGAAAATTGGACAGGAACATGTAAAAGTATGAAATTAGAACACTCCCTGACACCATGCACAAAAATAAACTCAAAATGGATTAAAGACCTAAGTGTAAGGCCAGACACTATCAAACTCTTAGAGGAAAACATAGGCAGAACACTCTATGACATACATCACAGCAAGATTCTTTTTGACCCAGCTCCCACAGAAATGGAAATAAGAACACAAATAAACAAATGGGACCTAATGAAACTTAAAAGCTTTTGCACAGCAAAGGAAACCATAAACAAGACCAAAAGACAACCATCAGAATGGGAGAAAATATTTGCAAATGAAGCAACTGACAAAGGATTAATCTCCAAGATTTACAAGCAGCTCATGCAGCTCAATAACAAAAAAACGAACAACCCAATCCAAAAATGGGCAGAAGATCTAAATAGACATTTCTCCAAAGAAAATATACAGATGGCCTACAGACACATGAAAGAATGCTCAACATCATTAATCATTAGAGAAATGCAAATCAAAACTACAATGAGATATCATCTCACACCGGTCAGAATGGCCATCATTAAAAAATCTAGAAACAATAAATGCTGGAGAGGGTGTGGAGGAAAGGGAACACTCTTGCACTGTTGGTGGGAATGTAAATTGATACAGCCACTATGGAGAACAGTATGGAGGTTCCTTAAAAAACTACAAATAGAACTACCATACGACCCAGCAATCCCACTACTGGGCATATACCCTGAGAAAACCATAGGTCAAAAAGAGTCATGTACCAAAATGTTCATTGCAGCTCTATTTACAATAGCCAGGACATGGAAGCAACCTAAATGTCCATCGACAGATGAATGGATAAAGAAGATGTGGCCCATATATACAATGGAATATTACTCAGCCATAAAAAGAAATGAAATGGAGGTATTTGTAATGAGGTGGATGGAGTTAGAGTCTGTCATACAGAGTGAAGTAAGTCAGAAAGAGAAAAACAAATACAGTATGCTAACACATATATACGGAATCTAAGGGAAAAAAAAAAAAAAAAGGCCATGAAGAACCTAGTGGCAAGACGGGAATAAAGACACAGACCTACTAGAGAATGGACTTGAGGATATGGGGGGGGGGTGAGATGTGACAGGGTAAGAGAGTGTCATGGACATATATACACTACCAAATGTAAAATAGATAACTAGTGGGAAGCAGCCGCATAGCACAGGGAGATCAGCTCGGTGCTTTGTGACCACCTAGAGGGGTGGGATGGGGAGAGTGGGAGGGAGGGAGATGCAAGAGGGAAGAAAAATGGGAACATATTGTATATGTATAACTGATTCACTTTGTTATAAAGCAGAAGCTAACACACCATTGTAAGGCAATTATACTTCAATAAAGATGTTAAAAAAAAAAAAAGAGTAGTTATGCTTGTTCTGCTCCAATTGATCCAGGTGTATCAAGTTTCCATCATTGAATTACTTAATTGAATTAGGCAGCTCTGTTGATTGTATTCACCCATTTACAACCATGCACAACTCTTTTTATTGTCCTGTGTAGACTTCGCGTGTGCAATGTTTTATATTGACCCTCACATCTATCAAGGGAAAATGCCTACTAGCCAGTTCATTCGTCAATTGTTCTAAAGGACCATGGAAGTTTTATCATCAATGAATATATAGATTAAGTCTGTAAGTTGGTAAGATCATATTTCTTTGACTTGAGATGCTATTGATTATAAGATTCACCATTATTTTGTATACTACTAAAGAAAGTGCTGCCTTTAAAACTATTATGCTGCTTTCTAATCACTTAGAATTTTTATTTTACACTTACTGAAAGGGCTTTTAAACTTATTTATGCTCCTAGGTCTCTGTAGAGACTCCTTTAGCATTGACAGTCTAATTCTGAGGCATGTTAAAGAACACTCAGGTTTTTTTCAGCATTTCCTATTTGACTAGACTTGCTTTTGTATTTTTATGACTTAAGTCACATGACATTGTCACAACAGCTTTTTCTCAGTGCATAAAATTTCTTTGCTCTAGTCTCAGGGATTTTAAAATTTTCTCTTGCATACATTACTGCCATGTGATAGTCTTTTTGTGCTTATCTCAGGAATAAAATACAGCATGACTTCGTGCATGTGTGGTGACTATCCTTTCCTAGGTCCTATATTCTTGAGAAAATATAGTTTGGGTCATTTACTGCAATGGCAATTCTTTGCTGCACTAACATCAAATATGCACCCCCCTGCTCTGTTTCTGTGCTGTTCACATCTATAATATCTTTTTGTTTCCAAGTTGAATCATAGTATATATTTTTGAAGATATTTTAAAGTTAATATGAAAAGTCCCAACACTGCACATAATTCATTTGAAGTGCTGATAATATGAGCAGCAATGACTATGTTGGTGTATGCACAGGTAATGACTGCTATGTCAGGGCTGTCAGCTGGCCAACAGGTATTTTAAGGTCCCACTGATTTTGATTTTTTATTAGTAAACTTATACTTTAGAAAATGTTCAGGTTCACAGCAAAATTGAGTGGAAAGTACAGAGGCCCCATATACCCCTAGTTGCCCCCATATACATAGCCTCCCTCACTTTTGACCTCCCATACTAGCATGGTACATTTGTTAAAATAGATAAACCTACATTGACACGTTATTATCACCCAAAGTCTATAGTTTACATTAGGGTTCACACTTGGTGTTGTACATTCTATGGGATTGAGCAAATGTATAATGACATGTATCCACTGTTGTAGTATCATCCAGAGTAGTTTCACTGTCTTAAAAATCTGTGCTCTACCTTTTCATCCTTCTTTACTCCCAACCCCTGGCAACCACTTATCTTTTTTACTGTCTCCAAAGTTTTGTGTTTTCCAGATGATATAGTTTGAGTCACACACTATCTAGCCTTTTCAGACTGGCTTCTTTTACTTAATAATATGCACTTAAGGTTCCTCCATTCTTTTCATGGCTTGATAGCTCATTTCTTTTTACTGCTGAATAATGTTCCATTGATTGGATGTACCACAGTTTATCCACTCACCTACTGAAGGGTATCTTGGCTGCTTCTAAGTTTTGGAAATCATGACTAAAGCTGCTATAAACATCTGTGTGCAGATTTTTGTGTGGATAAAAGTTTTCAATTGAAGGAGACTGATTACTGGATCATATGGTCAGAGTACGTTTAGTTATGTAAGAAACCACCAAACTGTCTTCCAAAGTAGCTGTATCATTTTGCATTCCCACCAGCAATGAATGAGAGTTCCTGTTGCTCCACATCCTCACCAGCATTTGGTGTTGTCAGTGTTCTGGATTTTGGCCATTCTAATAGTTCCATAGTGGTATCTCATTGTTGTCTTAATTTTCCATTTCCTGATTACATATAATATTGAACATATTTTCATATGCTTACTTGCTATCTGAGTCTTCTTTGGTGAGATGTCTATTAAGGTTTTGGCCCACTTTTAATTGGATTATTAATTTTCTTCTTATTAAGTTTCAAGAGTTCTTTGTATATTTTAGATAATAGTCCTTTATCAGGTGTGTCTTTTGCAAATATTTTCTCTTAGTCTATGGCTTGTCTCCTTGTCTCTTGACGATCTCACTGATTTTAAGACATAATTTCAAAGATGTAAAAGTGTGGAAAAATGTGCATTTGTAGAATCAGTGAAATATAGTTCATGCAAACGTCTTAATGAATCTCTAATGGTAACCAAAAAGGAGGGGTCAGGCCTTGGCTTATCATGGAAACTGGATGACATAAGGCTGAGTATAATAGCAATTTGATCCCACAAAGCAATCATCTGTAATGATGAGTCAAATAAAATAGGAAGAAATATACTAGGAATTAAACATAAAATTCTATACTTAGGTTCAAACAAAATAGAACAACTCTAAAAGTATAATATAGAGTAGAATTGATTTAAGAAGCATTTGGTGATGTTAAAAATTGCCTATAAGTTAAAAAATGTGAGGTTACTGCCAAGAAAAAAAAGATATACAGAAGAGTTGCATCTTACATGGTTATCAAAAGTCAAAAAAAGACAAGATTTTCACTGAGCCAAATACCTTGAAAATCTAAAATTTCCCATAAAGAGTGGCAATGTATTTAGGGGTGAGGAAAAACACCCATCTTTAAACTCTTGAATTATATTTAGCCCTGACTATAGGGAATATTAAATTTATGACCCATGAGTGTCCAGATTCACATTCTCATCTCATGTTTACTCAAAGGCATGTTTAGTGGGTGGGCAATGTTCCTTTTTATTTGTTTTTGATGAAAGGTATAGTAGTATTACTGTAAGTTACATGAATGTGTGATGTAGCTTCACTATAATCTTAGACTTGATAAATACAAAAATAACTTGCACAGGGCAAGTGAAGGTCCTACACCCTTCTTTTTTTTTTATTTTTTTTTTATTTTTTTTTATTTTTTTCACCATTTATTTTTCTTTTGCTATAAACCTTGATATAAAGGATATCATACCATATATGTATGTGTACTTGTCTGGCTCAGCAGATAGATAAATAGATAGATGATAGATAGGTAGACAGATAGATACATAGACACATAAACACATAAATACATAGATAGATACAGAGGTTGTTGCATGTACCATTAATTCATTCCTTTCCATTGCCGAGTAGCAGTACTTTCTTATATGGATGAAGTACCATAACTTGTTTATTCATTCTCTTATTGATGGGGAACTGGCCTGTTTCCAGTTTTTGCCTGTTGTGAATAAGGCTGCTATGGATATTGTTTTATAAGTTTTTTAGAACTGTTTGTTTCCATTTTTTTTGGGTAAATACCTATGAATAAAATTGCTGAGCTAAAGGGCAAATATGTGCTGGAGGGTGTGTAGTGGTATCTCATTGTTGTACATTTTACATAATATATGCTCAAATTTAAAACCTTATAAAATATAGGTATAGAGAAAAAATAAAATTATATGTAACAGTGATAACCACTATTAACATTTTGACATATGTCTCTCAGAATTTCTTCTCTAAATATATATGAACACTGATAACTTGGATTAAATTTTTAAATTAGAAATCATCCAAAATATTATTAAGAACCAGTTATATTCAGGTATACAGTAGAGACAAAACACAATTTATATGGGGCTTACAATGAATAATAAAAATAATTAACTCATGCATATGGGTGTCAAGCATTTGCTTGATGTGGTTTTGCTTGAATTAGCTCATTTGATCTCCACGTCAGCCCCATGAGTTAAAAATAACTTGCCTAAGTTTACCCAACTCAGACACGGACACAGGGGATAGAGCCAGAGCCAGAGCCCTTGCCTTCAACCCTGTACTGTAAATGTGCACCAGGACAACATTCACATTGTATTGTATATGAATGGTGCTTCTGGGATTGGGTCCTACACCCTTCTATGCTAGCCATTCTACATCTGGCATCCCATCCAATCCTGTGTGACACATTTACAAAGAGTTGTCGACAAATGTGCAGAGAGCGGTGTTATTAACAAGGAATTGTCCTGATGACACAACACCTTGTTCTATTAAGAAGAGCAATACTTAGCTTGGAGGAGGCAGCTTGAAAGCTGTCTTCAAATATTTGAAATTCTGTCATGTTGACGATGGATTAGGTTTAAGATGTGTTCCCTTGAAGTCAATACAATACTCCATGTGTGGTCAATTAGTATGCAGCTCAGTGGGAAGATAACCTCCCATTTTCTTGGGGACTGGAAATGTAACCAAAGACTGCAGTTGTTTTCTTGGCAGATATTTCACACGATTGGCTCATGTTATACCTTCAATCAACAAAAAAGTCTAGTTCTTTCCACAAGCTCTGTACTTAAGACAGATCTGCCTAATTCTGTGCATGCAAAGTTAAGATTTGTACTCAGTGATGATCTTTACATTTCTTCTTAGTAAATGAAGTTTTATAAGCTTTGCTCTTCAAATTGTTTACTGAGGATTTTTTTGGTAATACTAATTTTCTGAAATTGCTCTCCTGTCTAACTTTTTGTAATTCACAAACAAGATATAATTGCTCTACACTTTTCATCCAAGATATTAAAGAAAAATATTGGACAAGATGAAACTCAGGGCAAATTAGTGAAGGACTTGACTAAAAGCTCCCTCTCATTTGATGGCAATTCATAAGTTAATGTTATTCTTCATTTTTCCCATTAGAATATAATAAATTAAGATATACCATCTTTATGGCTTTTCCTTAAAAAGCAGTGGAAGAATATGATAGAATAAAGATATTAGCTTTCCTTGTTATGAATTATTCTTAGTGCAACCATGCTGGCTAATTGTAATCATTTCCTAAATGCTTCCAAATGATTTAAATATCCTGAAATTGCTTTTTGTTGCTAGAGATCAGTGTCAAATGAGTTTTATAGTTTTAATTTCTGGAATATATCTTTATCCTCCTTTTGAAAATAGGTACATTTTTCTATTTCTTACTCCTCTGGCATCTCTTCCATTTTCTGCGATTCCTCAAAAATCTCTGACAGACTTTGCATGAATGCACATGCAGGGTCTTTCATTTACTGCAGCTATGATTTGTCTGAGCTTAGGCACTGAAACTTAACCAAAACAGCATAATTATTACACTGATCATACATGGGGATTAATTTGTAGAGTCAGTGTGTAAAGTGAAAGTTGAGTAGAGCCAAATGTACTCTTGAAATCTCTTAAATTGCCCATATAGAACATGATTTTGGTATACCATTCTTTATATATATGATATGAATAGGTATACAGTGAATGTAGTACACTGAAATATACATATGTAAAATGTACATAGTAATAGATAATATAAAATAAAGAGTATCTATGAAAAAATACAGTGCACACAGTACAAGGGCACATAGGACTGAAATTTACTAAGGGGGCAAAAAATTCCAGTGTTTCATGGCAGGCAGACTGTGGAGCTTAAAGTGAATTCAATAAATGAGTGGGAAAGAAACTTTCAATTTTTCTGACTCTGAGTTCCTATAGTTGCATTCTCACGAATAAAATACCCCTTCATGCCATTGCTCTGTCACTTGTCCTCTATCTTGGGCTTTATGTCTTCCTCAAGCATGTTTTATTCTGCTCTGATGGAGTGGTAGAAAAATCTCAAAGGGTAGAAAGTCAGAATATTTGGTAATATTGAGTCAAAAAAGAATCCTGCCTGTCATGTGTGGCAGATTTTATTTCCCACCGCATTTCATCCCTCCCCACCCCGCCCTTAAAATCTGTTAAGAATTATTATATGAAGGCTTCATCATTACTGTATCACGTTGGTCTGTGCCTTGACATCATTTAACCTGTTATTCACACTCCAAATCCTTTCTATTAAAAGGAATTCCCTCCAGCTGGAAGATAACATGAAAAAAGAATCTGTATCCCCAACCACTTAAATTTCCTGGTGGTGGGACTAAGTGATACAAAAAAAGTCCTGAAATTTTGTTTAAAGAAAAGAACCAATTGCTAGAAACTTCCAGATTCAGAGAGCCCATATATCAAATCCTATCTGTTTGGGCAAAGAAATGTGAAACTTTGAGAGACTGCACAGATAATTCAGGTAAACATTTTCTTATGTGCCCTCGCTCCACCCAAGCTACTGAAAATAATATGTGAAACCAAACCAAACCTGAGTTGTTTGCATTTCCTCTATTCACTGTTCACTCTTCACAGAATTGAGTGTAGCTGCTCACTCAATTCTTAACACAAATACAAAACAAAAAATGTGAACTGTCTACCTTAAACACTGTCCCGGAGACACAGAACAATATCATATGATGAAAAACCTGGCCAGGGCCAGTGAACATGGCACCAGTGTGGACTTGAGACGTATTTGATCTCCTTTGGTAAATACGATACAGTGAAATTAAGGCAGTTCTATTCAGAGGAGGTGGGGATAGGGTGGCTGTGGACGAGGTAAAGCATCACTTTAAAGGGGTCAGTACAGCAGGAAAGAGGCAACAGAGAAAAACCCGCTGTGAAGTACTTCATTTTTGTGATTCTTTAACAATTTACAAAAGCAATGGCACATAAGGGAAATTTCTTTCTCTTTGGGGAATCATAAATAAAATCGTGGTGTAATCAAAGGACAGAAAAATAAAAGAGACTTAAGGTATTTAATTCTTATTTACCTCCTTCTCAATTATGTATGACTCCTGGGCAGGCGGGAGGGTTACAGAAAACAATAACTCAGCCTGCCCCACTTACCAGAGGCTTCCAAATTCTGAGTCTGCTGCTCTGATTTACTGCTTTCTACTCAGTGACTAGAGAAGGATTTGAAAAGGTCTTCAGGAAAAAAAAAGGTGGTGAGGTTTCTACTGGATTTGCTATCAGGGCTTGTTCCTCTCTCTGATCGATAGTGCTTTCCACAGTTTAGGTCTCCCCCCACGGTCTCCAGAGAGCATGTGCTTCTGCTGGGGGAACTTCCAGAAGCTTCTACTTGACTCGAGGGCTGAGAGTCCAAAATGGAGACGGTGCTTCAACTGGCTGGGGAGGTGTGAGGAGCATTAAGACAACCCCTGAGCATGGGGAGGCCCTTTTTCTCCCACCCCTTAGCCTGGGATCCTGGCTGTAACTGACAATTTCTTTAAACCTATACATAAACACAATGCACAATGAATGCCATGTGCTAGTACCTTAGCGGCGTTCACTGAGCATGATAAGGAAGAATATAATGTGGTGAAGAGAAAGGTTAGCCAGGATTCTGCAGATAAGGACAGATGACTGCGAATCAGCTATATCCCCCAAACCAGAGATGGACAAACCCTTGCTTCACATTGTCAAGCCCACTCTTGTGAAGTGCAATTCTAAATTCTTCCTATGGGAAGATAGCCATTGCTCCCCTAGTCTTTTTGAAATGCTTCAGAAACAGACTTCCAAACATTTCTCTCCACAAGATCCTTTACTCATAAAGATACTGACTGGGCCTTATGCTTTGATTGGAAAGCAATGACTTACTACATAAGCAATTGCCAGAGGTCCTTTCTAGGACTCTGCAATGATATCACCAATACATTTTCAAACCACAAATTGATATGTATTATTAAAATCAAACACAATATTTTAGGATTAAGTCATATTTTCTAAATGCTCTCGTTATTACCTATCATCTTGTTACAGCAAAAGATCTTAGCTTTTCATAGACTTATCACTATTTGATAACACAAATAATGTACAGAAGAATTGTCACTTGCCTGAGGTAATTCAATGCTAGAGATAAATCTGAAAAGTATGTTTCAACGTTAAAAGCAAGGAACAAATGTGGATCAAGGATCAATGAAAGAATTTGTAAGAAGACATGGTATTATAATTTGCTTCAGTCACAATCAGTGATGGGAAAAACTGATCATGAATCTTATGGCCAAAGTTTCAGCTTTTGACATAAACCATATATTTCCCCAAGTCATTAGGAAAACAGGATCACGCAATAATTTGCACCCAAGATATTTTCCACACAATATTAAGAACAAAGTTGTCTTAGTAAAACAGGATGAGTTTTCTTTCCATATAAAATAGAAATTAATCGTATAATTCTTAGACTGCAATTAGAATTTGAAGCCAGTTATTTATTATCTTTCACTTGGATGGAGAATTAGGAAGCAAATATGACCAGATGCTTGTGACTGGACAAAATAACAGCTATATGAATGTGAATTTAGCAGATTGGCTGTGACTCATGTGGGACTGGGACCCATAGGGCCAGGGCTAAGCTGAGGCAAGTAAGGCACCCAGGGGGCAACGCTGAAGTGCGTTCACTCGACTCTGAGAGAGCCTGTCTCCTCAAATTTTGTACTCCTCCCCTCAGTCCCAGCCCTGGGGGAAAGATCAGTTGTATGAGTAAGTGTACTGTATATGCTGAAAAATGATTATATGTCAAAAACTAAAAGAAAGCATAGCCTTGGAAATCGTAATTCATTATTCTCTATTATCCTGCACTTATGTTAAATTTCCCTCTCCATCCTATAAAAGTCTCAGGTTAAATAAATTAAATTAATAATAAAAATAAAATAATGCTGTTTTGGGAGCATTGAAGTAGAACCAATGGTAGAAAAATGACCGTCTGACATGGTTATTTAAACTTTCTTCCAAAGAACTATTTTGTTAGCATTTACATAATGGCCACGTATTGTGGGTTGAGAGCAAGTTGATTTCAAGTCACACTTTTGTAGGTAGAAATCTTACCTATTTAATCTACTTTATCAATTCTTACCATAATAGTATAAGCAAGTCAGTTACTGAAGAACTAATTTTTGAAGTGATTGAAAACTTCTTCCTTAAGATCATGCAATGTTGGGATATAAATTGATCAAGGATCTCCTCAATGTCTTTCCAATGGTCTAAGAAGGAATAAGTCAGACATAGAATATTTCATAGTGAAAGGTTGATGGAAAACCTTTGAGGATCTTGTGAAGGTAAAAAAATGTTTTCTTGCAAATTGCTGATTTTGCATTCACCAACTGCACCCACAGCTATATGCCAGAGCTACATTGGCACAACTGACTTACACCCATAAATTCCCTTTCATCAGGACAATTGTCACAACTGTCCCTGAAGCACAAAGATGCAGGTCCAAGTTTACAGATGGTCTCAGCATTTTTCTTTCCTTTCTGATTCTTTCTTTTTTCTTTCTTTGGGGATATGCTTAGCCTTAAACCAAGGATTGTCTACTTTTCTTTGGAGCAGCAAAGATGTCTGATTTTATATATATATATATATATATATATATATATATATATATATATATATATATATATATATATATATATATATTTAAACTTTAACCTGTTAAGTTAGAATAGCTACCTCTGATGGTAGTTTCTTAAAATAAAAAATAAATTGATAATTGCAAACATTTTAAGGCAACTTACTTATCAGTTTGCTAATTTTCTTCTCATTAAGTTTACAAAGAAAGATGTTCTGCTTTCTAAAAAGCTACAAACAACCATGAATCCCTATGTTTCAGCAAGCCCCAGGCAAATTACAAATACTGTAACTACATATAAGCAAATTGTTTCAATGTCAAAGGTTCAATACTAAGGGGGAGCAATGTGCTGATGACAGCAATAATTCAAATTATCCAAGTACGCCTGCCATCTTTTCTCTGCAGACAGATTTCTTCCGAGCCACCAGTGGAAGCTTCCCAGGGAGATGCGGTTTTATTCCCTCATGGCAGACAGGAGGAGGACGCTGTGAGGAAGCCAATGCCACCTGGCAGCAATGGTCCCACAGACTGCTGGAGAGGCACAGATTGGAACCCAAACTTCAGCAGAGGGCAGCTGTGACAGTAGCATATTTCAAAAATGTATTGCTAATTTCACACAAGGGGGTCTTTAAAATAATTTGAAAGTCTCCTTGGATTTCATAGACTTTTAAGAGTAAACACCTCGGAAAGCAAAGCACTACTTGCCTATTTTATGTATTTGAAGGCAGATAAGAACTTACAGTCACATTGTTTTTTTAAAATCTGCCGTTGATTATGCTGTTTTCAAATAGGCTACTATCGATAATTGACTTTCTCTTAAGAAACAAAAACAAAGCTAAAACAAACAAACAAAACCTGGGCATTTGGGCACTTCACAACTGAAAAAAAAAGAATGTAAGTTAAATGACATTGAAGACATTCCCCTTAAGGTCAGCTTTCTTAAACCACTTAGAATCTTAGCAGCCAATTTGAGTATTTGTCTTGTGCTTACCATGATGTTAGCAAAGGAAAGGGCAGTGCTAATGGAAGAAGTATATCTTTTGGAATCCCACATGAAAATCTGAGAAATACCCATCTTCCCTGTTACCTTCATTAGCTATCCTCTTCCAGAGATTGTTTCTGCATCAGGCTTGATCTGCAACAGAGAAGGATCAATGGGGATGGAGCTTCAGGCCATAGAATCACAGATGTAGCAGAAATTCTGAGAAGCATCCACTCTCAATTTCAGCCTCCATGTAAATTCATATTTATGATGAACATGAATTATGGCCTCTGCAGCTTATTAGGGGTAAGAATATCTACTTCTTTGCCTCAGTGACTTTGTTCTTGCCACAGGTGGGTCTGGATTTTGTGGAACCTGAAGTTTACACAATTTGGGGGGCCTTTTTTTTTAAAATAAATTTATTTATTTTTGGCTGCGTTGGGTCTTTGTTGCTGTGCGCTGGCTTTCTCTAGTGGCGGCGAGCCGGGGCTACCCTTCGTTGTGGTGCGCGGGTGTCTCACTGTGGTGGCTTCTCTTGTTGTGGAGCATGGGCTCTAGGTGCACAGGCTTCAGTAGTTGCAGCATGCAGGCTCAGTAGTTGTGGCACATGGGTTTAGTTGCTCTGCAGCATGTGCGATCTTCCCGGACCAGGGCTCGAACCCGTGTCCCCTGCATTGGCAGGTGGATTCTTAACCACTGCGCCACCAGAGAAGTTCTGGGGGGCCTTCTTTTAGCAAAATACTAAGGAATTATAAATAAAAAAATTAAGTCCAGGGTCTTGAGGTTCTAAAGCTTAAGCTTCATCAACTTCATGGTCAAGCCACCTCAGGGTCTTACAAAAAATGTCAAGGCCCCCTTCTGATGGCAGTGCAGTGGGCTGGATTGTTTTTTACATTATAGAGAGAGCAGATGGGGTTTTGTCTGCATGTGATTCCTAACAGTGTCAGGAAGACAGTAAAGCTTCTTCACCACAGGAGTAAGATCTAAAGCCCATGATGTCAACATTTAGGGAAATGGAGAGTAGCTGGTCAAGTAAGAATAGATGACTAGATTTTTACTCCTTTCCATACTGTCTCTGCAAAATGCAGTTTTGAAAAGTCTATGAAGCCCAAGAAATAAAGAATTCTGAGAGCACATTTGACCCTTTTTTAACCATTCATATGGTTACTTGTTTTATCCTTTTCTAATGTGCTAATCAGCCACTCTAATCTGAAAGGGCAATTTCCACTTTTAGCTACAAGGCTGTGAACTGAGTTTGAAGCAGATGGTTAAAATCGATCATTACAGGTTGACAGCCTATCTATAAATTACTCTGATGGTCACTGCATAGTAGTGCCATCTCCACACAAGGACTCTCAAAAGCCTAGCATCACGCAAGGGGGTCCATCTCCCAGGGGGTGATGACAAGTCCGTTTAGGGCCTGACATACTCAGACACTGTCTTAATCAATTCAAAATCACTATGTCTAAAGTTTATAGCTAAAGTTGACTCATAGTTCAGAAGTGGTAGAAATAGCCTCCAGAATTGGCAGATACAGAGTATATTAAACTTCAGCCAGGATGGGGTCAGTACCAGGACATTATGTATAGGAAGAAAGAGTTCTATTCACCAGCATTTAACTGGTTCCCTTGATGGCTCAGTGGAATTTGACAGTTCTGTGTTTTTAGTTCTTTTACCCACACTTCCTGCCCCTTTGCGTTTTCTTAGGGGGCTCTTTTATACCAGTCTCTCTCAATCTCTTGCTCTCTCTTATGAAATAAATACATAATAAAATATGTGTGCAAATATTCCTTTTCTTTAATGTTTTCCTAGAAGAATAAAAACCCCACAAGGATTGTAACATTGCTCTGAACATTATTCGCTAAATACCATATTTTAGCACTTTATAGTAGACATGATCAGTACCAATTGGCTAGATTCAAAAATAGGATCAGGGGCATATGGATGGTAAGGGAATATAAATTAACACTCATACTTTATAGAACACTGTCAGGAATAAGTTCTGGCTGATGTCAGACACAGGTCAATGTTGAGGTTATCCAGGGATCTGCTAATACTAACCAGCCCTGGAACAGTATAAGGAACAAAGCTGTACTTTGCCAAAATGAAAGACCAGGAAGAGAAAAGCAGGACAGGGTCACTCTAAATCTGTAGGATCCCTCTTACCTCACAGAATTGTTATGAGGATTAATTGAGATTATCTACATGACTGTCTTTTATAAACTATAATTCCTTACTTAAAACTTAGAAATTATAATTGTCTGAGGCTGGGACATGTTGAAAGGGTCATGGGAGAAGATGAGGGGAAGACCTGTCCTTAAATTTGAATCCCATTGTGAGAATGATTTCTTCAAACAAACGTTGCCTTGCCTACAGACAGGATCCATGAGAAAACTTCTGCTGTGGGTGGCGGGTGAATTTGGGTGATGAATAAGATGCAGGGTGGATTAAGCAGTGAGTTGTACAATGTGCTTGGATGTGGATCTCACATATGGGTCACACATGACATTCTTTGATCCATTTCAAGTAGATATTAAGGACTCAGGACAGACTTTTACCATCACAGGTCTAAGCATACGGTGGGGGCACAGTTATATTTGTTAAACAAACAAATATATACCTGCAGTCTGGCCTGTCCTACTCTCCAAGTAGGGAGTAGTCACAAAAAAGTCCAAAAAACATTAAAATTAAACAAAACAGTTTCTCTAAAAGGCAGATTTCTCCCCAATGAGAGGCTATCATAAGATCCTTAGCTTGGTTGAGGTAAAGAACATTAAAAGAGCTTTTTCATATCACCTCTCCATCTGTCCGTCCATCCATCCATCCATCCATCCATCCATCCATCCAGTCCTCCATCCATTTACTCAATAAATAATTATTGAGTAATTGCTACATCTCAGGCTCTCAGTTATATTCAGGAGATGAATGAGACATGATTCCTGCCCTTTGTTCCCTCACAGAGTACCTAGTTTTGCTGCAACCATCACCACCACTATGATGAAGGCAGTGGAAAGAGAACACGCAAGGTACTATGGGAGCACAGAGTAAGCAGGCCTCACACAGTGCCAGACCCTGTAAGTGCTGGTAGCTGAAGTCAAATGCAATAGACACACCCAACAGGGTCGTTAATTAGTGGTGTCACACATGACGGAAGGTTTGACTTTGGATGTGAGCTTTATTGCAAAGAGGAAATATGGTTAAGTCACACATGCATACATGCACGCACACACTATGTGAAAAAGGGTGGGGGCAAAACCAGAGACAGGCAAAGAGAGTAAGCATTTCAGGCTCATTCTCTTCCTTTCAATCTATGGGTAGACAGTAGGGCTAGAGAGTGATGGCCTATTCCCTTCACACTACTGTAGGGATCTCCCATTAGAAGGATCTTAAATCCTACTGAGTATCCTGGTCTACTGCTAAACAGGCATATAAAATCTCTCACATGGTAGGAATTTTATCCTTCATGCCACACAGTTTTACTTATTCCATGGACTTAGCATCCATCAGCAGCCTCAATACTACTGAGCAAGCAAGGTATGTGTATTGGGAGATGGGTGGGTGGGTGGTTAGATTAGGATTATTTTTAAACCACAGGTGGTAAACCATGGAGTCTTAAAATCAACTTAGTGGGTCAAAACCAGTAACTGAAAAATCAAATAGAATAAAATAAAAATTAAAAGTGGGGTACAGTGCATGTTGTAAATATAATTTTTTTGTGTGTGAAATTTTTTTTCAGTTTTATGACTCTGTGTGTGTTTGTGTGTGTGTGTACAGTGAATTGTGATGTAAAGTATTTCTTACTGAATTACTGAGTCAAGGTAAAAACAAATTGAAAGACCCCCGTGTTGACCCTCCTGGTGAAGCCCCCAGAGCAGGTCTGGGGCTTCTCTCTGCCTGCCATCTGGCCTCATGGTTTGGCCCACGCCAAAGTCATGCCACAACTGCTGCTGCAGGCTGTAGGCTGAACAACAGGATGGTAGGAAACCTGAGCTGGAAGCCACGTGACGGGAGCACTATGCAAACATCCTAATCACAGTATCGTGAACTCTTGAGAATTATGATTAGAAATTGTAGAATTTTGCAAGAAGAGTAGGGTGGCCACGGTTTCTTGGAATGATATTTTAATCAAGGATTGAACTGTGTGAATAGTAATGCATGGGTAATTTCGCTTGTTTCTCCTTTGGCATCTTGTGGTGGGGCAGGGTGGCTCTGAGAGCCTGGCTTCCAGCTGCCCAGGAGGGCCTCAGGATTCATTCAGCAGCAAAGCTCACAAGAGCCTGCTTTCCTACGTGGCCTACGCTCTCCATCCGAGTCACTCCCCGCTTACGTGTCTTTGGGTTAATGCATTGGACTGGAGTTATGCTCTTAGTGGGTGAGTTGGAGTGAAGCCAAACTGGGTGGTGATGTACCCACTCCTTGCTTGAATCTTCTAGTTCAAAGAATTGGGTTCACTGGGAGGACCAAACCAAAAAACCTCTTTGTTTTCTAGCTTAGCTGTTACCACTGTGTGCTTCTAAGACTGCTTTGTTGCTGTTAGAAACCATGATAAATGATTATATCCTCGTAGACAAAACATGTTGGAATGGAGAGCACAATGGTAAAAGAAAGAAGATAATGTATGTCTCCCATCTCCTTCTCCCCAACAATTTTTGCTCTGAAGGAGGTAGAAATCTTTTAGTGCAGCACCCTTAGCACATACCTCTAAGTAACTGATAATTCTATAGACTTTGAGAGGCTCACAGAATCTTTACCATTATTATGCTTTCCTGTACTATGTTGCGCAAGCGCTTCAAACCTGCTTTAATGAAGGAAGACTGGATAGATCTAAAAAAGCCTCCTTTCTTCTTCTCTTTCTTCCACCCTCTTCCAAGGCATCCCCACAGCATATTGAACTATTACATTACTCAAAAGTGCTGAGTTTAGCTGGAGTAGTTCAAATGTGAGGTCTCTGTAGAAATTATGGGAATATGAGATGCTATTAAGCAGAAATGGAATACGTTGTGAGTGCTTTGTGTGTGGGGGTGTCCTTTTATAGCTATGAAAGCAATTCATGTACTTTGGTGAGCTTCTACATCCGGCCCGCATAGCCGTCTTTGGGCTCTTCCTTCCTGAAGGCAGCACCTCTGGCTTATTTGATTTTATACTCCTAGCACAGTGCCTGACACCTAATAATTGTTTGATGAATGAATGTTTCATCAACTCCAATGGAGAAAAATATTTTGATTACACAATGTCTGTTAAAAAAAATGGCTACAAGCTAAATAAGCCACTATGTAATAGAGATTGGCAAGCTTTTGACTTGAATATCTTCACTTTGGATTCATCACACAAGTAATAAATATTTGAGAGTGCGTTACTGGGATGCAATTTGTTCTTTTTTTCCCATTTATAAAAGAACATAGTTTTTCAAGATGTAACAGATGATATGTATGGGAAAAAGAAAACAAATGATCTAGCCAAAGAAGTGAAGCCTTAACTTCTTAATAATTGTGTTTGTGTGTGTGTGGGGGGGGTGTGTGTGAGAGAAAGGGTGAAAAAAATTCTACAAATGGCTGAAAGGAGAGATAAATAAGGAGACAATGTCTCATTTACATCAAGCTGTGAGACCAGATATCTGTTATTGAATCCGTGGAATAAGAGCGCAGCTCTTGTTTATTTACATTTGTTCTCAGTTTGAAAGACAGCCCAAGAGGTAAAATAAAATGAGAGTGCCTCAAATGCCTTCTAAATTTCCCCTTAAATTGAATTTCTTGTTTTATCAGGGAACAATACTTGCACTGATGTTAGCCAGACAGCTAAAAGGTCAACAAGTTCCCTTGGTTGCCTTTTGTCAAGGGTTTTTGACTTGTCTGTGAATAAAGATCTCCCAGGAGGAAGGCAGACCTGCATTTCCTGTCATCTGGAAGACAGCAATGAATTTGAAAATGTTACAAAAAGCATAAGGGACTTCAGGCACACCTTCAGACCCACTGCGGATGCCAATCGCTGCACATGTAAACATGTACACAGAAATGTTTTGGATTTGTTCTGTCAACTTTTGGTTGTGAAACAAATGTTCTACAGGAGCCCACCCTGAATACAGAATGAACCTGAGGGGTTTTTTGTTATTGTTGTTACCGCCTCACATCTGATCTGAAGATAGCATTCTCTCTGTTCCCTCACCATGCGAGAAGCATGCTCTGCTTTGAGGAACGAGGGCATTTCGACTAGCAAAGCCCCATTTTCCTGATCACGTTTCTGTTACTTGAACCTCCTCAGATCTTTTTCATGTATTTTTTAAGCGTCTGAGATTTCTGTATGTGTGGTACCAGGTAAGTCTTAACTATTAGCATCTAGACAAAAATAAATGAATTTCTTCTGTTAGTCATTCTTTGAAACGAGTGAATTATTTTTCTCCAAAACAGCCTCCATAAGAAATATTTTCCCTCTAGCTTTCTTTATGGAAGGTTGTTCTTAGAAAATGTAAAGGGATTTTTTTCACTCCTTTTCAAGCTGGCAATTGATTATCATCCGCCCTGAACCCTATTTAGGTACCTGGAAATATCAACTGGGAAAGGAGATTAGGCTGAGTGGTCCTGCAATTTCCTTTAGGCTATTGAGAAAGTACACAGTTCACTTCCTGAATTAATTCCAGTATGATCACAAATGGATTAAAGAGAATTTACATTCCTTATTTCAAATGTCACTGATCAAAACATGATTATACATTCACTAGACAAAATATTTATTGAGTGCCTTCATGTAAAAGAAGTTGAACCAGGTGTTATAGACAATGATAGCAACAACAACTAGTATAATTTGAATGTTAACCCTGTGCTAGGCGACATGCTAAGTACTTTATATATAGTCTCTTTAATCTCTGAGAAACCCTACAAAAAGGATTTTTCTAGGAGGAAATTGAAGCTCAGAGAGATTAATTCTATGTTCCATGATTATATCACTACAAGGAGATGGACCTGGGATTTGAACATAGGACATTCTAAAACAAACTCCTGCATGAATTAGTAGACATTCTTATCACAAAGAAAGATTTAGCAATTTCAAGTTCATGTTTTATCATGGCTCACACAGAGCTGCCACAAATACTGAGTTATATTATGTGGGGAGTTATACTAGGTGGGGAGATTCAATATCATAAACAAGCCTCAATTTCTCCCCTTTTATGGTTAACCAATAGGTTTTGTTGTTGATTTTTTTTTTTTTTTTTTTTTGCAGTTTTAGTAAATTTTCTATTTTGAGGGAGAGGCAGCAAAGAAATTCTAAAGCTCATCACAAAGAGTAAGCACAAAGAAATGGCCAAGGAATTAAAAAATGCAGCAATGAGAGAATTGTCTTACTGGATAATGAAATATATTATAAATCTATCATATTTAAATCATTTAGTATCAATACAAGGTTAGACTAAACAAGCCCAGAAACAGCCCCAAGAAAAAATAAAATTTTAGGGTGGGAGAAATATGACATTTCAAATCAGCAAAGAATATTTAGTTAATGTGCTGAAACAGTTGCTTCACTCATTGGAAAAAAGTTCAATTAAATCTTTACCTCACATCCTACGTTAAATTAATTGCAACTAGATTTAAGAAGTTTTCTTTAATTTCCATCAATAATATAGATTTCTGTGTGCAAGATTTTATATCTTTCAATACATCTATTTTTAGGTATATAGGAATTTTTGATGCTATTATTTATGGTATCTTAAAATGTAAAAAAAATTTTCTAACTGCTTGTTCCAGGTCTATAGGAATAAAATTGCATTTCACATACTGATCTTTTATCCAGTAACCTTGCAAACTTACTAATGCTGAAATTTTATCTACAGATTTCTTTTTATTTTTTATATTCACAAGTATGTTAGATTAAGTAAGCTCCCTCCTATTTCTAGTTTGCTAATAACTTTTAGCATAAACGGGCTTTTCTGCATCTACTGAGATGCTTAAATTATTTGTCTCCTTTATTCTATGAATGTGACGAATTGCACAGATTGATTTTCAAATTTTAAACCAACTTTGCATTCCTGAAATAAACTCAACTTTGTTGTGTTCTATTGTATTAACTTTTTAATATATCACTGGATTCAGTTTGCTAAATCTTTTTTAAGATTTTTGTGGTTATGGTTTTCGTGACATGGGTCCACAATTATCCTTTCTTGTAATGTTCTTGTCAAGTTTTATAGAATGAAAATGAGAAAGTATTCGCTCTATTTTAGTTCTCTGGAAGAGTTTTGAGCAAGAATAGCATTATTTCTTTCTTAAACATTTGGTACAATTCAGCAAATGAAGTTTTCCAGCTCAAGATTTTGGTAAGAAGGTTTTAAACTACAAATAATTATAATTAAACTACTAAATAATTGTAAGACTATTCATATATTCCTATATTCTCTTTCTCCTCATGTCAGTTTGTATAAGTTGTGCTTTTCTAGGAATCTGTCCATTTTATCAAAATTTATAATTTATTTGTATTATATTGTTCATAATATCCTCTTATAATTTTTCTTAAATAATAATTTTAGAATAGCTTTAAATTTACAAAAAAGTTGCAAGATAATACAAAGAATTCCCATAATATCTCACACTCGCTATTCCTAACATCTTACATCATTATCGTACATTTGTCACAACTAGTAAACCAATATTGATATATTATTATTAAATAAACTTCATACTTTATTTGGATTTCATTAGTTTTTTCCTAATACCTTTTTATCTGTTTTAGGATTTCATCCAGAGTATCTCATTACCTGTAGTTGTCATATTCCACTTTCTTAGACTTTGTTTTTGATGACCTTGACTATTTTGAGGAGTGCTGGTCAGTATTTTGTAGAGTATCCCTCAATTTGAGTTTTCTAATGTTTTCCTGTGGTTAAGCTGGGGTTTTGTGTTTTGGGGAGGAAGACTAGAGAAGTGAAGTGCCATTCTCATCACATCATATTACATTTTATAATTTTTAAAATATCTGCAGTATTTGTAATAATGTCTCTCTTTTCGTCCTTGATATTGGTTGTTATTTCTTTAATTTTTTTCTTGACAGCTTTTATAGGATTTTTTTTTCAATTTTTTTGTCTTTTCAAAGAACTTTGAGGATTCCATCTATTGTATATTTGTTTTAGCTATCTGTCTGTCTGTCTGTCTGTCTATTTATTTCCTTTTCCTGTTTGGGGGTTTAATTCCCTCCTCTTTTTCTAACTTCTTGAGATGAATTCTTAGCTATCTGATTTTTACCTTTTCTTCATTTCTGATATTTTTAATATTCTACATTAAAGGCTACAAATTTCTAAGTGATGGGTTAGCGGCATCTACACACTTTGATATGTAGTATTTTATTACCATCATTAAAAAAATCATCTAATTTTCCTTTTTAACCCACTGGTAATTTAGAAGTTATTTTTCTTATTATTGAAAAATATGGGGATTTCATGGTTTTGTTTTGGTTATAGATTTCTACCTTAATTCTGCTGTATTCAGACAGCATATTCTGTAAGATTTAAATACTTTGAAATTTACTGAGAGTTGTTTAATGGGCTAGCATACTGTCAAAACTAGTCAATGTTCCACGTACATTTGCCCAGATGGGGATCTCATGACCAGCTACCTGCTTTACATGGACTGTATACCATTCCTGTGGGCCTTTAGTGGTGGTTAAAAGTCTATCTTCCTCCCTGAGCTGACAGGCCATATGCCCCACTAGGTCCTCTTCGAGGATTATACCCTCCCTAGGCCTCCACAGTGTCAGTTAAAATCACTGTGTTTGCTTTTCATTTCTAGCACATTAGATTTCCCTTTTTGTTTTTTTTTTTTTTTTTTAGATTTCCCTTTTTATTCAACCTCAGATATATATGAAAAAGTGTTTTCTATTCTACTCTACGTGGAATTTCTATATTCTTTTGGTGGAGAGGCTTCTCTGCTACATTGCCACAAACTCTTACCTCTTCCTTCCACGAAAACATATCGTCTTGTATGCAAATATTGATTTAGGCTGAATTCTGAATTTGGGGGGGTTCAGACGGAATGAGGTATCACTGTACATATAAATGATTGCCACCTCCTCTAAAATGCTTGGGTGCTAGCATATGTTAACATCAGCATTTAAAAATGGAACTTTCCTGTCAAAAAAAGAGTTTTGGACCTTTCAGGAGGCAGGTAAATATGAAATGTAGAACCACCACCACCAATGGGATCTTGGATGGGAAATGGGAATTTGATTCATTTCACCTCAATGAACGTGAGGGAAAAGGATCCTTAATGTCAACACATTTCTGAATTGACAGTTGAAAGTCTGAAATGGAACTGTGTCCCTTTTAAGCTGGCAAAGGTTCTTCTTTCACGTATACCGGAAAGGTATACTTCCCTGAGGGAAATGAAAATACGTAATAGAGAAAGCTGAAAAGGACAGGTGCTTAAACAGATCTATATTTCAAAGTAATAGTCTGAACATCAGTTGTGATAATAGCATGGTGACTCCAAAAGGGCTTAATCAATACTGTGTTAAGGGCTTTACCTGGATTATCGTATTCATTTCTCACAGGAAACCTAAGGTTCTTAGGATTTAAGATGTTAAGTGGGAACATATAACTGAAATACCAATATACAATAGGTGCTGTCTTCCCTAGGAGGGTATAAAAAGGAAAGAGAGATTGAGAATTGGGAAAGCCAAGCTATGACTCCTAGTTTCACTTCAAAGAGGAGGGGTGGAGATTACCTCTCACCTTCATTTTGGTGAAAGGGGCTTAAGGAAGCCCCTGGAGAGCTCAATGTGTTCCTAGGGGTTGGAAGGCACATTGGAGTGAGGCAGAGACACAGGCTTGAGAAATCTAAGGGCAAAATCTGTGCCTAGCACCTGAGGTGGCAGAGAGCGAGGACACAGGCACTCTCCTGCCAATGGTAGGCAGCAAGAATGCCTGAGCTCTCTTACAGACCAGATGCGGGCCGGGTGGAGAGAAAGCTGGGCTAAAGCTCCTTTACATCTTGTTTAAGAAGACTGCCTGGAAATGCAACGGGATCCCAGTAGTTTGTAGTGAGTGGAATGTGGACAAACCAGGGACTAAGGCAGAGCAGCAGCAGTGCAGTAGCAGACACTCCATGGAGACCTCAGAAGAAGACATGAAAGTGCTTGAGAGAGTAACGGTCATCTTTAAATATGTGCTAGGCAGACATTCAGATGATATGAAGCCACTTCATAATGGTACAGTCAAGAAAGACCTTTTGTCCTCCCTTTTCTATCTCTCCTTTCCTCAACCTATGTTGGAGTCAAAACCAATGTTTGCTAAGGTGGGAAATGGAAGGCAAGAGGTAAGTCAGACAGTAAGAAAAGGCCCATGTCCTTACAATCCACTAAAGGAAGTTCATAGAAGTCTAGGCTTTGTAGCTGCAGATCACTGGGAAGATGCCATTTCTTCATGGTGCAAATACCCACTCTAGTGTCCTGCCTCCTTTCTATCCCATGCTATCATCCCATGCTAGGGGATCATACAGTTAGGATGGAAGGCAAACAGTTTCTTCCAGAATCAGAGGCTGAAATTCTGATCTATGGCACTCCCTTGAACCACTAGTTCATTCTTATGGTACTTGACCCCTTGGCTTGGATCCCTTGTTTGCCTAGATCCACAGAATACTCAATTCACCAAATATTAATTGTTGCTTACCAGCTATCAGACAATGGGGACCACCAGATGAATAAGACAGTTTCTGAACTCAAGGAGATTACAGTCTAATAGGGGAGGCAGATGTCTATAGAGTGCAGTGTGATAAGAGCTAAATAGGGGCAGATAAAAGTTGAGGGACAAGGGAGAAAATGGTTCACTCTATGAGGAAAGGTCAAGTCAACCCTTTTGTACTGTGTCTTAAAGGATGAGAGGGCATTTGTGAAACGTAGGGGCTTTTGAGGAGGGCTGTGTTATGTATAGGAGCACAGGGCATGGAACCATCAAGGCACCAAATATTTGGATCTGGCTGGAGTGCTGGGTGCCAGAGTGGAAGTGGTGGGAGCTGAAGCTTAAGATATGGCAGGAACAGACCATGGGGCTCCTTGCACCATGTTTTGAACTTCTCACTATAGACGTTGGGAGCCGTGATTACAAGGTTTCAAGAAGAGTATATTATTTTATCAGATATTTGTTTTAAGAAGGTGGCTCTGGCGGTTCTGTGAAGAATTGGGGCTATTTGGGGAGTGACCACTTCACACCATGTTCTACCCATCGTAAGTAGGTGGAAGACAGATGTGAAATTCAGATGTTCATTTTTTCCTTGCCTCATTTCTAACAGCAGCAGAAGTGCCATAGAAATTAACCCATCAATTCCTGATATGCTGTTGTATTTCAGGAATGGATCTCTATGCTACTCTTGGGGTTGATTCAGCTTTTTACATTAACTTCTGAGAATTATTTGAATGCAATTAACTCATCACGCATAGCGTGCTAGATGGTTGATTGAAGTTCTTCCTGGATTCTCAAACAAGATGAATTATGCCAGAAACTAGAGCTCCATGGGTCTTAAATTTTTTTGAGCATAGATTCATTTGAGAATCTCCTGAAAATTGCATATGCGTGTGTATGCATGCACACACAAAATTTTTATGTTCTCAGGGTTCATAGACCCACTTAAGATCATCTGTTGATTTCCTATGGACTATAGTCCCTGTTCTGAAACCATTCAATAAACTGGAGGTTAAAATCTTGAGATGGTGATCAAGCTCAAAAGGGTTAAATGTTATACTTCTTCTAGGAATGTTTACAGTTCACTAGATGTCTCCTTGTAGCCCAAAGCTGAAAACAGAGGCAGGGCTTTATGTATGGGAGATTTTCATCAACTGCCGTCAACTTTAAGTGTCAATATTGCTGGCTTGACTGTCTTCCTGCTACTTTGGGTAGGGGTAGATGTAGGCAGGTTGAGTGCTTCCAAGGAAAGGCTGTGAACTCTCAAGTGAAGGCTGATCTTCTGTGGCTAAAGTGGCAATAGTAGTCATGACAGCTTACTGATGTGGAGCTGAGGGATATACCGAGGGGTATTTTATGTCTTCTACCAATGCTGGCCTTCTGAACCATTTTTGTATAAGACAAGCCAATATAATTCCCACACACTTTATTTTCTCCTTTCATTATCACCAATTTTTTTATAGCCCCAAATATGTATTACTTGACTCATAAAAGAGTAGTGTGGAGAAGAAAAGTAGAAAAGAAAACATGTCTAATCTCACATAACTGCCTGCCTGTTATCTGAGACCCAAGAGCCACTGGAAACTCTACTTTAAGTGTCTTGCTGAGTTACTCTGTAACTTTAATTTGTGTGTATTTTTGGCACAGTGTTTGTTTTAGTAAGTATTTTTGGCACCTTGGTTTTGGCATTTCAAAATACAACTCATAGACTTTTACAATTTTTCAAAAGTTGCCCTCTCATGTACTAGCCCTTTGTAGCTGCCTAAGAAATCCAGATGCAATGAGCTTTTTAACGCTGTGCAAAAGACTGATTCTGTGTATACGTGCTTTAGAAAACATCTAGCATCAATATAGTACACACATTTTTTCTTAAGGACAGAGCAAAACTGCATTTCTTTTAGCATAAGGGACATATCTCTTATGTCTCCAAAGATCTACAGAAAGAGAAACTTTTAAAAACAATTCTGCCATTTTGGTAAATAATAACAATTATAAAGACAACAAAAAAGAATCTTGCCAGTGTGTAATCTTATCTGTTAGGCGGGCTAGATTTATTATATTAATATATGCTGAGACTTTAAAAAACAGTGATCTTCTGTAATCTGTAGGGACTTGATTTTTATCATGGTTCCACTGTAGGGCCAAATAGAATGTGGCTCTCAAAAATGTGGGTCTCAGAAAGCAACATAGAGTAGACCTTACCCAGACTATGAGACTGACGGACATTATCTATCACTTGTTTATTTGTTTATTTTTTAAGAGTGAATTGAAGTCAACTTTCCCAAAGAATGGAAAGTCCTCAGTACACAGTCATATTTATTTCTATACAATAAAGAGTGCTTCCTTAGACCCTGAGACCACTGTGTTCAGTGGTACGATCCTTGTTATTGTGATGGACCACAGCCCCATTCCTTCCACTTTTAAGTTTTCATTTTGTAAAGGAATGCTATTTTGCACTAGTCCTGACACTAGAGTTTAAATTTGTAACAACTTTCCCTGCCTAAATCCTAAATTGTTCTTAAAACTCAGTTTAGGCATCCTTCCTCTGGAAAATCATCTTTGTGTTTGGGACAAGCATTTTTGGTGTATCATAAATAAACGGGCAATAAATTCAATGATAATAAATTCAAAAAGTACGACAGTAGGAAAGGATGATGCAAAGTTGAATAAGATGTAGTTCACAGTTAAAACTATTAATCCTTTTGATATTTCCTCTAGGTTTCCTACTTCTACAAAGCATTCAACATTTTTCTTAATAACAGTGCCATATAATTACATATAAATCTCTATAATTTTTAAAAATAATTGGAGTGAGCGAGAATACAGCCTTTGAGGGAACCCTCCTACACTTTTGGTGGGAATGTAAGTTGGTGCAGCCACTATGGAGAACAGTATGGAGGTTCCTCAAAAAACTAAAAATAGAGTTTCCATATGATTCAACAATCCCACTCGTGGGCATCTATCCAGAAAAAACTACAATTCAAAAAGATACATGCACCCCTATGTTCATAGCAGCACTATTCACAATAGCCAAGGCATGGAAACAACCTAAATGTCCATTAGCAGATGAATGGATAAAGAAGATGTGGCACATATATACAATGGAATATTACTCAGCCATAAAAAGAAACAAAGCTGAGTTATTTGTAGTGAGGTGGATGGACCTAGAGTCTGTCATACAGAGTGAAGTAAGTCAGAAAGAGAAAAACAAATACTGTGTGCTAACACATATGTATGGAATCTAAAAGAAAAAAATGGTCTTGAAGAACATAGGGGCAGGACAGGAATAAAGACGCAGACGTAGAGAATGGACTTGAGGACACGGGGAGGGGGAAGGGTAAACTGGGACGAAGTGAGAGAGTAGCATTGATACATATACACTACCAAATGTAAAATAGATAGCTAGTGGGAAGCAGCCACAGAGCACAGGGAGATCAGCTCGGTGCTTTGTGACCACTTAGAGGGGTGGGATAGGGAGGGTGGGAGGGAGACGCAAGAGGGAGGGGATATGGGGATATATGTATACGTATAGCTGATTCACTTTGTTATACAGCAGCAACTAACACAACCTTGTAAAGCAATTATACTCCAATAAAGATGTTAAAAAAAAAAGATGTGGTACATATATACCATGGAATATTATTCGGCCATAAAAAAAGAATGAAATTTTGCCATTTGCAGCAACATGGATGCAACTAGAGATTATCATACTAAGCAAAGTAAGTCAGAAAGAGAAAGACAAATACCATATGATTTATACATATCACTTATACGTGGAGCCTAGAATATGACACAAGTGAACTTACCTACAAAACAGAAACAGACTCACAGACATAGAGAAGAGACTTGTGGTTGCCAAGAGGGAGGGGGTTGGGGGAGGGAGGGACAGGGAGTTTGGGATTAGCAGATGCAAACTATTATATATAGAATGGATAAACAACAAAGTCCTACTCTATAGCACAGAGAACTATATTCAATATCCTGTGATAAACCATAATGGAAAAGAATATGTAAAAGAATGCAAATATGTGGATAACTCAATCACTCTGCTGTACAGCAAAAACTAACACAACATTGTAAATCAACTATACTTCAATAAAATAAATTTAAAAAGAAAGAATACAGCCTTTGTGGACAGACTGCCTGGGTGTGACCCTTGGCTCTTCTTGTTAAAAGCTGGCCAACTTGGCCAACTTATTTAACGTCTCTTAGCCTTGGTTTCTTTCTTTATAAAATAGTAGCGACAGTATTTACTTCCTAGGTTTTTTGTGAGTATCTGATGCAATAATATACATAATTTCGCTTGCCACCGATTAAGTGCTCAAATACCTTTGGTTATTACTATTATTGTCATTTTCACTCTTGGCTATGCAGGCCACTGTGTCCCTCTCTCTTCTCACTGCTCTTTGTGATTTTCCCTAAAGTTCAATTTAAATGGACCATCTCCTCATTCAGAAAAGAACTAATTTTTAGGCACAATTGTGTTAGAATTCACAATATTCCTTTAGGTGACACCAAATACATGGGCTGCAGAGCAGTAAGTTCCGGTGTCACTCGTGCCTCAATTTGAAGGATCTGAGAGCAGCATATCCTTTTCTTCCTTTGCATCATGAGACTAAGAGCTGAAAATGTCCTGCCTGGCTGAGTGCTGGAGAGTGAAGGCTGTGTACTAACCACTGTGTGCCTTTCACACCAGAGCATGCGGAGGGGAGGAAGGGAAGGGTGGACGCGGACTCACGCCCACAGCATCTGGCAGTAACAAAGCAGAAGAAAGAAGGAAGTAGAAACAGCTCGGTGGTGGTCTGGATTAAAGGGAGCGGTCATTGTGACCCATCATTTGGTGCCTGCAGCTGAAGAAGAGAACGTTCCAGGCCATATTCCAGTACCCCCAGCCATTTCTAGGAATAAGCCTAAGGAACCAGAGCTGGGAGACTGCCCTATCTTTCTCTCTGGGAAGCAGACAAGCAGACATATAACAGGAAGGAAAACTTCATCCACCCAAGAACCCAAAAGAATTCAGTTTCCTTTGTTCCCAGGGAGTGATTTCAGGGGCAAAACCTCTGCCTGCAGTTGCTTTCTGAGGCCAGAAATGTCATTCGAAAGCGTTTGAGCTCAGACAAATGTAAACGCCTAGAAGAGGTAATGTTTATACTGAAACACATTCAGACATAAAACAATAGTTATTTACTCATTCTTCACAAAGTAGCAAAATAATGTTTACAAAAAATATAACTCATATTGCATCACCTCCCTACATAAAGCCCTCCAATGGCTTCTCACTGCATTTAGAGTAAAATTCAGTCAACAAACTCTTGACCCTGAACTACATGGGTCTGGGAAAAGTGTCCTTGCCTCTCTATCCAGCCTCATCTTGCGCCAATTCTTGCCACTGTATGTTTCTGTTTCCTCAGAGCACCATCTATTTCTTGCCCCAGAGCCTTGGCACTTGATGCTTCCCAAGGCCTTTGAATGGCTGTGTCCTCCTTCAGATTTCAGTTTGAATAGCACGCACTTAGAGAGACCCATGTATCCCAACTGAACTGGTGTCTACCCTGCCCTCCCTTACTCTTCATTCTGTCATTTCCATCCTAAAACTTGTCATGAACTATGACCATCTTCTCTGTTTATTTACATATTTTCACCTCTCCCCACCCCATCATACACATTAGAATTAAGTTCCAGAAGAGCACGGATTTTATTGTCTTAGTCACTATTGTCTTCTGTATCTAGAACATGTGTTACACATAGTAGATATTCAATGACTGTTGGTTGAATAGATAAGTGAACATGTTATTATGAGGTTTCAGAAAATACTAGTCTCTTACAATAAGGTAGCGGCATTGTAAAAGCAGAGGAGTAGAAGGCCATAAAACTAAAATGCTAAAGTCAAACTTCATTTTATGTTTTTCTTAATTATTGACGCTGTATACCTTTGTGAGACCGTGATAGAATAGGAGATTTGTGTACAGGTATCTTTGCAGTTGTCACTTTGATGAAAAACACAGTTTCATGGCTCTCTTTTTCTAAATATAACATGTTTGGATGCATTATTAATAATAGCAGCACTTACTATGTGTGCCCAACACTAACATAAGGGCTCTATGTGCATTAAATTATATACCTTCACAATAGCCCTGTGTGGTAAGAAGCATTATTTCCCCTATTTTACAGATGAGAAAACTGAAGTATAAAAAGTTTCAACTATTACCCAAGGTCATAAAGATTAGAAACAGCAGAGCTGAGATTTCAACCCAGAATCCATGCTCTTTACTTCTGTGATGTACTAATCTTTGGTACTTTGATTAGACTTGTACTTGAAGAACTCTGAGAAACATTTATTTGCTACCATTCAGGTACATGGCATCTTCTTTCTAATTCATTTCTATAGGTCTAATCAGCTATTTGAGTTACGAAGCCGTTGCTTATGTAATGACATTAAGCCTTACTCCAATCAAGAATACAGTATTGCAGAGCTAGCCTCAAGAATTTTACCAGAGCCCTGATTTTGTAGAAAAGTATAAAAATGCCCATTTCCCCATGGGTTACAGAATAATAAGGTTTTTTCCCTCTTTGTTATCCTTTCTGTTAGTTATTTCAGCATATCACAGCATTAAAACGCTTCCATAGAAAAGGTCACTCTTTCTCTGATCAAAACATTTCTTTGCTGTTCTGTTCCCAGAGGTGCACATGGGAACAACAATCAATAAGAGAAGCTCATGGAACATTTTGACTTACCTTTGAGAAATTGCCATTAGGTCAACATATTTTGTGGTGGTTTTACAACCAATAATTTCTCTCATAATAGCACTTTCTAATCACTGGGCGAAAATAGCTATAGTTGCAGTAATAGGGCTCCATCAGAATCTTTAGGATCTTTTCCAGAACTTTGACTTTCACATTTTCTTTTCATTTTGACATTTTTTTCACAATGTTATAAAAACGATTTCCGATGTTTCAGACTAAAGGGATAAAATATTTTCTATTACGATATCAGCTGCAAAATAATTAACCATTGTTAACCCATATTTCTTTTTCTATATTTTTTACTTTTTAATGTTTATGCATTTCAACTACATATATGAGGAATGGAGATGAATTTATTATTATAATTCCTCATGACTTTGAATAGTGCCTTTCTCTGGGGTTCAAAACCTTGAACACATATAATTTTTACAAGCTTTCTATCTCACTAATAAAAATAGGTTATAGAATCCTATTTTGAAGTAGAATAAAATAGCAAAGAGTTTTCAAAAGAGAGCTACTGTGGGAATTTATCAGCATTTAAACTGTAGGGTTATTATTATGAAAACCCCCTTAGTAAATGTGACCCTTAGAAGTTCATTCATGAGCTACAGTAGATGTGAAAAAAGGCCTATAAATAACATGGGCAAATTTAAAGCAAGAGTTGCAGATAAACTCTGAAATAGTACTGTGTGTTGTATCCTCATCACATCTACTCATGTATGTCTCCATTGTTGGGTGCTCAGAAATTATCTCTCAGGATGAGGTCTATGTATATATGGTTTGGTCTGCACTCCACTAAGATTTTGTTTTAGGTAAGATTTTTAAATTTTTATTTTAAAAGTTTTTTAATGGCTTTTTTCCTTTTTATTTTTATTTATTATTATTATAATTATAATTATAATATTTTGGCCATGCCACATGGCATGCGGGATCTTAGTTTCCTGACCAGGGATCAAACCCATGCCCCCTGCAGTGGAAGTGTGGAGTCCTAAGCACTGGACCTCCAGGGAATTCCCTAGGTAAGATTCTTTTAAATGGAATTTTTTATCATGTGAATATTTCATACACACAAAAGAATATATGTAAATCATGTGGCATAGGAATAAAATTATTATTAGCATACCTACTACTCAACTGAAGACCACAAAAATTACTAATACTGTTGTTACTACTAAGGTACTCCTCCCTACACCTATACCATCCTGGAGGTAAATACTATTTTAGATTTTGTTTTTCGATGGTTTTCAGCTTTATAAAAAAATAGTATCTTACCTGTATATGTATATATTATATACTTTTCTGACTTGTTTTTTTCATACCCCATTATGTTGTTAATATTGCTGTTGCATGAAGATAGGATTTATTTAGTTTCATTGCTTTGCAACAATCCATTGTGTGAAAATACTGCAGTTTATTTATTCATTCTCCTGTCAGACACTTGGAGAGTTCTCAGTTTTTGTTATTAAAAACAATGCTGCGAAGGTGTTTCTTATACAGTTCTTTGGGTGCACAAAGGCAACAAAGTCTCCATGGTGTATACCTGGGAGTGGAATTGGGTACCTACCTGAGTCATGCAGACGTTGAATGATAAGAAAGTAACACCAAATTATTTTACAAGGGATTGTACCAATATGCTGTCTCCCGCTGGTGACCCACTTTGCCACCTGGGATATGGGGGTGCTGAGGTAACCTTCTTTGTACTTCCTTTGGAACAACTTCACTTTTACACTTTACTCAGATCCTATGGCTGAAAGAAAAATTAAACTTCTCCATGGTGCTACTTCCTGTAATAAGTGAGCCGAGAGAGGAGGCCTTTTAGAGAAAGGATATACAGCTGGCCTGTGAATAATCCAGCGTATTACAAAGAAGGCAAGGACCCTAGATAGCCAGATGCTTGAGCATACCTCAAGATTCCTTACTCAGCAGTTTGAGGTGGAGTGACCAAGCTGAAGTCTTTGAGAAACAAATGGGTGCCCAGGAGAGTGGTGGTGGGCATCTATCTCCTCTTCTTCTTTCTCAGGTAAGACTAGACTGTTAAAGTGGGACAAAAGTCACCCATCAAAATCATAAACGTCCTACCTCCTATGTACCCTGCTTAAATATGTTCAAAACCAAATATTAAATGTGTCTAGGTATCTAACTTATTTTTGTAAATTCTTCTTTCCCTAAGCATACTTGTAGAACTGCATCTTCTCAAGCCAAGAGGCTTATGTTTAGTCCAGTCAAAACCTATTAGGACAGAGTCGATACCTTGATTGAAACCGAATTCATTTATGCCCATGTGAAACATGGCAAATAGCAACCCATAATAAATTTTCCCGACCTTAACTGAATGAAAATAGGTTTTTATAAGTGAATTTCTTTGATGTTTCTCACATTTACATCTTGAGGAAATGGAAAGATTTATTATAGGCGTGATATTAATTGCCAATCCGTAAAAAATATTTTAATAATAGGGGTTGCTACAATGCCTGGAAAGGATTGAGAGATAAGAGGGGGTCTGTCAGCCTTCCTCTGTGGTGAATTCAATTAAGAAAAGATACAATATTATTTTTATATTAATGGTATTAGGACCTCCCTGGTGGTCCAGTGGTTAAGAATCCTCCTTCCGATGCAGGGGACGCGAGTTTGATCCCTGGTCAGGGAACTAAGATCCCAGCAACTACTCAGCCTGTGTGTTCTGGAGCCTGCACGCCACAACTAGAGAGAAGCCTGCATGCTGCAACAAACAGCCTGCATGCCACAACAAATATCCCGCATGCTGCAACTAAGACCCAATGCAGCCAAATAAGAAAGAATGAAAGAAAGAAAGAAAGAAAGAAAGAAAGAAAGAAAGAAAGATAGATGGTATTGGTGAAGGTGAAAAAAAAATAAAAGCAAAAATAAACAAAGGGGATCTAATCAAACTTATAAGCTTTTGCCTAGCAAAGGAAACCAACAACAAAACGAAAAGACAATCTACAGAATGGGAAAAAATGTTTGCAAATGATGTGACTGACAAGGGCTTAATTTCCAAAATATACAAACAGCTCATACAACTCAATATCAAGAAAACAAACAATCTAATTAAAAAATGAGCAGAAGACCTAAATAGACATTTTTCCAAAGAAGACATACAGATGGCCAACAGGCACATGAAAAGATACTCAACATCGTTAATTATTAGAGAAATGCAAATCAAAATTACAAAGAGGCATCACCTCACACTGGTCAGAATGGCCATCACCAAAAAGTCTACAAATAATAAATGCTGCAGAAGGTGTGGAGAAAAGGGAGCCCTCCTACCCCTTTAGTAGGAATGTGATTAGATGCAGCCATTATGGAGAACAATATGGAGGTTCCTTAAAAAACTAAAAATAGAGTTATCATATGATCCAGCAATCTCACTCCTGGGCATATACCCAGAAAAGATGAAAACTCTAATTCAAAAAGATATATGTACCCCAATGTTCATAGCAGAACTATTTACAATAGCCAAGACATGGAAACAATTTAAGTGTCCAATGACAGATGACTGGATAAAGAAGATGTGGTGTGTGTATTATATATATATATATATATATATATATATATATATATAGTATATATAATGGAATATTACTCAGCCATAAAAAAGAATGAAACAATGCCATTTGCAGCAACATGGATGGACCTAGAGATTATCATACTAAGTAAGTAAGAAAGAGAGACAAATATCATACAATATCACTTTTATGTGGAATCTAAAATATGATACACATGAACTTATTTATAAAACAGAAACAGACTCACAGACATTGAAAACAAACTTATGCTTACCAAAGGGAAAGGGGGAGAGGGCTAAATTAAGAGTTTGGGATTAACAGATACACACACTATATATAAAACAGATGAAAAACAAGGACCTACTCTATAGCACAGGGAACTATACTCAATATCTTGTAATAACCTAATAACCTATAAAGGAAAAGTATATATATACACACACACACACAACTGAATCACTTTGCTGTATATCTGAAACTAACACACATTGTAAATCAACAATATTTCAATTTTTAAAAAAGATGGTATTGGTGGAAATTTAAAGAAATTTAGATAAATCTATAGGAATGGAGTGAGTTTTTGGACCAAAAAGTCTGAATTATCTGATTTAGTGGATTTCCCAAGATGGATAGAATCCAGAACTTCCCCACCCCTTTGAACACCTATCAGGAGATTTCATATGAACTTGAGGACTGAAGTTTTCAGTTGTAACTCTAACTCTCATGACTATTTAGCTGGAGTATTTGCCATCTCTCTTGTCATTTCTCAAAATGCTTGTACATGGTAGACACTCAGTATACATTGGTGGAAATAATAAATGAATGTAGTCAACTGCTCCACCCTTAATCTGCTACTACCATGATCTATGATGGAAAGTTAAAGAAAAAGACAGTGAGAAAGTGTCTGCCAATATTTTATACACAGTCTATTCTGGGGTTTCACAAATCAAACTTACATGAATCTAATAATAGTGAAAACAAAAAAAATAACAGTAGGTATTTATTTAGTGCCTATGAATGTTCTAGGTACTGGGTTAGACACCTCATATGCAATCTTTATAACTGGCTTAAAATAGAAATCTCATTATTTCCATTTTATAGATGAGTAAACTGAGACTCGAGAGGAAAATGACAAGAGACAGCTATGAAATCCGGATCCAATTCACTGTGCTGCACTGCCTCCCATGAAAAACATTAAAAAATCATTTCCAATGTTGTGTTTATAATTGAATTTTAAAGGTAATTTTTGAAAAGTTAAAGACATGCTTTTGGTTCAAAGCAAAGACTATTTCATACATTTTATAGATTACATGGAGCTTCTAAAAGTGAAGGGGGTCATTCTGAAATAAATAGACATCAGAAATAAACATTAAGTTGCATTTATTGCCAGAACACATAGAAAAACCCAGACTACTTAGGGAATTTAGGGTACTTAGATTCCTTACACTATGGCCATGGGCTGGTAAAAACTGCACTGTCTGTATAAGTCATCTCTGAAATATGTTTAAATTATTTTGTCCATTGTCTGCCCTGGAATAGAGTTATGCTGTCTGTCTGACCACTCACAGCTCTCTGTGTGGAGCAGGGAATTTTGTCCATTGCAAGGATTCAGTAAACCACTGGTTTAAGGACTCAGCGCCCATCCAACTACTTCATGAGGTTTTCCCTCATTGAAAACGACACAACCAAGCACAACGTCCTACAGTTCTCCTTTTATTACCCACCTTTACCATTCATGTATTCTTTTCTCTTTTTAAAACATAGTTAATCCCTTACTGGTTTAACTAACTTTTTTGATATTGATTCTTCCTGAGGCAAGGCTGATTCTTGTCAGAATGTAAGCAGCTGGAGGTTCTGCGCAGTTCAGCTCTGACTGGGGCAGATTCTCTAGAGATAATTGCTTAACACTATAAACGCTTTCTGAGATTTAACAGATCTCGGCTCTTACCTTTATACCATAGGACCACATACCCCAAAATTCGAGACATTAGTACCGCCCCCCATTTGGTTCCATGCCCTATATCTGGGACAAATAAATGGCAAAGTAAAGGACAGATATAGGGTAATTCTATTCTGCAGCAAAATTTAGCTTGCTATCTTGAAAATAGTCATACTATTTTGGGATTTTACAGTAAACAGAATTCAGACAGCAGACCAGAGGGGCCATTTACGAGTTATAAAATTGCCTGGGTGAGATAAGGCAACTCATAAATGATTCAGTGAAGTGCACAGGATAAATCTTACTTCTCATACACATGAATTCAAGGAAGATTCTGTGATGTTCTTAGCCGCTGATAATGTAAGAGAGGAACATATGTCGCATTAAGAACCTGACATGGCATTAGAGTGCTATAAAATGTTCAATTAAACATGGCAACTGCAGGACAAATGGTACCCAGGATACAGTTCTTTGTTTGCCTTTAAGAACTTTAATGTGTCTTATTTATTGAGGGCAAAGAACATAAGGATAGTAAAGTGACAGACTCTAACCCATCTGAAAATATTTGTGTTAGTGTCAAGACAAATAATAAATGGGGCTGCCTCAGGATCTTAGCCTTTTCAAAAGATGGACAGAGTTGCATCTGGTGGATTGCACCTTATGGAATTAGAGCCGACTTAAGGAAAACTGCTCCAGCATCTGTCTTCTTTCAAGCAGATTGTCAAGAGGGAAAAGTACTGGGGAGGAGGGGGTAATGGAGGAGGGGACGGAAGAAGAGCGAGAGTGGTGGGTGGGGGAGGAGAGAAGCAAGCAGGGACATCTTGCATGTTTTAAACCCTCAAGATAAGCTGTCGCTTAGAACCTTGACGGCTCCAGAACTTGACACACGCAAGCGCTCTCTGGGGGACCTTTCTTGCTGCTCTGCGGGCAGATCACGGCCACTGAGCTGTGACGCCCCGGCACTTGCCTGACCTGATATAATGGGCAGCTATTTACTGCAAACAAGGTAGATGGAAGAACATAGGCTTAAATGATGCTCTGGTGTAAGCAGGAATCCACTGGGATCCCTTGCAAGCCAGTCAATCTTCTGTTTTTTTTCTCCTTCCCCCCAACCCCAACCTTTCTTCTAGTATGGGACTATTTATTTCTTTCCCTCAGGACCAAACCACAGATGCCTGACTCTGAGCAATGCTTGTCTTCCATCCAATCCCCTCTTCCTCCCACTCAAGATCAATAGAGTGGGTTAAAGAAGCAAATGCATGACAATAAATAAAAAAGAAAACAAAGTTTGGATACGACCACTTCCAACTGACTGTTTTCTGGGCTTGTTTTTTTATCTATTACTATGGAAAAAAAGAAAAAAAGAACAGCCCCAGGAGGCCCCCTGGTTAGGCTGTCAGATCGCTTCAATGAGAAACCCAATCAAACTTGATTTGTGAAGAGTGTCAAAAGCTGTAGTGAATCATGCAAGCTGAAGCCTCCTCATGCGTGTTTCTGAAGCTTGTGGATGTTTATTTCTGCTGCATCTAAGAACACACATTTGCACTCTACATTTTCTGATCAACGGGAACAGTCAAAATGGGAAGCCTTGGGAAGTGAACTCGAGTGAACGCACAATCAGGGGTACTGGCAGCCTTTGCTTCTATCTCCCAGACCTAAGCCCATTGCAGTAGAGGAAATTATCTAAAAAGTCTTCCTTCCATGGTATCTTGCTTTTCAAAGAGCCGAAGGGATTTTATTTCTTTTATTGAATTTATTTCCTGTTAAGTGAGGTAAGACAGGCAGGTACACAGAGAGAAATCTGAGGCTCAGCGACGTTGGGCTTACTTGTCAAGGCCATGGTGTCAGTAGCACAATGGTGTCCACATTTTCCGGCTTCCAAAATTGGTCTGTTTCTCCCATGAACTTAAAAAAGAGAAGGCAAATCCTTTTCTTGAATCTTCTAAAGGTTTAAGTGACACAAATAGGTTGAAAAACCCTTAGTTTGGTCTGAGTACCCCACCTCCCCGCCAGACGCAATGTATACCCTCCTGTCTGTGAATTTCTTTACATAATATAAGAAGCTCAAACCAAGAGGCTCTGTACCCTGGATCTCTGCCAGGAATGGAAGCCAGGTTCCTATTCGAAACTGATTCTGTTTTGTTTCTTGTTAAGTAAAGCCTACATTACCTAGAGAGGAGAGAGACATTCTATAATTTTATTACCAGATTATAATAGCTGAGTTGAACCTTTACTCTCTATGTTAAGTATAAGGCCATACCTGCTTCTCAAACAATTTCACAAACCAAGAAGAGTCATCTTATAACTCTGCCGACTCTCCTGATTCATTCTTTTAGATACTTGTACAAAACTTTCCTGTCACTTGATAATTATTTACAATAAAGTGGAACAAGAGTGAAACAGACACTTGAAATGCACAGATAACCTCCACCTTCAATTCAGTTGATCCTTTCCAACTCATCTTTCCCCAGAACTATTTACTGGCAGGGAAATTGCTTTGCCTCAGTCTAATCCACTGTTCCTTCTGGAGAATGTGGGCATCAGTGCAGGCCAGAGGCAGGGGATTGAACAGGTTTTTCTTTCCTTTTGTTTCTTTTTTTCTTTTGAAAATTTCTCTGTACCTGATGTCTTCCTGCAACCTTCAGCTGAGCTCTTGGAAGGCTGATCCTGGTTTTGCACATTATGAGCACAATAGTCAATTTTATTTCTTTTTTTAGGCTGCCAAGAGTGATCTCATGTTCTGGGTTACTTTCATATTTTCAAGTAAATTATTTCCAAGACTCTCATTCTCATATCTTCTCTGAGAAACTCCACTCTTGGCCGTGAGTGTGTTCTGTCAGTGGACTGAACAGAGTACATTTTCACAGCTACAGTTTCACCCTGGAGAAACGGAATAAAGGAGACACTGTTTGGGCTCCTTTATAGGAAAGGAAATGGGGGTTTTGTTATCCCCACCCATAACTAAAACTTGTTAAACAATTATGTTTTCAATTAGAATGGGAACTGAATGAGGAACACTGCATGTGTTACTTAAAAATGTACAGTTTGGGGCCACTTTCTTCTCTTCTGACAAAAAAGATCGTCATTCCTCAACCCTGCCATGCGAACAATATTTGGTACTTAGTCACCAACAGCTGGTAGATGAAGCAGGACTCCTGGGTGTATGTGGCATTCTGTCTTCATACCGTCTTTGCAATATGTGTGTGTGATTTATTTCATAGACTATACACACTGAAGTAGGAAATGAGCAAGATTTGAAGGTGGAATTTTGGGTTCACGGTGCTCTCCCATGTGCCATGATGTGTCCCATGTGTATTGGCTTCCCCACACTCACCACCTCGCATTCTTTTACAAATGAGTTGGGAAACACTGAGGTAAAGTAATATATGACATGTATTTAAGGTCCCCTCTTCCCAGTAGATTGGTATCCTGAGTCTCATTTACAAAGAAGTTCTGAAGCCACTGCGTAAGCCATAGAGGTGGGCCACTCAGGTCTGCCTTCCAGAGGGAACCTTCTGGGAGGAGTCTCCAGCTGCCACAGCAGTCAGGCCGAGGCCATGCTTTCCTCATGCTGCTCTCAGCTAATGACTCAACACAGCAGGGGCACTAGAGCTGGGACATTTTTGCCCAAAATGGAACCCTTCAGATGAGCCATATTGATTCCAGCTCCCTGTGGCCTGGCTGAAACTTCCTCAGAGCTGCACTGTAATCTGAGGCTCTATGTACCTAATCCTCCTTCCTTCTGCCTCTCCTTTCCCAGCTCTCATGACCTAGAGATCTCACGGCCTTTACCTGCTTCTTCTCCCCTCTATATTTCACAGGCATTTTACCAATAAATTTCTTGCATTTCTACTTTGGTCTTGGATCTACTTCCCGGATTACCTGACCTGATGCCCCAGCCATCATGTATGTGCAATCCCGGCTTTACTGCTGTTCCTCAAACACTCTGAAACTGTGTCTACAGTAGCGCCTTCACAAAAGTGGTTGTTTCTTGATGAAATGTGCTTTTCACAGCTCTTTGCATAGCTGGTTCCACGATTCAGGTCTCAGATTAAATGTTACATCCTTAGTGAAGCCTTTTCTGACACACAACCTAGGAGGGCCTCCAGGCAGTGTCCAGCACATCACCCACTTTGATGTTCTTCATAGAATATTTTTTTTTTTTTTTAGATTTTTAACCACATGTTCTGATTAGTTTACTTACAGAACTGAGATTCTTTTTAAAAATTTTAATTAATTAATTAATTAATTTATTTATTTATGGCTGTGTTGGGTCTTCGTTTCTGTGCGAGGGCTTTCTCTAGTTGTGGCAAGTGGGGTCCACTCTTCATCGTGGTGCATGGGCCTTTCACTATGATGGCCTCTCTTGTTGCGGAGCACAGGCTCCAGACGCGCAGGCTCAGTAATTGTGGCTCACGGGCCTAGTTGCTCCGCGGCACGTGGGATCTTCCCAGACCAGGGCTCGAACCCGTGTCCCCTGCATTGGCAGGCAGATTCTCAACCACTGCGCCACCAGGGAAGCCCCTCTTCATAGAATTTTTAGTTGACTTTTTTGTATGTACCTGTTTCCTTCCTTTAGAATAAGCTCTTTACAGACAGGGACCATGTGTGCTGCTCAACATTGCACTTCTGATGTCTACAACAACTGAAAAATGGGAGGAAACTAGACTCCAAAGCTCTGGCTCTCAGCCCCCTCCACCTACAAAATTTGTTTTGAAATAATGATTTCCAACTGGTTGGTTCTCCCTGGCTTAGAGGAGATTCCCAGCTTGTTTCTTTGCCAAAGATTTAGATGTGGTGGTAGATGAATCATAAACTTATTGAGAATCCAAACTATTTCACAGCACTGGACAAAAGGGATGCATAAAACACAATTCCTGCCAGCACGTACACAGGAATTAAGGAGTTATGCAACAAAAGCCAATGAAACAACAAGTGGGCAATTTCAGCCATGATGCTGGAAGGAGGGGAAGTGGAGAGGGGTATTTGAGGGACAGGGTACGCATCAAGTAAAGAACCAACCCCTGATGGGTAGAGCACCTTTGCACAGCATCCAGACCAGAAATATTTATTATTTTGTTAAAAGCTATGCGGAAACTGGTAAATGGATGGTTTTTGGCATGTGCAGGGACCTGGGGCAGGCATATCTGCAGAACCTCAGAGGAGCCACGATTCTGATTTTTCTCCCCCTTTATGGATTAGCGTGATTTTTATAGCAGTAGTGAGGAGTCATGGCTAATTAGATGAAGACTTCATAATAGAGTCTGTACGTTGATTAATAACAAATAGAAAGGTATAGAATTTTTAGTTGTTATAAGGAAGTGACTATTTTGATGTGACTTAACAGGAATCAGCACATCATGGGCTGGCCTGAAACAGAGAAGAGGATGGCAGATGATCTGGGTAAAAGCTAGAGACAGAAGGGGACTCACAGCATTTCCCAACAGCCGTACCTGAGGGAAGTTGAAATTGACATAACTGCCTTGATGTTATATCTATTTATTATCTGTGTCCATTTTATATACATGTATGTACACACATGTGGCCAACAGCATGAAGGAGAAGTGACAGGGTCCAAGTCACGCCCAGGCCTTGTTCTCTTAGGACTCCTGCCTTCACTAGGTGAATAAGCCCTCCAGCCCTGCTACAGCTTGAGAGCCCTCATGCCAGAGTCCAAGCAGCCAGTTGTTCCAACCAGGGCCACAGAGATGTGAGAGAGCCCAGCTAAGATCATCAGATCCATCTGCCTATCCCACAACAGACTGTTCTGAGTCCAGCTGAGATCAGCCTAGCCTGGCCCAGATCAGCAGAACCATACCCCTGACCTGCAGACTTGTGAACAATGGTAAATGGTTGTTGTTTAAGTCACTAAATTTGGGGGTGATTTGTTACACAGCAATAGGTAACAATTTGCTATTCATGTGTACACTTACAATCTTGTTGGGGAGGTCAAATGAACACACTAAACCACAATTCTGACTAGGAAGGAGAAAGTATTTAGAGTCAGCTGTGGTAGTAAAAGGAGACACCAAAGAGAAAGGGATCTGGGGTGGACCTTAGCATCCATGCAGGCTCTAACTGAGTAGGAGGATATGGGTGAAGCCATTCCAGGCAGAGGAAAAACACATGTCAATATGTGAAGAAGAGCATGAGAGCATAATGTGGGTAGTGGACAAGACAGGCCTTCCCTGTAATTGGTGGCTTCAGGAGAACACCCTAGTGGAGTATAAGGTGGGATGTGTGTGTGTGTGTGTGTGTGTGTGTGTGTGTGTGTGTGTGTGTATAGGGGAACAAAGGAAACTTGACCAATCATATATAAAACCATGAGAGGTTTTTTGCCAAAGGTGTATTGTAGATTTAATCTCTGTTGATGCTGGATTCTGATAATTGAGTCTTCTTCTAAAATGTCTTATCAAGGGGACTTGTGAAGTGTCAGTTCTGTGCTCACCGGTTGGAGGGGGTGTAGGAGCTCAGGCCCAGCTCAGCATGCTCTCTCTCAAGGGTAGACATGGTTCCTTGTGCCAGAAGCCTCTCTACCATGAGGATTAAATTCATGTTCAGTTTTGTTCCAGTATCTGATTGTAAGTCAGAGACACTTTGATGCCTTTATGCTTTGCTTTTCTGTAGGAATTCACAGGTGAAAGTGGGCAAGGGGCTGCTGGTGCTAACGAGCATCTTCTCTACAAGGTCCTTGGGCCGTCCACTGCATCTGCTTTTCTGTCACTGCTGTTGCCACAGCCAAGGTGCCAGCAACGAGTGATGGCCAAGGCTTGTTCCTTTGCCAATGGAGCCTCTCTAGGAAGATTGTGGTAGCAAGAACTTTTTAAAAATCTAACTTTTACATCACTTAAAAAAACTATTTTGCTCTCTAATGGTATTATGAACACAATCCAAGATGGCTCCATGTTACTGCAGTATAATCCCACCGCTCCAGCAAATTCCTTCATTGTCAAATCATCTGAATCTTTTTCCAAGTTGAAGTTGGTGCAGAGAGTCAATGCTGTCCAATAACAAACATTCATTTAACTCCAGACATAAATAGGAAGAGCTGATACATGACTATCCAGGCTTCTCGTAGCCACAGAGAGCCTACCCAGCTCCTCTCACCCTATTTACTTGCTCTGCCTCTTACTGCAGCAAGAGTTTTTAGGAATCTGTGCAAGAGGCAGTCACCAGACTTTTGCCATTATTTTGATAACCTATTACCACTAGTCTGAGATCTCAAAAATAAAAATGGCAAAAGGTTAATAAGGAGGTGAGTTTGGTGGAGGAGGACAGTATACCTGCGTGGTATCTGGATTTTAAAGCTGTTTGTCCCAGGTCGTCGTAGCCCCGTCTAACCCACCTGGAGCTCACCTCCTCCCACGCTCCCTGCTGCTCTCTGTGTATCAGCCACTCTGGCTTATTGGAGTTCCTAGAATTGCATTAGTCCCTCTTGCCATGTGCAGGTGACTGACTTGTTCTCCCTTTCCTCTCTACCCTCCCTGCCCTTCGTGTGTCAGTAACTCAGTTTTTCAGATCTCAGCTCAGTCATTACTTCCTTAGTGAAGTCTTCCCTGAACTTTCAGTTATAAACCTAACAGTCCCATTTACCTCTCATTCAGAGCATGTGCCATATTCCACGTTTATTTGGGTTTATCATCTGATTAATGCCTGTCTCTCATATTAGACTAAATAACCCAGGAGGGCAGAGATGCCATTTTTTTCCTCATTGTTACATCTCCAGTGTCTGCAACATAGCAGGTGCTCAATAAATATGTATTGAATGAATGAATTGAGGATTTTCTCTAAGAGCATGAGACACCCAGTGACTAGACCTTCTAAAGATTTCTCCTGTATACTTGCCATGGCTATCTACTGATGCCGAAAAATATAGTATGGGTAGATGAATTTGTTCTGGAAAATGGAGTTTCACTATTTGCTCAGGATGTATTGTGGAAATTCTTCTGTGATGGGGTTTATAAAATGCTTTCTTGAAATATTTATGGAACAAAATCAAGTCTGGGCTTTCACCTTCCTTGAACTGTGCATTTAGCTACTGATTTTTCCCTGGAGGATTTGGATAATGGACATTTTTCTTTAATCTTTACTCCAGCCCTCCCTCTAAATTTCCTAATATTGAATGATGCAATTCAAAATTTAAATGCCAAACAATAGAAATTATGGACAGCACTTGATGAGTGAACTTCATAAACTAATGAAATTAAATGTTTTAATTAAAGGAGTTTTCTTAGTGTGATTGAAAACACATTTGCACTGTGAATTTAGGATAAATGCAAACAACTCAAGGTGACTTATACATTAGAGATGATCCAGAGAAGACTCAAGATGCTATGGCACAACTGTGGGTACCTCAATTGACCACAGATTTTATTCTTGCAACAGTCGGGAGACTTGGGCAGACAAAAAATGGACTCCTTCCTCTATCCTTCCCCTTTTAAGTATTCAAGGCCTTCTTTGAATAGCTCTATCCATGAGTAGTCAAAGTCATTTCAGCCCTGGCACTGTCTTGCTAAGCCATGTGGCTTCCTCTAACACATCACTGCCACTGACTCTGACTGGGAAATGAGCATCCCCAAACCTCTAGCTCCCCTAGCCTGAATCACCCTAGCCCCTGCACCAGTAGCCTTCCCTCAGTCTTTTGTCCTGGCACTTAAGCAGTTAGGACATTAAGAAAACTCTGAGAAATCATTTGTAGCTCTGAGCAAATGATTTAAAAACTGGGGCAGAACCTCTTTAAAGACCACAGGTCTAGGGGAGTAGATGTGAAGTTCAAAGTCTTTGAACTAAATGCCCATCTCCAGTGTGGCTTTCGTACCCTTATGTAACCGACCAATGCCCTCCCCTCTCAGGTGCATATGGCGGGTAAGCTGCTGCCTTATTTCTTCTTTTGTTCTGTCTGGCTGCTCTCCACTCCTTGTACAAACAAGTGCTTATGCTAATAGCGAGATATAGCCCAACCTTAAAAAAGGGTGTAGTGATCAGTATCCATCATCTTTTCAAGTGCCTTGTCACTACATCAATTAATACAATTGAGCAAAAAATGTCACGGGCTCTGTGGAAAAACCTTTTCACAGCCTTTCAGGGGGAAGTTTACTTGCAGCTTTTTTCCCTTGCATTAGCTCCTGTCATCTACAAAACAACAGAACCCGGTGGTGTCAATTATATTTGATTGACTGAGTAAAGCGCACACACAAATAAGCGAAAACAACGGACACAAAAATCTATAGATGACTCCCCTTGTCAGAGAGCATGCTTGTCTTCTCCATTTTCATGCGGCACGGTGTCCTGCTGCTCCTGGCTTAAATGTTTCCTTCAGCCCCCAAACTATCACCAATTAAGTTAGCACGGTCTTCAAAGGTGTCAAACGACTCCCGAGGCAATCGGCTCTAACTGCTGTTCAATAAATGAGGTCTAATTTATCAGTTTAACTTCACTTCTAAAAACGTAATGCTTCACAGTGCTGGGCGCTATTTGCCTAGACTGAGGCTCAGCCAGCGCCGGCAGCATGGGCGAAAGTTACGGCACGTCTCCTAATGACGGCACATTTGTTGGGTGCATATTCTTTTCCCCTTTTCCTAATTTCAATGTGCGCTTTCCAACTCTGGACTTTTTTTTTTGCACTTATCACCTGGCACACACACGCACATGAGAAATCCCCATGGGCCAACATCAAACCCGAGTCTGGACTATCTTTGGTGCCGACAGTTAATAATGGGGGAGGAGAAGCAGAACCCTTCTTTCTTTTTTATGTTCTGCCCTTGTGTTGTCACTCTGTAGAGACTCACATTTTTAAAAACTCCGGGAGGTTAACTTTGGCAGCAGAACAGGAAATGAATGTATGGGCTCTTGTTCCTAAGTAAATTAAACAGGTACAGATTTGGTACAGGACTGTTTAAGTAGAAAGTCTTATGAATAAATGGGCCAGAAATGTTCATTAACAGCTCATGAGTGAAAATCATTCAAACCCATTGATGAGACAAAGAAAGCGGTAATTTAAAGCTCAAACATACCAATCACATTAGAATTGCTCATATTTACTTTATCTGAATATCAAATAAAGACAATGAGCAAGATAGATTAAAAATATTTCTTGATGGGTTTGGACATGGACTTAGATGGAGACTGAATGGGTATATATGTACATATAGCCTTGTAAAATATGAGATTATTTGCAGAGTAAGGATACATATAAAAGTTGGGCTGAGGTGAATGGGCAGTACCATGTATTATATCAGAAAGTGTGCCTGAGTATATGATGACTGTGGAGGTATTTTCATTTTAATAGGAAGACATGATATTTGCAAATACTCCTAAATTTGCAGCTCTATCCCAGGCAAGGGGTAACTGGAATTTGGATAAAAATCACATTTGTAAGTAAATTTATGTCATTCTGGAGACTCAACATTTTCCACGATCCTTCTTAAAGACACACTGCACATGATATGTAACTGGGGGCAATATTTTATTATTAATATGCTTTCTCTGGTGCCTCTGTGAGCACATTAACTTTGCCCTAATCCACCCGAGGAATCCATTTGCCTAGAGGAAAATTAAGATTTGGTTACAGAAAGAAAGCTTGTAGAAATAACATATTCTTTAGCTCCAGACATGTACTATAGAATTTTATAGTAGGAAGAATAACCGTATAAACTAGGCTTGGGATGGTATTTTACGGATTCCTTTGTTTCCCCTTTAGCATATCAAAAGCCAGAAGTACCCAGCTCACAGAGTTCTCTGGGGGTATAGACATCCCATAATATTGTTATGGTATACATAGAAGACAAGGAAAAGTTTCTCTCTCTCTCCAACTGCCCTCACTTTCCAACTTCAGTACCACACTATGTGGAACTGATTGTTCCAACATGTAAAGACTCCCATCACTACCTACCACCTCCAATTCCTCTTGCTCTTACCGTCAAGATCATGGAATGTCAGGCTTTTACTTTCCATTTGCTTTATGTATGGTAGACCTTTAGCTTGCTAATTTATCCATATCAGGGATATTTTATTTGCTAGAGAAGCACAGACTGTAGAGTCAAACAGATCTGTGTTTGTGTCCATACTCTGCCAAGTGTTAGCTGTGAAACATTGAACCTGTTTGTTCAACTGGAAATGGGTATAATATTATTCCATAGAGTTGTTTTGAGAATAGAATTAACTTACGTAATGGGCTTAACCCAGGAACTGATACTTTTCCCTGAAATATCTGATGGCTTCTCCTTCACCCAAAGGAAGGAAGTCCCAAAACATTAACATGGGTGGTCTAGCCCCTGCCCACAGCTCCAGTGCCATCTGCCTGCCTCACCTCACAAAACTAAATTCCAAGCTAGACCTTACAATTTTGTAATCGACATTTCCATAAAACATAAGTAAAAGCAAAGTAAAAAGAATTGTTGAGAGTTTAGTCTGACTGAAATCTGGCATTCTATCTATGAAAGTAGTCACTATTGTTATCCTGCCCAGTAAAGCCTTACGCTGTGTGTCTGCATGCCTATCTATATCAAGGTCTAGCTTTCAAACATCTCACAGTTAATTAAGAATGAGCAAGGAGGGGGAGGGATAAATTAGGAGTCTGGGATTAACAGATACACACTACTACGTATAAAACAGAAACAACAAGGACCTACTGTAGAGTTACAGGGAACTATACTCAATATCTTGTAATAACCTATAATGGAAAAGAATCTGAAAACGAATACATATATAACTGAATCACTTTGCTGTACACCTGAAACTAACACAACATTGTAAATCAACTATACTTCAATAAAAACTTGTTTTGAGAAAAAAAGGATGTTAAGTGTATTCTTTCTTTTTTTTTTATTGCCCAATAACTTTTTTATATTTGTGTATTATCTTTTGTGAAGTGACTGTTAAAGTCTTTTATTCATTTTTCTATTGAGTTGTCTACTTTTTTATACTGATTTGTTGAAGATCTTAATATAGTCTTTTTTTTTTAAACATCTTTATTGGAGTATAATTGCTTTACAATGGTGTGTTAGTTTCTGCTTTATAACAAAGTGAATCAGCTATACATATACATATATCCCCATATCTCTTCCCTCTTGTGTCTCCCTCCCTCCCACCCTCCCTATCCCACCCCTCTAGGTGGTCACAAAGCACGGAGTTGATCTCCCTGTGCTATGCGGCTGCTTCCCCCTAGCTATCGATTTTACATTTAGTAGTGTATATATGTCCAAGTGTATTCTTTCTTAAAAAGGAAGAGTGATTTAAGGAAGGGTTAGCAAAATATGAAATCTATTATATTTGTATGTTTGATCCACTGTACATTATTTTTGTACAATAACAGTGGTACATAAAATTATTTTTTATTTTATGATGAATTTCTGAAATATTTTATGTTGTCATTTTGAAAAAAAAACTGAATTGCAAGCATATTGAACTTCCCACAGGTCTCTGAATGTTACAGGCAGTGTCATGCTTCCATTCCTTTGCTGTTCTAACCCCTCTGCCTGAAAGATCCTTTGAGTATTGCCTTTATAAAACTGCGGCCTCGCCAAGACAGAACTGATCCTCCTCCTTGAGAGCATTCCTGTAGCCCACAAATGCTCCACAGAACTTGATCACATTCCTTTTGTTTACATGCCTTGCTCTGGTAGGTCGTAAACTCTTCGAGGGCAGGGACAGTGTCTTACTCATCTTTATAGCATGAGTACACAATATCCGACGCATAGTAGGCTTTTAGTAAATGTTAAGTGAAAAATGGTCATTCCGCATAGAGCAAACAGAATATAGTAAGTTCTCAGTTGATATTTGATTGACAAAAAACAGATAACCCTTTCTCATTAAACTTGAAACCGAGCTGACTATGTAATCAAGAGATATAATCAGACAACTTTTAACGCCTCAAATTTCAATTTTTTTTTTTTGGCTGCACCACGTGGCTTGTGGGATCTTAGTTCCTCCACCAGGGATCGAACCTGGGCGCCCTGCAGTGGAAGCGTGGAGTTCTAACCACTGGACCGCCAGAGAATTCCCTCAATTTCCTAATATTTACCCATTATCAGTATTTCAAGTACTTCAAGGATATGTACTTCACTCCTCCATAGATTAAGTAGTACTATTTGAGTAAATTCTTACAGGAAATTGTTAACCAAATATGTTTTGCATTTGGAATTTTAACTTAGTATCAACATTAATAATTTTTGGTGCTACAGTTCTCTATATCCTGAACTGTATATACGTATAAACTGACTACTACTTAGCATTGGACTATGAGCTGCAAAGCACGATTTTCATGCCTTTCTTGAATGACTTGAGATGATGTCTTCTATTTCATAAAAGGGAGAGCATCTAACAGATGGCATTTTAAACAAATAGCTGTCCTCAGAATGTTCTGCATATTTAACAGTGTGTTCCTGCTGCAAGGCTAGTGAGGCCCAGCTATAAATAATCCTCTTGGAGACAGTTTGGAGGGGGTCCACGTTGGCATGAGGAATTTTTGCAGGCAGGCAGCAGGGCCCAAAGCAACAGCTCAGCTTTAAGGTTGAGATTCCAACCTTTCTCGATTGAAGAATTGGGCAGGATCCTGGAGGGACTCAGAACTGTACAGATTTTCAGGCAAAGACACTAGCCCAGAAGGACATGACTAGGTCTAACTTCTAAGAATCGACTTGGAAGCTATCAAAGATGGAGAGAGAGAGCAGAGCTTCCCAACCTTTAATGCGCCTACAAATACAGTGGGGCTCTTGTTAAAATGCAGATTCTGATTCAGTAATGGGTGGGTGCTACCAATCATGCGGGTGACGCCAATGCTCCTTTGAGGAGCAAGAAAATAGATGCTTCAGGTTGGGGCAACCCGATTTACTCACTTGCCTTAATTCATAAGGCTAATCAGAAAGTCAGAGAAAGACTCTGCTGAGAATCCTCAGTAAAACAGACTTGTGCCAGTTCTAGACTTGCTCCGGGTCCTGTAATCTTTTTCTGATGGCAAGAGTAGGTGTCAGTGGAAGAGAGAATTTGCTGCAGGTTCTTTCTGGGGTTTTTTGCTAGTACGTTGCACTATAGGTGGAGCTTTTTAAAACATAGATTCTCCTAGACCAGGAATCAGAATACATAGGGGAGAATATACATGTTTGTTGATATACAGTTCCACCCATAACTCTGATCATCAGCCAGATTGTGCCAGAAGCCCTCTCTGAGTGGAGACAGCTGGAGCTGATTGTTTGGTCTCTGTGCTGGGGGGAAACGGTGTGGGCAAGAGAGTGAAGGGGAGCTTGGTGTTGTTGTTTTGATCTTGTACTTTTACTTTATGCACAGTGCCATTTCATGCCTGCAAAAGAATTACTAACACTTGGATTTAATTGGGTTTTAAGAATTAGTATTTCCTGTTTTAGTTTCCTTTAGCCCTGGTTGGTGTGTGTGTGTGTGTATGTGCGCGTACGTGCGTGCTATAACCTCACCTGTGCTTTATTTCGAGTCCTAGCAACAAGATACCAGAAGCTTCTGATGTATAGCTTAAGTGAGCATTCTGAAAACTTAGAACTTACCTCACCAGAACGCTTAAAGACGAAACCACTGACCCAAAGAAGTCCCAGGCAAAAGCGTGATGTGTCTTGTTTGTTTCTTACCTGCTATTTACTCCCATTTAGTCCAGAGACTGATTTCCTGGGTCATAATTGAGGTCTAATTGAATAAAGAAAAAAAGCCCATTACTCTGAGGGAGCAGGTTATGTGACTTGAGGATAAGTTGGGGTCCAGGAGGCATTTTCTGTGGACTTCTTCTTATGAAGCTATTACTCAATTTTTCACATTAAAAGACATCCCCTAGACAGAATCAGCAGAGATAGGATAGGACGAAGAAAAATGACACTGCAGTTCTCTAAGAAAACAAAACCAATTCCAAATGCTGCCCATCAGCTCAAGCCATTCATCTTCTCTGTGCTTTCATGTCATCTTATTTTATTTCAATCGAAAATCCACAGGCAGGGATATACCTTTTGAATGATCTGGATAGCACCGTAGATCCAACTGCTGTTCAGTGATTCTAAGCTTGGAAACTCTAAATAAAACTGAAGGAAAAGGAAGTTCCAAAAGGGAATTAGGAGAAATTTCACCAGATGCTTATTGAAGCAAATAGAAATAGTAGAAAAAGAAGTAGAAGTTGAGGGACTTCCCTGGTGGTGCAGTGGTTAAGAATCCGCCTACCAATGCAGGGGACACGGTTTCGAGCCCTGGTCCGAAAAGATCCCACGTGCTGCGGAGCAACTAAGCCCACGCGCCACAACTACTGAGCCTGCGCTCTGGGGCCTGCAAGCCACAACTACTGAGCCCATGCGCCACAACTACTGAAGCCCGTGCGCCTAGAGCCCGTGCTCCACAAGAGAAGCCACCGCGAAGAGATGCCCACACACTGCAACAAAGAATAGCCCCCGCTCTTCGCAACTAGAGAAAGCCCAAAGACTCCATGCAGCCAAGAATAAAATAAATAACTAAATTAAAAAAAGAAGAAATTGAATTACTAGATCAAGATATTTATATTTTTAATCAAAAATGTGATATGTTTCAGATGTTACATTTTAGTGCTTCAGTTGGAATTCAGGTGAAAAGAATTAAAAACAGGATATGTAAAATCCATATTTATCAATCAAATAAATTGAAGAGAATCTCTACTTAGTTTTCCCATCTTTAAAATGAGAGCTGTAAGTGTAGTTTCAAGAATTAAGCCGGGTATATATAGCACTTAGCATGGTGCCTGGTTCAGAATATGGGCTCAGTAACTGTTAGCTATTATCAAAACTATTTAAAAGGATTGCCTCAGGGCACAAAAATAATTAACAGAAGATTAAATTGTGAATCTTTTCAGTATTAGAAAGTATAACTATGCAAAATTAGATATATTCTTACATTTTTAGGACCTAGGGAGCTAAGTTGTAAATCTGTAGGCAATTATTCATTCTTAACTCATATTTTGAGCACGTTATTTCATGAAGTTTCTACTCAAAATTCATTGTGTCTATCTAATGTAATGCCCGGTGAGTGAATGAGATTAATACACTAAGACTAAAAATACAGTGAGATAAAGGCAAGGAAAGAAGTATGCTAAGAGGATCACTGAGAAAGGGCAACTTACTCAAATATTTCTTACAGTAGAGAAAACTTCGAGAAGTAAAGTCTTGACAGGAAGAAGACTTACAGGCTGAAGAATCAGCATGTGGAAAATGCAGAAGCAAGAAATGCACCATGCATTCCAGGAAGCTAAGTATCTGAGCATGGCGAAGGCAAAGCTGCATGTGGGGTAACTCTGGAGAAGTAGGGAGCATTGGGATTCCTCAACAAAGTCAAGGCATTTGATCCCTTTAAATCATAAACATGACACCCTCAGATTTGCGTTTTAGTAAGATCACCCTGGTGGCAGTATGCAGGGTGGGTTGGTGGTGTCAGCCTCTGGTACAAGCACCTAACAATTATATATGTGTGAAGTGCCATGCCTTTGTATTGTGGCTCAATACAAAAGAATCAGAAAGAAGGTTTCCAAGTTGATTCTTCAGCACTATACCCAAGGGCATCCAGAGAATCTAACTGAATTCATCTGCAGACAAATACCTGCTGTCTGGGTGGACTTTGAGGAAATTCTTACCCAATAGTCTCTATTCTCTGAGAAGGAGGCATCAAGGTCATTTATTGAGTGAGGCAGGTAGAGTTTGGGTTCTTGTTTCAGGGTTTAAAAATCTGCCAGGGTCACTGAATTAATCACACCAGGAAAGTGTGCTATTATCCGTGGTAACATAGAATTACTGAGGATTTCAGTGACCAGGGCATCAGGATTATTCTTCGGGCCTCTGAGGACAACCTGAACCCTAAGGCTTTTAGGTGCACCCTGGGGGTCTCCCAACCCTGAAGTCTTTACTGCCTGACACTGCAAATGCAAAGTGCCCAAGGAACTTACTCTTCCCTTCAGAATTAAGTTGAACCATATGAAACTGCTGATTTTGACAGATTTTTTACTTCAAAACTGACAGGTTTATTTGGTTCAAACTAATAACGTTTTACATACATTGAGAGAGTTTCAAATATTTTGAAAAATGAATTTAGAGGCAAATTCACAGAAAGAGATAGCTACAGACAATCTTCCCAGCCGGAAAACGCGCGGGTTTCTGAGTTTCCAGTGTCCCCTCTCATTCTGAGGCTGCTGAACATGTTTCTACTGACAAAGATTGTCACCTCGACCAAACTCTAATCAGGCTCTTCTGCGCTCTTTTTCAACTAGGCCTCGATTTTTGACTCCCATGTTCCTCTCTGCATTGTCCACTTTTAGCAAGAACCCTGCTAAATTAGTTGAGGCAGTCTCACCATTTCGATATCTGATCACCCCACATCTCTGAACCTGATGCTCGCCCCCCGCCCCACCCCCACCACCAGGTGATGTCTGATCACCCTGGCCTACCTTCAGCAAGAATTCTGCTAGGTCAATGTAGCCAGAATCCCTCCTCACCCCTGATGCTTTCCGGGTAATTTTCCATCCACTGGCTCCCACTCTGCTCCTTGACTATAAATCCCCACTTTTCCTTGTGGTATTCAGAGTGGAGCCTAATCTCTGTCCTGCCACAACACCCCATTGCAGTGGTCCCTACACCTACGGCAACAATCCCCTGACTAAAGTCAGCCTTACCGTTCTTTAACAAGTGTCGCGAATAATTTTTCTTTAACCTGAGAACCGTGAGGAAGGGCAACCCAGCCAAGCCGGAAGCTGCGGCGACCCTCAGGGAAAATTACGCGCTCCTGGCGTAATGGGGCGGGGCGGACACGGGCGGGCACGCCCTCTTACCACGCGGCCGTAATTGCTAGACCCTTAGCGCAATGCTTAGAGGTCCCGCTCTGTGGTCAGGCTCACCGTGGTCCTCCCAGCAGAGAGAGCAGAGAGAGGAGAATCAGGTGGATCTCCGCCTTCTCCCTGAGATCCTCCGGGCCCTTCCGCCTTGGGCTGGCGGGTGAGCTGGGGGACCGGGCGCAGGCTGAGGGCTGTGTCCCGCAGGGCTCCACAGCCCTCGCCGCGGCTGCCCACGGACCCGGCCGGGGCCTTGAAGCGGCAGTGAGCCTCTCCCCCATCCCCGCCTCCGAGACCTAATGGCAGCGGCAGTCTCCATGGGTCGCGGTCCTCGGGACCAACCCCCGTTTGGGCGGCCTGAGGAGCCTGAGGGCCGGCTGGGTCCCGGGCACCTGGCTCCCTCAGTGATGACGGCTGGGTGGGGTCTGGGGACCTGGTCCTGGGGGTGCCGCCAGCTGAGATCTGCCTCCTCAGCCGGGCCTGGGCACTGGCGGGAGGACCCGGGCTGTGGGTGCTGGATGAACACTCCCGGGCAGGGTAACGGTCCAGCCCAGGGACCCCCTCCTCTTAGCCAAGCCTGGACCTTGGAGGTCGAAAGTTGAGCCTTGGGACCTTGCCCTTTCGTGTCAGAACAGAGAATAACATTTTTTTTGGTGGAAGTTTACAGGAACTTCGTGACCTGACTGTGACCTCAAGAACAAAGGATCTGACACCCAGAAGTTTGCAACGACTAACCACGCCCCTCCCTTACCTTTCCTATAAAAGGGCTTTGCTGAAAGCTTTTGGGGAGTTGGGGGATTTTAACGCATGAGCCACACGTCTCCTTGCATGGCCCTGCAATAAACCTTTCTCTGCTTCAAACTCCGAAGTTTTGGAATTGTTTGGTCTCACTGTGCATCAGGCACATGGACTTACATACCACTGGTTAATTGCTCCCTGCTGTTGACTATTACTCACCCTCCTCAATTACCTGTGAGCTCAGAACCAGGGCTCCTGCCTGCCCTCAGCTGGACTCTCTCAGGCCTGTGTGTAAAGCTCTAATTTTTGTCAGAATCAAGGCCAAATCCATTCTGCCTCTGATTTCTGTTTCCGCAGTTGCCCGCAAGCCTCTCAGGTCATCTGTCATTCCCCAAACTCTTGACCTCTCACATGTCTGTCCTCCCTCCCCGTACAGCCACATCTCTCTCCCCCCTTCCCTCCCAAACCCTTCCAGGGGGCTCTTGGGAACTCCCTCTCAGATCAGCCCCCTTTCAAGTGGATGGACAAGTCAGTCTGAATCAGGATGGATGTAGTTTTAAGCAACCTCACTGTGGCTGTAATTCTAAGCTGTGCTTCCCAACCCAGCTTTATCAGAAATTGTTGTAGAGTTTCTAGAATTTTAACATGTTCTAGAATTTCAATTTCAACAATAGAACAAGGTCTATTTATGGGTCTGATTCCCCCTGCAGGGGAAAGGTTAAAACTGGCATGTCAGTGACTCCAGCAAAAACAGCTAGCCCATTAATACCCCCTCACCTCCTGCCATGTTCTATCCTAAAACCCCTCAGACTTCATTTCCCTTCTTGTTCTGCTTAAAGTCCATGGTACATCATTATATTCTCTCAAAAATATCTTTGTCCCTTGCATTAAAAATATAATTTGATCGAAATAATAATCCTGTTATTATCCAGCTAGGAAAGATTAAATCTAGGAATCCAATTTCTGCCTCATTTGAGAAAGAGAAAAATAGGCAGACAATCAGAGACACAAATGGTAGCTGAAAAGTAACTTTTTCTGCCAGAGTCTTGTATTTTTAGATAATATTCTCCATCTTCACACCATCTACTTAACGACGGGTGGTTTCACAATTTCCTGAGGTATTGCCTTTCACTTAAACACCAAGCCCCACAGCCAAACCTTACTTTCTTCTTTCCCAGTGGTTTCTCCACTTTCAAAGTAGTTTGTGGCTAAGTCAGGGATCACCTTCCAGAATGATGAGAAAAGTAGGGGCATAACTTAAATTGGTTTGGGTCCCTGAGGTCTCAATGTCTAGAGTTCCTAAAACTCTCTGTGGTTGAAAATTATGCAATTGCAAATCATTGCCAAGGTGTCAAATGAAAACTTCTAGGAAGCCTAAGGATTTCAGGGTACCATATAGGTTACAGGGAAGGGATCTGCCCATATTCTGGCCAAAGACTTTTCTCTAAAGCTACCACAAGGCCAGCATGGCTTAAACCAATCTCTTTCAACTATTAGTAAAATATTAGACATAAAGAATTTGACACAGGGCAGTAACTCTCTGCCCCTTGTTCACACTTTGTCAGCTTTATAAGGAACTGGGCATTCTTTGGGGCACAATGTAGGATGGAGAAAGCTGCAAATGGAAGGTGGGTCATTTCATGTCCTATTTCCCTTCTTGGTCTTACTTCCACTCCACTGTCGGTCCTGGCACAGAACTGACGTAACTAGAAATCTTATCTATAGCAGGGAACACTAGCTGTTTATCAAAATCCATGCTCTTCTTTTCTTCCCAATTAGAACCTGCCTCCTAGACTCTTTTGGAGTTGGGTGTGGCCATGAGCTTGAGTTCTAGACAGTCAGATCAGAGGACAAGCTGTGCTGTGTCTGGGCCATGGCTTTGTAAGAAGCTATGCTTCCTCCAGACTTTTTTGCCTTTTCCCTGGCTGGATGCAACTGATGGTGAGGATGTAGGGGAGGGCAGAGCCACAGAGTCCACAATCCACTGTGTGCAGAAGAACCCCCACCAACCAGGAGCACTTGGTTGGATTCCTCCATGAACAACAGGTAAACGTCTATCATATTTGTCCTTACGCATTTTTGTCTCTGAGGCCTAGCTTACCTGAACTCATTCAATACGTTCACCAGATTCACTTAACTCCTTATAAAGTTTTAACAGATCTCTTGTATATATTCAAGAATATATACACAATGGTACATTACTCAGCCATAAAAAAAGAAATAATGCCATTTGACACAACATGGATGGACCTAGAGATTATCATACTAAGTGAAGTAAGTCAGGCAGAGAAAGACAAATATATGATATCACTTATATGCGGAATCTGATTTTAAAAATGATACAAATGAACTTCTTTACAAAACAGAAACATACTTACAGATATTGAAAACAAACTTATGGTTACCAAAGGAGAAACATGGGTGGGGGAGGGATAAATCAGGAGCTTGGGATTAACATACACACACTACTATATATAAAATAGATAACCAACAAGGACCTACTGTACAACACAGGGAACTCTACTCAATATTCTGTGGTAACCTATATGAGAAAAGAATCTGAAAGAGAATGAATATATCTATATGTATAACTGAATCACTTTGCTGTACACCTGAATCTAACAGAACATTGTAAATCAACTATACTCCAATAAAAATTTTTTAAAAGATAGTTTATTAAAAGAGAAAAAAATGCATCTTGAACTCCTAAAGAAAAAAGAATATGTTTTCCAGCTTGAAAACAAAATCACTGGCCCATTTGTGTAGGAGAACTTTTCACGACTCCAGTTCTTACCATTTTAGTGCTGCCTTTCACAGCACTCACGCTAGACTATTTATCCTGTATAACCACGTGCATTTTAAAATCTCAGATTTCACTCTCAGCTTTATATTCTTCGTTTCAAATGTGTTTAGTTGTTTCAGAACAACTGTTGCTGAACCTGTTTAGGTTTGTAGTAATCCAATCCGAAAAGGGAAGACGTTTGTGTAACTATGGTACATATTATTTTTTTTATAGATATAACCTCCTCAACCCAAACCAGTGTGTGTAAAGCTCTATTTTTTGTCAATTGCCTAACTACCATGTTTTATTTGTATTTAATTTGGTGAATTTTGAGGGATGAGAGAAGGGAGGAATATGAGAGCTATAAAACCCTAATCAGTATCCCTTTTATTCAACTCAAAAGGGCATGGAAACTTCTTGCTCTAACTTCGTGGTAACATTAGACCTTTTTGCTTAGAACATGGGCTAAGTTAATGAATGTATTACCAACAACTACATCTGCAAAGCCCTTTATAGCTTGTATGATTTTATTTAATCTTCACAATAATCCTGGGAGATAGTAGGGAGGGTATTTTGATTTTGGGATTCCTTTTGAAGGAACCGAGGAAAGAGAAAATAAGTGATGAACCTGAGGAACTGAGCCTATAACATAGGTGGCCTGTGTCCACATCCTTTGTTTTTTGCGTTATATGATACAGTGATTCTCAGCCTCAAAGTGTACCGTTCACATTTATGTCCTGTGGCATCATTTTCTCTAAGACGGGGGATCTGTATGAGCTGATTTCCAAGGTTCCTTCAGTTTATGTGTTTTATGACTACATTCTGCTATCTGCTTTCATATAAAAATTTTTCTAGGTTTCCGTTATGCCGAAGGCCTAGGGTTTTCTCTTCTGCTAATTCTGTCTTCACAATGTTGAAAAGGGTTCAAGTTTTATTTACTGAAGAGCCCATTCTTCATTTCTCTTCACTCAACATTGATTTCATGCCCTTAAATACATTATGTTTGAAACTGTGATTTTCCCCTGGAATTAAGCCAGGGAACGAAGTTAATCTCAGCCCATTATGCTACTAATGCTTAGCTTTACCTCAGGATGTTTTCCAAAGTACTTAGAAATCATTATCCCTTATAGGACTAGCAGTTTACCTAGTTTCTACTTTGTTTAAAATTAGTGTGACCATATAATTTATTATCTTAACCAGGATACTTACAGTGGGAAAGGAAGCTCTATTAATAATTATGCTGGGACAACTGGCATTAACTAGGACTGTCCCAGTCAAATGGGTACATATGTTCACCCAGTTAAAAGGCATCTCTTGGGGAAGAGGACGGTGTGCTCTGGCTCTAAAATCTAACACTAGTTCTCTCCCTTGTTATTATCTACTTTAGCAACCAATTATTTTTTCTCATGTCTTTTATCACAATGTATAAGGAAACGTTTATTTATGTACTTAAAAATAGCTGTATTCCTCGCTAGAGTTTTTGTTCCATAAGGCAGGAACTAACACCTAGGACGGCATTTAACGCATAGAAGGTGCTCAATAAATGTTTGTTAGATGAAGGAATAAATAAACAAGTCTCCTACTCAAAGGCATCTGATGGATTATTCAGAAGATCTCAAAATAAAGAAGGTTTCTGCAAAGGAAAGAAAATGCCAGAGATTGGGCTACTTTAGTAGATTTCAGACCTAAACACAGCTGCTTTGTATTTTTGTTGTCTGAAGTAAGTCCCACCAGCTACCTCACCAACAGCAGAAGGTTTTATGCTGAGAAACGTTCAAGTTCAGTGGCATCTCAAAATGAATTAATAGCAAATGTAAAGGTGTAATGAGGTTGTTTTCCTCTTCAAGGGGAATGGAGGCAAAGAGTGGTTTTCTGGCTGCTCTGGGATCTCCCCCCAACCCGGGGAGTGGGGCAGGGCTTTGGGTGCAGAACAAAGGCTTCAGGGGCCATTCATCACCTGCCAATGATCAGCAACAAAATTCTACCAGATCAACAAAAATTGGTAAGGTTTTAGAGGACTGACTCATGTAAATTGAACTCAGAAGAGCTCAATTAATAAACTGGAATGCCAACTTGAAAATTTACAAAGAAAATTAGGCCAAGAAAACCAGAATACTCATGTGTATTGGTCAGTACAATCTCTCCTATGGAGAAATGTGAATTAGTGCCCAAAGCCTGCTTAGGAATATAGACTCCAGGTAGGTAGTTGCATGATCTTAATGCTGTTGGAATCAAGCTTTGAGAGTGTGGATTGTTAGGTCTCCAGGAATGTAAATAATGTCAGGTACTTGGAGAGCCAACTTGCAGACATACTCTTGTCTGCTCTTTGGAGAACCCTCTCTCCTGTACAGAGCCAGATAGTAGGAATGTTTATAATTTTAATATGTAATTTAAAATTGTTTGTAATAATACACACAATAAACTATTGTAAGATTTTTAACATTTTAAATAAGAAAGTGGTATGCTTACCAAAGGGGAAAGGCAGGGGGAGGGATAAATTAGGAGTTTGGGATTAATAAATACACACTATTATATATAAAATAGATAAACAACAAGGACCTACTGTATAGCACAAGGAACTATATTCAATATCTTGTAATAACCTATAATGGAAAAGAATCTGAAAAAGAATATATATGTACATATATATGTATTACTGAATCATTTTGCTGTAAACCTGAAATATTGTAAATCAACCATACTTCAATTAAAAAAAAATAAGAAAGTGGGATCCAATAAAGAAAAAAAAGGTGGAGAGGACTTGATGTTTGCATGGAAAATTCAGGTCTGTTAAATCCTGTATGCTTGACAGAGGTGGGTTTCAAATTCTAGCCTGAGCTTTCCAGTAGCCAGGATGGAGAAAAAAACTGATTGATTCTTCCTCTCCAGTTCCCATTTATCATCTCCTCATGCCTGACATATTACCAAATAACTGACTAATTAAGATATATCCTGGTTTGGGAGAGTGGATGGGATTGGAAGACTAGCTAGTTTTTCCAGGTACACGTTTACATATTATCTCCTTGGGAAGGTTCTTCTACACATGGATGACTTAATCCCAACTTCAGTTCAGAGGGTGTTTGTTTCTTAAGATTAGTTCTAAACTCTGTAAAATGTGTCCTACTTGGAAACAGAGCCCTATGTGCTGACTCTAATAAATCACTTAATAATAAAGACATGATGTATTCTTAGGTGAAGTATGATCAACTAAGCTTCCTGATATGTAAACCAAAGATCTTTTTTTAAGGAAAAAACACTTTTATTCCCCTACCACATATATATCATGGCCTACAATAACTGAGGCAATACCCTGATTCATTTCTTTTTTTACATGGTGATAGAGTGCAATTCCTTTCATGATTAGCCAATACCTTCAGCTCATTCTTAAAACATGGTATGGACCACGAGAAAATATCATTTTGCTAGAGTAGTGGTTCTCAACTCTGGCCCTCCTTCTCTGTTCTCCCCCATCTTCCAGCCAGATGAGCTGCACTGCTGTGATTTGGGCATGTGCCATGTTCCTCAGGTGTGTTGGGGTCCTACTAGGTTGAAAATCGCTGCCATAGACAACACTATTTGGGTAAAGACTGACGTTTTTAATAATGAAGTCACCTTAACTTGGCCATTAGCTGAGACTTGGTAATGTTTTAGTTTTAATGAGTTTGTTCTTAGAAACGTATTTGTGTTACTGTGATCTAAACTATGTTTGAAAAGAAAATTACCAAAAATTTACATTTGTCCAAGCTTTGATACTGAATTTTAAAGCTGGGTATGTACAGAAACAGACAAAGAACTAGGAAAAGTCCAGCAGCAAAATAAAGAAACTCTATGGCATAAACGTATTTGAAAAACTTAATAATATGTCATGTAGAAGGTGACATATTGCTAACTTCCCAAGCTAAGGATGGGTAACAATCTTCATAATGTTCGGGGAGTGCATTCAATTAGGCATTTGATAATTCCATCCCTCATTAGAGATAATTGGTGTCTAGAGACTAGATTGATAGATGTTTCTAAAATTTTGCCTAGAATTATATAGAAGAAATTAGACAAGAATTATAGAAAAATCATGAACAAATTATTTAGTAAAACATTCACAGGCAGCTTACACATAAAAATACCTCTTTCCTCCTACATCATTCCAGGATTAGGTCTTATTTATGAGGATTTTTGACTCTAAAACATATTCGTAGTGGGGGCAACATGTAATGCAAAAGATCTTATTTATAAAAAATTTAACCAGTGCATAGGCCCATACAGGTTTTTATAAGTTTAATATCCTGATTTAGCAAATGAGGACATTACAGCTTGTAAGGGATGAAGCATGAACTTCTCCAAAGCCTAAACTCTGAACTATTCTGTTATATGGCTATAATAAATGCAGCTATGTGTGTGTGTCTGTGTATTTTCCTAGGACTAGGGTCTTTGGCTTTTATCAGATTCTCACAGGGTTTGTAACTTTCAGACGGGTACGATTTATTGTTTTACTGGCCAATTTGGAAACTTATATATAGTCACAGGGTTAATAGGGTAAGATTAGGACAAATATAATTAAAATTCAGAGGCTTAGCTTACTAGTAATAGAGGAAGATGTTTATTGTGTAAAAAAGAAAGCACAGCACTGACTTAGAAAATAAAACTTAACAAGAAGTCCTTGGTAACAATTTTATTAAGCCAAAACAAGAAATTAATGAGTGAGAATTAGTTGCAGAATTTCCAAGATTCAAAGTAAAGAATTGTAGGGATTAGTTGGTGACAACATATTGGTCAGATGCCACAGTATGTCGTAGTTTGGAAAGTTTCAGTTCATGACAATATTTAGCATTATTCTTGTTTAGATTGGGATTTGCATGCACCCTTATTGGCATCTGGGTAGATATTAGGAAAATCAGGACCTCAGAAACTTGTCAAATTATTTATGTTTCAGCCTCCTTTGAAATTATCTGAAACTCAAAAATCTGAAAATATTTATTGGTCTCTAATTTAGGTACCACATACAAGGACTAACATTTTCACAACCATTTCCCTAAGTGAAGAGTACTGGGCTTATATTGTTACGCACCTGCAGCATTTGACCTTGTTGATGAAAGAAGCAACAGGAATTTGGTGCCAGAGGAATTAGGCCTAGAATATTCATTAACTAACTATGTCTTTGATCTATAGACTCATATCTCCCACCTCTGTTAATCTTAAGTATAAGTAGTGTTAAGGAAACAGTAGTTAACTGTGATTTGGGGAATAAGTACTGGTGAGCTACTCACATAATGAGACAGGGATAGGATTGAAACAAGAATTCCCAACCTGAGACCCTGTACTGGTTATTCACCTCATGGTAGCCACATTTCCTTCTCATAGATTCAGGGCGGTCCAAAGAGGTTGATGTGTTAACAGTTCACAGCAAAGACGGGCAGCATGAAATGGTCATCTGATGGCTGATGGTATGAGGCCAAACTGCCCCACAGCAATTTGTGGGGAAATCCGATACTGTATTAATTCATCAGCAAATCAGCTTCCTTAGCTGAGACTTCTCTTTCTAGCTCATAAGAATCTGACGTGTTATACTCTCTTCCCCTGCAGGGCTTCCCTCTTTAGGGAGGGAAAAGTAGACCTCCTAGGAAAATTTTTTTAAAAGGCTGAGAACTGCCAGGGAAAGTGTGACTTAAAGCAAAGAAGAAGGGGGGAGAATCACACTTGCATAGATCTGTATGTGTACATATAGCCTGTGTGTGAATTGTTTGCCTATAAAAGTACAATATATGAATACGTAACTTGTAAAATAGTTATTTTTCATTAAAATTGAAGTCAACTTTTAATTCTAATTTTTTGGAAGTCTTTTTCATTTTGTAGTTGTGATTCCAGCATTTCTGAAGGATTACTTTGATCATTATTTACCATAAAGGTAAGGTTGAAAATGCTAATTAGCCAAATGTGTGCTTTATCAAACTTAAAAATATCTGATACTTTTAATAAGCATATTCAAGAGCTACAGATATACAGAGCAATAAAAAAACTGAATGTTTTATCTCCAAGATTTTAAACACACACCCCCTTTTTCTTTGCTCCTGGCTGGGGTCACTCCTGTCCTGGTGAGAGTCATACTGCTTGTCCTCTCTCAGAGCCACGGAGTAGGCTATAGATATGATTTACATGTGAATAAAGAAACAGGTGCTATTTTTAAAGAAAAGGCTTTGTATTTTTTTTTCAAAAACAAATTGACTTGAGTCATGAGTCACAAAATTTTATGTGATTTTTTTTTAATGATGTGTAAAAAAAAAGACACAATGAGTTTGTGTCAATTATACACTGGTAGATTTATACAATAAAATTAGTGAAGATGGAGTGAAATAATAATCATCATGGTGCTGGAGAGCCTATTAAAGCTTAGTTCACTAAACTCAATTTCCTTCTAGAAGCACGTTAAAACAAATATAATTTCCTAAAAAACATGTAGTGCATTAATATAATTCATGCTTCAAAGGATAACATAAGGTCTGAGTTTAAGGTTACTATCCATAGTAGATAAAATTAACTCTATTTAAAAAAAGCAGAAAACACAGGAAAGTTTGTCATCCTTTTCAGCAAACAGACTAAAGACCAAATTTGTGGTGACAAAATATAGAAAAATGTTTAGAAATCACTTAAACAGGACTTTCTTCCCACCTGGCTAACAACCTTTGATCTTTACGCTTTTATGGTAGTTGATTTATAAATAATTACCAACCTTTGGTCTCACATTTACAAAATAGATTAATGACTAGACCAATGCTTGGCGTTGTTAAAATATGTAAGTCTTCCAAAGTTGTTCATTAAATATGTGGTGGCTTGGGGAATATGGTTTTACATACAATTTTAACCCAAACAGAATAAAATACTTGGGGCTTACTTTTTTTTTTTACACTATCTATCTTATAGTAACCCCAAAGAGCGGTAATTAATCCTCAGGTGATACTGGTATTTGTAATACAAAATCTGCCATCATAAACCTGCCTGAGCAGGTTTCAGAAGCAACTCAGCAGTTACAAAGGACTTATACTAGTTTTCTCTTGCTGCTTTAACAAATTACAACAAATCTGATGGCTTAAAATGACACAAATTCGTTATTTTACAATTCAAGAAGGCAGAATTCTGAAATGGTTTCGCTTGCCTAAGATCAAGCCTGTAGCCCGGGATGCCATTCCTTCTGAAGACTCTAGGGGGAGAATCTGTTCCCTTGATTATTCAATCTTGTAGAGGCTTCCTGATTTCTTGGCTCATGGCCCCCTCCTCCATCTTTAAAGCCTGCTGTGTAGCATCTTCGCAACTCTGACTCCAACTGCCCTGCCTCTGTCTTTCACTTTAGCATGGAGTGTTGACAATGTTTTATTATTTTTTAAATTAAAATAAATATAACTTTGTACTAATAATATAGAAATACATTTACTTATTTAAAAGACTAGATAAATCTAAATTTCTTCACTTTCTCTTCCCATCCAGTCATCTCAGAACTAACCACTGTTGCTCATTTAGTTTATGACTTTTACTTTTTTTCTTTCTTTCTTTCTTTTTTTAACATCTTTATTGGAGTATAACTGCTTTACAATGGTGTGTTAGTTTCTGCTTTATAACAAAGGGAATCAGCTGTACATATACATATATCCCCATATCTGTCCCTCTTGCGTCTCCCTCCCACCCTCCCTATCCAACCTCTCTAGGTGGTCACAAAGTACTGAGCTGATTTCCCTGAGTTATGTGGCTGCTTCCCACTAGCTATCTACTTTACATTTGGTAGTATATATAAGTCCATGCCACTCTCTCACTTCGTCCCAGCTTACCCTTCCCCCTCCCCATGTCCTCAAGTGCATTCTCTACGTCTGTGTCTTTATTCCTGTCCTGCCCCTAGGTTCTTCAGAACCTTTTTTTTTCTTTTTTAGATTCCATACATATGTGTTAGCATACAGTATTTATTTTTCTCTTTCTGACTTACTTCACTCTGTATGACAGTCTCTAGGTCCATCTACCTCACTACAAATAAATCAATTTTGTTTCTTTTTATGGCTGAGTAATATTCCATTGTATATATGTGCCACATCTTCTTTATCCATTCATCTATCAATGGACACTTAGGTTGCTTCCATGTCCTGGCTATTGTAAATAGAGCTGCAATGAACATTGTGGTACATAATTCTTTTTGAATTATGGTTTTCTCAGGGTATATGCCCAGTAGTGGGATTGCTGGGTCATATGGTAGTTCTATTTTTAGTTTTTTAAGGAACCTCCATACTGTTCTCCATAGTGGCTGTATCAATTTACATTCCTACCAACAGTGCAGGAGGGTTCCCTTTTCTCCACACCCTCTCCAGCATTTATTGTTTGTAGATTTTCTGATGATGGCCATTCTGACTGCTGTGATACCTCATTGTAGTTTTGATTTGCATTGCTCTAATGATTAGTGATGTTGAGCATACTTTCATATATTTGTTGGCAATCTGTATACCTTCTTTGAAGAAATGTCTATTAAGGTCTTCTGCCCATTTTTGGATTGGGTTGTTTGATTTTTTGATATTGAGCTGCATGAGCAGCCTGAATATTTTGGAAATTAACCCTTTGTCAGTTGCCTCATTTGCAAACATTTTCTCCCATTCTGAGGAATGTCTTCTCATCTTGTTTATGGTTTCCTTTGCTGTGCAAAAGCTTTTACATTTCATTAGGTCCCATTTGTTTATTTTTGGTTTTATTTCCATTTCTCTAGGAGGTGGGTCAAAAAGAATCTTTCTGTGATGTATGTCATAGAGTGTTCTGCCTATGTTTTCCTCTAAGAGTTTTATTGTGTCTGGCCTTACATTTAGGTCTTTAATCCATTTTGAGTTTATTTTTGTGTATGGAGTTAAGGAGTGTTCTAATTTCATTCTTTTACATGTAGCTGTCCAGTTTTCCAAGCACCACTTATTGAAGAGGCTGTTGTTTCTCCATTGTATATTCTCACCTCCTTATCAAAAATAAGGTGACCATATGTGTGTGGGTTTATCTCTGGGCTTTCTATCCAGTTGAATTGATATATATTTCTGTTCTTGTGCCAGTACCATACTGTCTTGATTACTGTAGCTTTCTAGTATGGTCTGAAGTCTGAGAGCCCAATTCCTGCAGCTCCGTTTTTCTTTCTCAAGATTGCTTTGGCTATTCGGGGTCTTTTGTGTTTCCATACAAATTGTGAAATTTTTTGTTCTAGTTCTGTGAAAAATGCCAGTGGTAGTTTGATAGGGATTGCATTGAATCTGTAGATTGCCTTGGGTAGTGTAGTCATTTTCACAATGTTGATTCTTCCAATCCAAGAACATGGTATATCTCTCCATCTGTTTGTATTATCTTTAATTTCTTTCATCAGTGTCTTATAGTTTTCTGCATACAGGTCTTTTGTCTCCTTAGGTAGGTTTATTCCTAGGTATTTTATTCTTTTTGTTGCAATGGTAAATGGGAGTGTTTCCTTAATTTCTCTTTCAGATTTTTCATCATTAGTGTATAGAAATGCAAGAGATTTCTGTGCATTAATTTTATATCCTGCTACTTTACCAAATTCATTGATTAGCTCTAGAAGTTTTCTGGTAGCATCTTTAGGATTCTCTCTGTATAGAATCATGTCATCTGGAAACAGTGACAGGTTTACTTCTTCTTTTCTGATTTGGATTCCTTTTATTTCTTTTTCTTCTCTGATTGCTGTGGCTAAAACTTCCAAAACTATGTTGAATAACAGCTGTGAGAGTGGACAACCTTGTCTTGTTCCTGATCTTAGAGGAAAAGGTTTTAGTTTTTCACTATTGAGAACGATGTTGCCTGTGGGTTTGTCATATATGGGCTTTATTATGTTGAGGTAAGTTCCCTCTATGCCTACTTTCTGGAGAGTTTTTACCATAAATGGGTGTTGAATTTTTTCAAAAGCTTTTTCTGCATCTATTGAGATGATCTTATGATTTTTCTCCTTCAATTTGTTAATATGGTTTATCACATTGATTGACTTGAGTATATTGAAGAATCCTTGCATTCCTGGGAGAAAACCCCCTTAATCATGGTGTATGATCCTTTTAATGTGCTGTTAGATTCTGTTTGCTAGTATTTTGTTGAGGAGTTTTGCATCTATGTTCATCCGTGATATTGGCCTGTAGATTTCTTTCTTTCTGACACCTTTGTCTGGTTTTGTTATCAGGGTGATGGTGGCCTTGTAGAATGAGTTTGGGAGTGTTCCAAACTCTGTTATATTTTGGAAAAGTTGAGAAGGATATGTGTTAGCTCTTCTGTAAATTTTTGATAGAATTCAACTATGAAGTCATGTGGTCCTGGGCTTTTGTTTGTTGGAAGATTTTTAATCACAGTCTCAATTTCAGTGCTTGTGATTGGTCTGTTTATATTTTCTATTTCTTCCTGGTTCAGTTTCGGAAGGTTGTGTTTTTCTAAGAATTTCACCATTTCTTCCAGGTGGTCCATTTTAATGGCATATAGTTGCTTGCAGTAATCTCACATGATCCTTTGTATTTCTGCAGTGTCAGTTGTTCCTTCTTTTTCATTTCTAATTCTATTGATTTGAGGCTTCTCCCTTTTTTTCTCAATGAGTCTGGCTAGTGGATTATCAATTTTGTTTATCATTTTGTTTAGCATTTATTGTAAAGCTGGTTTGGTGGTGCTGAATTCTCTTAGCTTTTGCTTGTCTGTAAAGGTTTTAATTTTTCCGCCGAATCTGAATGAGATCCCTGCTGGGTAGAGTAATCTTGGTTGTAGGTTTTTCTCTTTCATCACTTTAAATATGTCTTGCCACTCCCTTCTGGCTTGCAGAGTTTCTGCTGAAAGATCAGCTGTTAACCTTATGGGGATTCCCTTGTATGTTATTTGTTGCTTTTCCCTTGCTACTTTTAATATTTTTTCTTTGTATTTAATTTTTGATAGTTTGATTAATATGTGTTTTGGCATGTTTCTCCTTGGATTTATCCTGTATGGGACTCTCTGCACTTCCTGGACTTGATTGACTATTTTCTTTCCCATATTCAGGAAGTTGTCAACTCTAATCTCTTCAAATATTTTCTCAGTCCCTTTCTTTCTCTCTTCTTCTTCTGGGACCCCTATTATTCGAATGTTGGTGAATTTAATGTTGTCCCAGAGGTCTCTGGGACTGTCCTCAGTTCTTTTCATTCTTTTTTCTTTATTCTGCTCTGCGGTAGTTATTTCCAGTATTTTATCTTCCAGGTCACTTATCTGTTCTTCTGCCTCAGTTATGCTGCTATTGATTTCTTCTAGAGAACTTTTAATTTCATTTATTATGTTGTTCATCATTGTTTGTTTGCTCTTTAGTTCTTCTAGGTCCTTGTTAAACGTTTCTTGTATTTTCTCCATTCTACTTCCAAGATTTTGGATCATCTTTACTATCATTACTCTGAATTCTTTTTCAGGTAGACTACCTATTTCCTCTTCATTTGTTTGGTCTGGTGGGTTCTTACCTCTCTCCTTCATCTCTGTGCGTTTCTCTGTCTTCTCATTTTGCTTAACTTACTGTGTTTGGGGTCTCATTGTCACAGGCTGCAGGTTCGTAGTTCCCGTTGTTTTTGGTGTTTACCCCCAGTGGCTAAGGTTGGTTCAGTGGGTTGTGTAGGCTTCCTGGTGGAGGGGAGTAGTGTTCTGGTGGATGAGGCTGGATGTTGTCTTTCTTGTGGGCCAGACCATATCTGGTGGTGTGTTTTGGGGTTTCTGTGAGCTTATTATGATTTTATGCAGCCTCTCTGCTAATGGGTGGGGTTGTGTTCCTGTCTTTCTAGTTTTTTGGCATAGGGTGTCCAGCACTGGCGCTTGCTGGTTGTGGAGTGGAGCTGGGTCTTAGCTTTGAGATGGTGATCTCTGGGAGAGCTTTTGCCGTTTGATATTACGTGGAGCTGAGAGGTCTCTGGTGGACCAATGTCCTGAACTCAGCTCTCCCACCTCAGAGGCACTGGCCTGACACCTAGTCAGAGCACAAGACCCTGTCAGCCACACTGCGAGGGGGGAGAGTTGAGAACGTGGGACAGTGCAGCACGGGGGCTGACTTGGGGTTTCATCTGTGGCTTCCTTCCACCCTTGGCTACTGAGCTTCAGAGAAGGCAGGAGCTTCTGCCCCATCCTTCTTCTTCCTCTTTTCCTAGACTTTTTCTATTTTTTGTTTTTAATGTGTTCACATACATTTATATGTAGTTAAAGAAGTATAGTTTGGTTTGTGGTTTTCCTTTCTTTTCTTTTTTTTTTTTTTACAAATCCTTTGGGATTTTAATATAATGACGTTGGGGTTAGAAATGAGTTCCCTCAGTGACATTAATGCATTGACAATATTTAGTCTTCCTATCCTGGAACATGGTTTATTGTTCCATTTATTTAAGCTCTTATTTTAAGGACATCAGCAAAGTTTTACTTGTTTTTTTTTTTTTTCTTTGAGGACTTTTTGGTTAGCTATATTTTGTGGTTTTTTTTGTCGTTGTTGACATGGTGAATGTAATTATTTTTTTCTATTGCATTTTCTAATGAATTATTACTGAATTGCTGGAAAGCTATTGATTTTTGTGTGTGCATTGTTCCAGTATCTAGCCATCTTGATGAATTCTGTAGGTTCTAAATGTTAAAATTTATTTCCTTGGGTACCTGGAAACCTCGGGCCTGGGGGCCATTTCTTGCTGGGAACGCATGCCTGGGCAGCCACGGGAAGCCACGGATACAGCATTACATTTAGTCTTCATGTCTCCATAGGCTCCTCTTGGCTGTGACAATTTCTCATACTTTCCTCATTTTTGATGACCTCGACAATGTTGAGGAGTAATGCCCTGTTCTAAAGTCTCAGAGTTTTCTGCTTCAGTTTGCAGAAATTGAAAGAGACAGTGGAGGAGCCACTTCAGATTCATAAAAAACCCAGCTTAGAGCTCTCACAGGAGATGGAGGCATTCAGATGCCTTTTACAGCAGGGAACTGATGTGTTCAGGTGGTTCTAATGTTTCCCAGGCCATCTCTATCACTGGGGATGGCAGGGGCAGTGCCCTGAAATTTTCCCTGGAGGAACAGAATTTAACTTTGCAACATGGATAAGAAGTAAAAATCAATATTCTCCATATGAATAGCCAATTATTTCTCTGCTATTCGTTGAAAAGACTTTCCTTCCCCCAATTGAATTGATTTTTTGCCTTTGTCAGAAGTCTTTAGAACATAGAGGGAGCTTTCCATCCTTTTTTACTTCTGGTATGGAGCGATGGAGATCTCCTCTAGCACCCAGTGCTAAGGCAACATTTCTAATTTGAATATTCCATTGGTCAGGCTGCTGCAGGCGGCCCGGCTTTAGGAAGACTACCTGGATGGCTGAAAGAGTCTTGGTGCTCCAGCCAGGTGTCAGGACTGAGCCTCTGAGGTGGGAGAGCAGAGTTCAGGAAATTGGTCCACCAGAGACCTCCCGGCCCCACATAATATCAAACAGTGAAAGCTCTCTCAGAGATCTCCTTCTCAATGCTAAGACCCAGCTCCACTCAATGACCAGCAAGCTACAGTGCTGGACACCCTATGCCAAACAACTAGCAAGACAGGAACACAACCCCACCCATTAGCAGAGAAGCTGCCTAAAATATAATAAGTCCACAGACACCCCAAAACACACCACTGGATGCAGTCCTGCCCACCAGAAAGACAAGATCCGGCATCATCCACCAGAATACAGGCACCAGTTCCCTCCACCAGGAAGCCTACACAACCCACTGAGCCAACTTTACCCACTGGGGGCAGACACCAAAAACAATGGGAACTACGAACCTGCATCCTGCAAAAAAGAGACACCAAACACATTAAGTTAAGCAAAATGAGAAGACAAAGATACACAGCAGATGACGGAGCAAGGTAAAAACCCACCAGACCCAAAAAATGAAGAGGAAATAAGCAGTCGACCTGAAAAAGATTTCAAAGTAATGGTAGTAAACGTGATCCAAACTCTTGGAAATAGAATGGAGAAAATACAAGAACTATTTAAGAAGGACCTAGAAGAACTAAAGAGCAAACAAAAAATGATGAATAACATAATAAATGAAATTAAAAGTTCTCTAGAAGAAATCAATAGCAGAATAACTGAGGCAGAAGAACAGATAAGTGACCTGGAAAATAAAATTGTAGAAATAACTACCACAGAGCAGAATAAACATAAAAGAATGAAAGGAATTGAGGACAGTCTCAAAGACCTCTGGGACAACATTAAACGCACCAACATTCGAATAATAGGGGTCCCAGAAGAAGAAGAGAAAAAGAAAGGGACTGAGAAAATATTTGAAGTATTATAGTTGACAACTTCCCTAATATGGGAATGGAAATTGTCAATCAAGTCCAGGAGGTGAAGAGAGTCCCATACAGGATAAATCCAAGGAGAAACACGCCAAGACACATATTAATCAAACTATCAAAAGTTAAATACAAAGAAAAAATCTTAAAAGCAGCAAGGGAAAAGCAACGAGTAACATACAAGGGAATCCCCATAAGGTTAACAGCTGATCTTTCAGCAGAAACTCTGCAAGCCAGAAGGGAGTGGCAGGACATATTTAAAGTGATGAAAGAGAAAAACCTACAACCAAGATTACTCTACCCAGCAAGGATCTCATTCAGATTCGGCAGAAAAATTAAAACCTTTACAGACAAGTAAAAGCTTAGAGATTTCAGCACCACCAAACCAGCTTTACAACAGATGATAAAGGAACTTTTCTAGGCAGGAAACACAAGAGAAGGAAAAGAGCTACAATAACAAACCCAAAACAATTTAAAAAAATAGTAATAGGAGCATACATGTTGATAATTACCTTAAATGTAAATGGATTAATGCTCCAACCAAAAGACATAGACTGGCTGAATGGATACAAAAACAAGACCCGTATAGATGCTGTCTCCAAAAGACGCACTTCAGACCTAGGGACAGATACAGACTGAAAGTGAGGGGATGGAAAAACTTATTCCATGCAAATGCAAATCAAAGGAAAGCTGGAGTAGCAATTCTCTTATCAGAAAAAATAGACTGTAAAATAAAGACTACTACAAGAGACAAAGAAAGACACTACATAATGATCAAGGGATTAATCCAAAAAGAAGATAAAACAATTGTAAATATTTATGCACCCAACATAGGATCACCTGAATACATAAGGCAAATGCTAACAACCATAAAAGGGGAAATCGACAGTAACACAATCATAGTAGTGGACTTTATCACCCCACTTTCACCAATGGACAGATCATCAAAAATGACAATAAATAAGGAAACACAAGCTTTAAATGATACATTAAAGAAGATGGAGTTAATTGATATGTAATGGACATTCCATCCAAAAAGAACAGAATACACATTCTTCTCAAATGCTCATGGAACACTGTCCAGGATAGATCATATCTTGGGTCACGAATCAAGCCTCGATAATGTTAAGAAAATTGAAATTGTATCAAGTATCTTTTCCGACCACAACACTATGAGACTAGATATCAATTACAGGAAAAAAACTGTAAAAAGTACAGACACATGGAGGCTAAACAATACACTACTAAATAACCAAGAGATCACTGAAGAAATCAAAGAGGAAATCAAAAAATGCCTAGAAATAAATGACAATGAAAACACGATGACCCAAAACCTATGGGATGCAGAAAAAGCAGTTCTAAGAGGGAAGTTTATAGCAATACAATACTACCTCAAGAAACAAAAAATATCTCAAGTAAACAACCTAACTTGACACCTAAAGCAATTAGAGAAAGAAGAACAAAAAAAACCCCAGGGCTTCCCTGGTGGCGCAGTGGTTGAGAATCTGCCTGCCAATGCAGGAGACACGGGTTCGAGCCCTGGTCTGGGAGGATCCCACATGCCGCGGAGCGGCTGGGCCCGTGAACCACGATTACTGAGCCTGCGCGTCTGGAGCCTGTGCTCCGTAACAAGAGAGGCCGCGATAGTGAGAGGCCCGCGCACCGCGATGAAGAGTGACCCCTGCTTGCTGCAACTGGAGAAAGCTCTCGCACAGAAACGAAGACCCAACACAGCCAAAAATAAATAAGTAAATAAATAAAAAATAAAAATAAAGGAATTCCTTTAAAAAAAAAAAAAAAAACCCCAAAGTTAGCAGAAGGAAAGAAACCATAAAGATCAGATCAGAAATAAATGAAAAAAATTGAAGGAAACAATAGCTAAGATCAATAAAACTAAAAGCTGATTCTTTGAAAAGATAAAAAAAATTATTAAACCACTAGTCAGACTCATCAAGAAAAAAGGGAGAAGACTCATATCAACAGAATTAGATATGAAAAAGGAGAAGTAACAGCTGACACTGCAGAAATACAAAGGATCATGCGAGATTACTGCAAGCAACTATATGCCATTAAAATGGACCACCTGGAAGAAATGGAGAAATTCTTAGAAAAACACAACCTTCCGAAACTGAACCAGGAAGAAATAGAAAATATAAACAGACCAATCACAAGCACTGAAATTGAGACTGTGATTAAAAATCTTCCAACAAACAAAAGCCCAGGACTCCAAGGCTTCACAGTTGAATTCCATCAAACATTTAGAGAAGAGCTAACACCTATCCTTCTCAACTCTTCCAAAATATAGCAGAGTTTGGAACACTCCCAAACTCATTCTACAAGGCCACCATCACCCTGATAACAAAACCAGACAAAGGTGTCAGAAAGAAAGAAATCTACAGGCCAATATCACGGATGAACATAGATGCAAAACTCCTCAACAAAATACTAGCAAACAGAATCTAACAGCACATTAAAAGGATCATACACCATGATTAAGGGGGTTTTCTCCCAGGAATGCAAGGATTCTTCAATATACTCAAATCAATCAATGTGATAAACCATATTAACAAATTGAAGGAGAAAAATCATAAGATCATCTCAATAGATGCAGAAAAAGCTTTTGAAAAAATTCAACACCCATTTATGGTAAAAACTCTCCAGAAAGTAGGCATAGAGGGAACTTACCTCAACATAATAAAGTCCATATATGACAAACCCACAGGCAACATCATTCTCAATAGGGAAAAACTAAAACCTTTTCCTCTAAGATCAGGAACAAGACAAGGTTGTCCACTCTCACCACTACTATTCAACATAGTTTTGGAAGTTTTAGCCACAGCAATCAGAGAAGACAAAGAAATAAAAGGAATCCAAATCAGAAAAGAAGAAGTAAAACTGTCACTGTTTGCAGATGACATGATACTATACATAGAGAATCCTAAAGATGCTATCAGAAAACTACTGGAGCTAATCAATGAATTTGGTAAAGTAGCAGGATATAAAATTAATGCACAGAAATCTCTTGCATTTCTATACACTAATGATGAAAAATCTGAAAGAGAAATTAAGGAAACACTCCCATTTACCATTGCAACAAAAAGAATAAAATACCTAGGAATAAACCTACCTAAGGAGACAAAAGACCTGTATGCAGAAAACTATAAGACACTGATGAAAGAAATTAAAGATGATACAAACAGATGGAGAGATATACCATATTCTTGGATTGGAAGAATCAACATTGTGAAAATGACTATACTACCCAAAGCAATCTACAGATTCAAAGCAATCTCTATCAAACTACCAATGGAAATTTTCACAGAACAAAAAATTTCACAATTTGTATGGAAACACAAAAGACCCCGAATAGCCAAAGCAATCTTGAGAAAGAAAAACGGAGCTGGAGGAATAGGGCTCCCAGACTTCAGACTATACTACAAAGCTAGAGTAATCAGGACAGTATGGTACTGGCACAAGAACAAAAATATATATCAATTCAACTGGATAGAAAGCCCAGAGATAAACCCACACACATATGGTCACCTTATTTTTGATAAGGAGGCAAGAATATACAATGGAGAAACAACAGCCTCTTCAATAAGTGGTGCTTGGAAAACTGGACAGCTACATGTAGAAGAATGAAATTAGAACACTCCCTAACATCATACACAAAAATAAACTCAAAATGGATTAAAGACCTAAATGTAAGGCCAGACACAATAAAACTCTTAGAGGAAAACATAGGCAGAACACTCTATGACATACATCACAGAAAGATTCTTTTTGACCCACCTCCTAGAGAAATGGAAATAAAACCAAAAATAAACAAATGGGACCTAATGAAATGTAAAAGCTTTTGCACAGCAAAGGAAACCATAAACAAGATGAGAAGACATTCCTCAGAATGGGAGAAAATGTTTGCAAATGAAGCAACTGACAAAGGGTTAAGTTCCAAAATATACAGGCTGCTCATCAGCTCAATATCAAAAAATCAAACAACCCAATCCAAAAATGGGCAGAAGACTTTAATAGACTTTCCTTCAGAGAAGGTATACAGATTGCCAACAAACATATGAAAGGATGCTCAACATCACTAATCATTAGAGAAATACAAATCAAAACTACAATGAAGTATCACCTCACACCAGTCAGAATGGCCTTCATCAAAATATCTGTAAACAATAAATGCTGGAGAGGGTGTGGAGATAAGGAAACCCTCTTGCACTGTTGGTGGGAAGGTAAATTGATACAGCCACTATGGAGAACAGTATGGAGGTTCCTTAAAAAACTAAAAATAGAACTACCATATGACCCAGCAATCCCACTACTGGGCATATACCCTGAGAAAACCATAATTCAAAAAGAGTCATGTACCACAATATTCACTGCATCTCTCTTTACAATAGCCAGGACATGGACAAAACCTAAGTGTCCATTGACAGATGAATGGATAAAGAAGATGTGACACATATATACAATGGAATATTACTCAGCCATAAAAAGAAACACAATTGATTTACTTGTAGTGAGGTAGATGGACCTAGAGACTGTCATACAGAGTGAAGTAAGTCAGAAAGAGAAAAACAAATACCATATGCAAACACATATATATGGAATCTAAAAAAAAAGAAAATGGTTCTGAAGAACCTAGGGGCAGGAGAGGAATAAAGATGCAGATGTAGAGAATGGACTTGAGGACACAGGGAGGGGGAATGTTAAGCTGGGACGAAGGGAGAGATTGGCATGGACATATATACACTACCAAATGTAAAATAGATAGCTAGTGGGAAGCAGCCACATAGCACAGGGAGATCAGCTTGGTGCTTTGTGACCACCTAGAGGGGTGGGATAGGGTGGGTGGGAGGGAGATGCAAGAGGGAGGAGATATGGGGATATATGTTTACTTATAGCTGATTCACTTTGTTATACAGCAGAAACTAACACACCATTGTAAATCAATTATACTCCAATACAGACGTTTAAATAAATAAATAAATAAATAAAAAATAAAGATGTTAAAAAAATAAAATTTATTTTCTTAGTTGTTTTATAGAGGCAATTAATTTATCTGAAAATGATGAGAATTTTACCATGAACCATCCTTTACCAGAACTATATACTTTCATCAGTGCATTTAAGACTGTAAATTTACTCCTGGGTTCCATATTAGCTGCATCTAACAAGTTTTGATATGTAGTATTTGTTTGTTGTTCAGTTCTAAATATTGCAGTCCACTTTTTTTTTTATTGTGATAAGAACAGATACCATGAGATCTACCCTGAACAATTTTAAAAGTATACAGTGCAGTATTGTTAACTGTAAGCGCAATGTTGTACGGCAGATCTCTAGAACTTTTTCATCTTGTATAACCGAAACTTTATATCTGTTGAACAGCGACTCCCCAATTTCCCCCTTCCCTCAGCCCCTGGAAACCACCATTCCACTTTCTGCTTCTGTGAATTTGACTAGTTTATCTGCCTCCTATAAATGGAATCATGCAGTATTTTTCCTTCTGTGACTGGTTTATTTCACTTAGCATAATATTCTCAAGGTTCATCCATGTTGTCATATAAGGCAGGGTTTCTTCCTATTTTATGGTTGAATGATATTCCATTGTATGTATATTTCACATTTTCTTTATCCATTAATTGGTAAATGGACATTTAGGTTGTTTCCACATCTTGGCTATTGTGAATAATACTGCAATGAACATGAGAGTGCATACATATTTTTGAGATTCTCGTTTCAATTTTTTTGGATAAATACCCCAAAGTGGGATTGCTGGATCATATGGTACTTCTATTTTTAATTTTTTGAAGAGCCTCCACATTGTTTTCCATAGCAGCTGCACCATTGTACATTCCAATTAACAGAGTACAAGGGTTCCAATTTCTCCACATTCTTGTCAACACCTACTTTTTTTTTTTTTTTTTTTGGTAATGGAAATCCTAACAGACATGAGATGATACCTCATGTGGTTTTCATTTGCATTTCACTAATGATTACTGATGTTGAGCATTTTTTCATATACATGTTGGCTATCTGCATCTTCTTTCAAGAAATGTCTGTTAAAATTCTTTGCCCATTTTTAAATTAGTTTATTTGATTTGTCCTTTTTAAAATTAATTAATCAATTTTAATTAATTTATTTATCTTGCCTTTGTGATGTAGGAATTCCTTATATATTTTGGATATTAACCCCTTATCAAATACATGGTTTGCAAATATTATCTCCCACTCCATTGGTTGTCTTTTCACTCTGTTGATTGTTTCCTCTGCAGAGCAGAAGGTTTTTAGTTTGCTATAGTCCCACTTGTCTATATTTGTTTTTGTTACATTCTATTTTGAATGGGATCTCTCCCTCTCCCTGTTAAATATTCCCCCCTATCTCCCTTAGATTTATAATTACCCCTTCCAGGCCCCCTAGGGTTCTTATTCTAGAAACAGGTGGTGTTTTAGGACTCCTTTTCTGTGGCGACATTGAAAGTATCAGAGATGCTGTCACCCAACCAGCAATTCCTGTGTCTTGGCCTAGGTCGTTGTCCTCCCACCTCCTTCCTTAGTTGCAACTCTAAATAGGGCACATCTGTAGCATTTTTAGCTTCCTTTGCCTCTTTAGATGAGCCCCATCATAGCCACTGATTTTAAGGAATAAGCCTTATTTTGATTACGTGCAAAACTTTCAGTTCCAAGTACCTCATAGGAGCTGAACTTCTACCACCTATATCTGATTTTGGATTTTAACACCAGCAAACCTGCACCATCAGCCCTGCTCAATGCTGTGTTTCTGGTTTGTGAAGTTGTTAATATTGTTTTTGAATGTAGCTGGTTTTGCTTATTTTTTCTGTTTATGTTTTATCTGTCACTGGAGCAGAGAGATTCCATTAAATTATGGCCTTCCCCTCTGCTTCTCTTGGTCAGAGACTGCTCCTCCTGCGTGCCCTGTTGGCTTCACTGCTCACTGTGTCACCATCACTCTGCACCTTCAGGGTTGCTTGTTTCTGGTTTTCAGAGGAAGACCAGCTCCTACTCAGAGAGGCAGAAAGGCTGACTCACTACCATTACATCTAAACCTAGTTCTTTAAGGTGTTCCCAGATCTTGCTCTTTCAATTACCCTCTGGTCTTTGCGCTCTCTTTCTCTGCTGCTTCCCTTTCTGAATGAAAATGTGCTAAAGCCTCCTTTTGATAAGAGAAAACAAACAAAAACCAAGAACAAACAACAAATATTTCTTTCCTTAACCCTGCTACTCCCTTGAAAGATATGGCTCTTTCTTTCTCTTTAGTGTTAAACATTTTAGAGGAATATTGCGTAGTAGCTAAGTCTAATTCTTTTACTCCCATCTCATTATGCTGTTTGCAATCTGGCTTCTATTATAAGCAAACTTCCCTCTCAAAAGTCATTAATAAATCCTTATAGACCAAACACAGTGGCCATTTCTTGGTTTTCATCTTTCTTAACCTCTCTGTAGGACACAAAGGAGCTGTTCACCCCTTTCTGCTTATAACTCATCCCTACTTCTATATGTCTTCCCCTGAGGTCCTTTGCTCACCCTTAGTCATTCTCTATCTATACGTTTCCCCTTGGCATCTTCAGTTGCTGTCATTTTTACCTTTTAAACACATGACCTAAAAAATTTCTTTGTAAGCAACTGTTTCACATCTTTTCAGAAGTAGTGAGTAGTGACTAGCAGTAGTCTTAGAAAGAGTTTTGGAGCCAGATAGAGCCTAACTCTGCCACTGAGCAATGTTCTCACTGAAAATGTGGCTAATATTTAATACATGCTGGTGGATTTTTGTCACAATTAACTGAGATAGCATGTAAAGAGTAAAGGCACTGAATTGGAGCTCACACTATTAGTTCCTTTTTCTCTTCTCCCTTACAGAAAGAGGCAGATCTTATATAAATTCAATAAGCACAAAAATGTCCAGTCCCATATATCATATACCCTTATCTCTATCTAGTACTTCTTACTCTCTGTTGAGACATCTCTAACTAGGTGCCCAAACAGGGCAGCCTCAATTTCAGTGTCCCAAAGTGAATTTATTATCTTCCCCACTCTTTGTCTTTACCTGAAGTTATGTTTCTAGTAATCATGGCGAACTTCTGTTATGTGATCTGTCTTGGCCCCATTGTGTAATTTGGTCCTGATTCTATACCCACAGTGTATCTTGCATCCATCCACTATTTTACTGCCTGAAATCACTATCCTAGCTTAGAACTTTATAGCCACTTTTGAAGGCTAATGCAAGTAGATTCAAACTATGCTTTAGAAAGATGAATCTGGCAACAGGGCTTGAAATTAAAATTGACCCTTGAACAACACAGTTTTGAACTGCATGGGTCCACTTATACAGAGATTTTTTTTTTCCCAAGGTCAAATACCACAGAACTACATGATCCTCGGATGGTTGAATCCATGGATACAGAGTGCTGACTATAAAGCTATAGGCAGATTTTCAACCACGTAGAGTATGGGTGCCCCTAGCTCCTACATTGTTCAAGGGTCAACTACATAAGTATATATACACAGATATATGAAAATATCTGAAAAATATCAGAAACTATAAAAATTTCAGAAGTAATTATTTATCTATAATAGGTTCACCATTAGAATTATCTTTAAAAGAAAAATTTTAATCTAAATAAAGGGAAAAAACCAAAAATGATACCCTACCTTCACAGTTTATTCAGTGAATGGCCCCATTTTTGTTCAAGTAGCCAATTGGATCATATGTCCAAGGGCCTCTTGATGGTACTTTTATTTTGGTGAGTCAGCAATGCTTGATCCTATATTCAGAGGGCTTAGTTGCAGCCCCAATTATCAAGAGTGTTGATGTTTCATAAGAACTCCCAGTTGATGGTATTCTGACTCTGTGGTGACAGAGCCTTCTTCAGAGAAAAGGCTTAACAGCTTATTAACTACTACATATTTGAAAAATCACTTTTAGCAGTATATTTGATTACACGTCTACCTTAAGAATTGTTTTGCTTTTTAAAAAATACAATCAATGTTGAGCTGCTTTTAATGCACAACCCATAGTTATTTTAGCAAAATGTAGTAAAAATAACTTAGCCTGCCACCAAAAAATACTGTTTTAAGGATACTGAGGTGCTCATTTTTGATTCTCTCATTCCCCCACCCCCAATATATACATGAAAATAAGTTCAAAGTGGCTGCCTGAATCCCCAAAGTCTCTCAGAAAAAAATGAAATCTTCTTTTCCCAGACCACAGTGTAGTGAAATAAATTAGTATAATGATTTATGTTTACTGTTTTAGTCAATTCTGATAGAGATTATAGAGACAAAATGACAAACTGCCTTAGTGGTAAACTTAAATCATGTCAGCCAATCTTTAGTTTTTCCTTACTCTAATTGCTCCTCCTGTTCATTTATCTTCCCAGGCAATCTTGGGAAGAAATACTAGTTCAATCAGTGCATGTGCAAACCACCGGAGATAAAGTTTAGTCTAATTTGTCTCACTAAATTGTAATGCCTCTAGTAAACAAATCTTGGTTTGAAAGGAGACTAGAGAAATCTGAATAATTATGGTGCAAAATGCTCTCTTTTTGAATTTCGAAAGATACCGTTTATATACATGTTGCTGTCTCTCCACTCCTACCTCTATACTTCTTTCCTTGTTGTTTTTGAAAGCATGTCCTATTTCCAAATTAGAACCAAGAATTGCATGCAGTATCTTTACTCACACAGCTCAGGACCTGCTCACTATAAAAGTAAAAGATATAGACTTAAAAAAAAAAATCCAGCTGTGTTCTACACTGAAAAAGTCTAGGTTGAGAAGTGACTTTTATAGGGATAATAAAGAGATTCCAGTTTAAAGTGGAGATAAAACCTCTAGCTACAGGAAGATGACTTTGAAGCATGGAAGCTCTTAGGTGATGAGAACGGGGTTATGAGTGTGTGTTCTTTGTTTCAACAGCAAATCTTTATAATGGGCTTATTAGGTGCCAAAAAGTGGGCTACATCACTTTTCATTTGGGGGAACTATGGAATCCAGGGAAATGGGCTTTGTCGCTTTCTGTTTTTTATTGAAGTGTCACAGAATATCATCTCCATGTTAGAAAACATATCAAATGAGGGTGATTATGATGAAAGTATTTTAATTATTTTTTTTTCTCTTCACACAGAACAAGCTGACTTCTCTGAGTTCTCTCTGGATCTATCAGAGAGAAGACTGAATCTGAGCTGTTAAGCGCTGCTGAAGACAAGGTGGGTGGCCTTGTCAACAACACTGGGGTAGAAATTACTAGAATGTAGCAGCCTCCACTCGCGTAAGGAGGAGAAAGTCTCTAAAGCCCAGGGTGGTGTGTGGAAGTCACAGCATTTGTTTGCTGCGCCCCACAGAAGTTCCGGGTGTGACTCCCTAGGATCTTCAGATGAGGGTCGCTTATCAGGCCAAGCTCGGCAGCATACCCCAAATCAGCAAGATGGGTTTTCATGCTTGTCATGAACTGTTAGAACCAAGGGATCTTAGATGCCATCTTTAAAATGAGAACATTGGATATAAAGGAGACGCTAGTCTAGAAAAGATTAGGGAATTTCTTAAGGTCATATGGGAAATAAGGTAGAGAGCTAGGACAGAAACTGGGGTCCTACCAAACCAGGAGGACTGACCCCAGGCTCTCTAGACCCACCCTTAGGATGGAACAAGAACGAAGCAAACCAGAGAAGCACATTTAAAGAAAGAGAAGGCTTGAAATATTAAAGCAAACTTTACTCTTTCCTGACTACAAGAGTCATTTTCATGCCAACATACTTGGACTTGGATGACTAACACGTTTGCTTTGAGTTTTCTCTTTCAGAGGACTGACAGAGTGATTAATTAACCACTGGGTACAAATCACTCTGGCAGGAGCTTTGGGGAAAACAGAGAAGGCCATGGCAGGACCTCAGGAAGCTCACAGTCTAGCAGACAAGATGGACTGGACATGTAATTAACCAGCCACGGTGCTGAGTCAAAGAAATCAAGGGGATAACTACAAGTTATTTGTAGAACTATTGTGAAAGAATGGATTATTGGACATAAAATTTCTCTTTATTAGTGGATCTTCACTGTGCAGGAAGAAAAGTTAATGGCTTATATATTGGTGAATAACACACCCAGGGTGAGGTGATGTAATTCACATGACTATCAGTGAAGTTGCACTAGTGCTTGCCTGTCCCTATTTTTCTAGCTCAAAAGATAAAAGAATGTGCAATTTGTACAGACAAGAAACGAACAGACCCATTGCTTTCTTATATTTTACAATTTAAATGGTCAGTTTAATATACATGTAATAGTGTTATCATATTTCTCCTTTGCAGGTCTTTGTTGCAGAGAGATGCATGGCCCCACCAATGCAATGTTTATGGGGGAGCTACCATTGATCAAATACTGCTATGTGCCAGGCATTGTCATGGGCACTTTGATGTATTTTATCTCATGTACTCATCACAGCAGTCCTATAAATAATTGTTACTATCTCCATTTTACAGATGAGAAAATTGGATTTTAGAGAGGGTAAGTAATGTGCCCAAGATCACATAGCTAATAAATACCAGAGCAGGAATTTTAACCAGATCTGAAGACCCCCATATCCATGCTCTTCTCCCTCATCCCACTGTTAAAGCATGATGCTTTGGAGAATAGAGAAGGAAATCAATCATCTAAACCAACAAAGAAGGAAAGATCTTTCACAGAAGAGTGAACAGGAGGGAGTATGATTTTGACAGTCAGCAGTCAGAAGGAAGCAGGAATGAGGAAAGAGTGTGTGGCACTCAGAGGCACAGACACTACGAATGACCATGCACATGTCTTCTGTCTTATTCTGCTAAGATACCTGGGCCAGAGCAGCATTTACTATCTGAGAATAAAGATGAGTACATGTGGATTTGTACCCTTTCCTTCTGCATGCTCAAGCAGAAGAGGGGAAGACTGAGGGGGTAGGTTTGAGTTAGAACCCACATTTGTGTACAAGCTGAGGACTTTGGCAGTGAGACCAGAGGCAATGAGCATACTATGCAACCAGGCTAGGTTAGAGGGAGAAAGGAAGGGACCAGCTTGGAATCTTTACATATGCAACATTATATCCTTACGCTCAGGTTGGATGGTAAATTTTGCTTGTTTGCTATTTCAGCAACAAAGTGTTTCTATTAAAGGAAAACAACTTCAATATTTAATAGGGGATGTTATCTTTTATTAAAGACCCTATCAACAACAACGAAACAAACAACCACAACAAAAACTTGAACAAAGAAAGGACCTTAAAGCAAAGTATTTTAGTATCAGACAACAGTCACAAAATGTTTTGAGAACTTTCTGTGTTTAGATAGGAAATCCTTTTTTGTAATTAAGAAATTAAAGAGGAAAGATAAAAGAATCTTCGCTTCTGTATGAGTGAGGACATAACTCATGCCAAACCTCTGAATTCTTATCACTTTCCCAGGATACCCATTTATCATGGTCATCTATCTAGTTATCAGGCCTGTGAGAGGAAAACATCAAAAAGCATGAGCAATCTTGATCCCTTGAAAAACCCCGATATTGGGCATGACCCTTCAAAAGGCATTATCATCAAACAGAAGCTATGTCAACTCCCTCACATGGCCAGAGGTTATAATGCTAAAGATTAAAGACTTGATGCTACAGGGAAAACAGGAGAAGCTACATTTGAAAAAAAGATAAATTTCCTCTTTTTTCTGAGCTCTTTTCATGATTGTTCTCTGCAACTTACTTCATACAGAATTTCTTGGCAGCAGTTTTCTGAAGGAAAAAGCTTAAGGAAAAAATATGTTGTCAAAAATTTAAAGAATTATTTATTTATTTTATTTTTTCCAGGATCTCAAAGCCTATCTTCCTCCCTTCAATGCTAAAATTCAAAGACACCAGAATGAGAAAGAACTGAAGACTTGGTTGGTAGAAAAGGTATGGAATAGGATTCCACGTGGCATCGTTGGATGCACCATTATAAAATTTCAAAGCCTCAAACCAGTCCTAATGTCAATGCATTTTACAGAAACTGATGGGCTAGGTAGCTGGGATTCTCAGCTTTTATTGCAGGGAGCTCCTATCTGAAGTGTAACCACCACCTGTGTATCATCCTGATGCATGCTGAGTAGAGAGTAACTGAGCAACCACATTTGAGCTCTTGCTACCAGAGGAACGTTCTACAGCATTATCCGGGAAGTCCACTGGCGTCCACAGATCTATCCCTAGCAGAGAGGATGAAATCTTCTCTGTGTGCTGGCCCGTGGAGGAACGCTCATCCTATAGTGAGAAATGGTGGGCACAGCCTTGCAGGTGCGAGGGCTGGAGTTAGGCAGCAGCACGGCACAGCTGCATTTGCAGTGCCCACTGGAAAGAAGCGTAGCCTTCTGTGGATAACACCCGGAGGAGCTGAGAGTATGTCTTGACTAAGTGCACAAAAAAGGTGAATAGTGTGAAACAGAAAGCAGGGAGACTAAACCTCAGAGAACACAAAGGAGGATCCTGGTTTAATCAGACTAACTCAGAACTATCCACTTAGTCACACTAGGTAAAGGTTCGTTTGCAGGTTCTTTAGTGGGGAGGAAAAGGAATCTGACCTCAGCGCCTCTGTATCTTTTTTTTAGAGCATGGGGTCTACACCTGAGACATGTGAACCTGAGGTTCCTCAGATGGCCTCAGGGGGACCAGGAACCTTTAAAGTTGTTTGAAGAACCTGTGATGTTGTTGTATAAATGTGCCTTTCCTTCTGAGGAAACAATTTTCAAATGTGACTAGAACCCAAAAAAGGTTGACTGCTGCTTTAATACTTATTGTATATATAGGTAAGTACATTGTTCTTACGCAGGGTGGGTTAGCCATAACGCAGTAATCATTCTCAACACATCTTTTCCTGTCTTAATTTTCATAGTCTTGAATTCAAAGACTCTTCTAAGTTTTTCCGCATTGTTATATGAAATAGGGGAACTGCCTTGTTATGGGCAACAACAGTTTGATTCTCTGGACAAAGCCAGAGAAACAGCCCCCTTACTGAAGTGACCTAATGAAGTTTGATTCCATCTGAATATGCAATAATTACAGCCAAAGCTTGCAAACTCAGATGCAGCCTGCAGAAGGTCAAGCCATAAGGTAATAAAAGGCAGTGAAAACTCACCTTTTGTCTTGGGAGACTATGAGGAACTGGGCAGCACATGCCAGGGGCAGCCAAGACTCAGCTCCAGAGGTTACTATGATGGGATGCTTGTCCAGTGTTGCCTGATCTTCCAGATTTCCAAGGAGATCTAGAGACATGGATTTTTAACAGAATTTCTGTTATATTAAAGCTACCCAGGAAAAGCATTATAAAGATGTATGAATCTTTACTTGATGCGTGACTGAGCTATAAATCTTAGTTTTGGATAACGTGGATTAAATGCTTTTAAAAGACTTCTAAAATTTATCTTTAAGATTTATAAAACTCTACAAATACTTTAACTTAAAATGACAATATGTGAGAACAGGTAGACGGGTGGAAGCCCATTTCTCTCTGAAGATGTAGTCGATGATATTGTCTGCATGATAGAGAATGTCACTAGGAAGAAGCCCAAGAAGAGCAAGCCTTCAGGTGCTTGGGGGAGATGTGAACTTGATCCATGTTGTCTGCAGTGGACAGATATAACCTGTGATGTTACTAATTCTGAAGAGTAGCTGATATTATTTTAGAGGGAAGTTTTACTGTATCTGGCTAGAGAAATGACACAGCAATGAGGCAGCAAAGAAGGGACAAAAAGGAAACTGAAACTGTAGAGAGCCCATGCTGCAGGCCTTTTCCTTCCCTCCTGAGAGGGGAAGAGCCGGGAATCACAAGCCTGAGCAGCAGCAGCCAGGTGTAGAGGGCTCGATACCTAGTGAATAGGAAAGCAGGGGGTGCTCATTTTGGCAATAGAGGTGCCTCTACTACACATGAGGGTTGAGTTTCTAGTTTGCCCTGGGATACTTACCAAGCCTATAGACTCAGCATATCACACCTGACTCAGACACACCCAGGAGACATTTATTCTCCCAAGCCCAGTATCTAAGGGCAATGTTAGAGGAGACCCTTAGAGATCATATGAGGTTTGCATTCTGTTCTTGCAGAAATTCAATGCTTAAAAAAGGCTGATTTCACAGTTGACTAACCTGTAATCCCTTTGCTTTAGTTCCAGCCTGAAGAGTCATAGTGTGTTTAGTGTGTTCTAAAAGACTTCTCTTTATGGAAGGAAATATGGCATTATTTTATATGCACTGGAACTCCGTTCTAAAGGACACTCACAGGTGTCCATTGTGAGGGCCATGCCTAAGAGAAGGACACTATATCATCTTTGTTGAACTGACTGTCCAAATATTTTGTTTATTTGATTCCAACAGGGGTATTAAATGTCCTTTATTTGATTCCAACAGGGGTATTAAATGTCCTCTCCTCACCCTGGCCTGCAGAATGTGGTTACCCTGCACTGGCAGGGTGGTATCAAGAGAGATGGCAAACATAAAATGTTCACAAAGAGTGGCATAGGGTTGCCCAGTAGCCAGTCACTAACAGCAATGATGTGCAAGATAGGGAGATACTGGTAAATGAAATCTTTGTTCTTTTAGAATTTGCAATTGACTTGTCACCCAAGGAGCCTTTAGTAGAATCTGATTATGGTGCTGGTATCTGAGCACAGGGATAATATCCAGTTCAGTGGCTAGGTTGAGAGGAGTGGCTTCCAGCATTATAGACAAAGAGACACCTGCTTTGACCTCTAATAGTGTCAGATCTTAGTTACTCTGATGGTCTTTTTGATGTATTAAGTTGGCTAAGCTACAGACCCCAGTTATTCAATCAAACACTAATCTAGGTGTTGCTCAGAAGGTATTTTGAAGATGTGATTAAAGTCCATAATCAGTTGACTCTAAAAGAGATTATCCTAGTTAATCTGAGTGGCCTGATTCAATCAATTGAAAGGTCTCAAAGGCAGAGCTGAGGATTTCCTGAAGTAGAAGAAATTGCCCCTGCGGACAGTGTATGCCCAGGAGTTGCCCTTCCTGATGGCCTGCCATATGGATTTTGGACTTGCCTAACCAGCTCTGGCAGTTGCCTAAACCAACTCCTTGCAATAAATCTCTTAATATATACCTTCCACTGGTTCTGCTTTCCTAGTTGAACTTTTTTTTTTAAATTAATTAATATATTTATTTTTGGCTGCGTTTGTTCTTCATTGCTGGGCTTTCTCTAGTTGCAGTGAGCGGGGGCTACTCTTCGTTGCAGTGCAGGGGCTTCTCATCACGGTGGCTTCTCTTGTTGTGGAGCACAGGCTCTAGGCACACAGGCTTCAGTAGTTGTGGCATGTGGGCTTCAGTAGTTGTGGCTCGTGGGCTCTAGAGAGCAGGCTCAGTAGTTGTAGCGCATGGGCTTAGTTGCTCCGCGGCATGTGGGATCTTCCCAGACCAGGGATCAAACCCATGTCCCCTGCATTGGCAGGCGGATTCTTAACCACTGCGCCACCAGGGAAGTCCTTCTAGTTGAACTTTGACTGATCGAGTCACCTACTGACTAACTTCCTCTTGGACTGTGTAGCTTTGGCCTCATTTTTCATAAACATGTCTTAGCCCACAAAACTTTAAAAAACAAACTAGTTTCAGGTTGTTTCTTTTAATCAAGATATAGCTGAATTAGAAAAAAACTTTAATAAATTGTCACTTAATAGAGTCAATAACATTTTTGAATTTTTGTGACTAGTGATCTATTTGTACTTATTTACACCATCTAATTTTGTGTTTTCTGTTGACACATTTATTTTTTATTTGCTTCCCCTTCCCCTCTTTTTTCTGCATTTTATTGGATTGTTAAAAAATTTCAAAATTTTTCCTACTGTTTTGCTGGTTTGAAATCTATGCAATGCATCTACCTTCTTTCAGTGGTCACTATTATTTTATATCTATATTTATTTATATTTTTAGTAACAAAAGATTAAGTTATTCATTATTTATAGACTTTTCCCAAACATGCCGTGGAACTTATTCGGTTTTAAATACCATCAAACAATCCCAAACCAATTATTGTTATTTTTTCTAGAGCTTTAGTTTTATTATCAATATTTTTATATATGCTAATATTGTTTTGATTAATTTTCAGAGTAAACTATTAATTCTTTTCCCCGTACATGAATGAAGGCCATCTAGGCCTTGAATTTAACTTTCTATTATAGACTTTTCAATATTTGACATGATCTCAACTATTAAAATTCTCAAGATATGTCTTAAACAGTGTAACCCGGAAATGCTCTAAAATTTCACAAAACACAACCAAAAGATGAGTAAACTAGAATTGCAAGCTTAATTCATTACATTTTCCAAGGGGCATTCTGTCCCTTTTCATGAATTTCTAGAATCTTGCACCCATAGAATCAGAAACGAATAGAAAAGAATAATGAGGCATCCACAAATGCCTTCAAAATATCTGGAAACAAAAGGTTAACCTTTAGTGGTGTTAGACAAAATTTTAATATGACTTACATATGGAGATACAGATTATATAGTATAAGACAGCATTTAATATGCAAAAAGAAGTTCCTTTTCCTTAAACTTTTTTTTCAGAGACATAAAATTGTTCCTTAATTAAGAGTCAAATTTTTAAACCACTACTAATTAAACCAATGTTATTATTGAGAAAGATTGCATATCTCAATCCATTGATTCACACAAAGTAACAGCCATTATTACACTGAATTCAAACCTTCTGGGAAAGCAGAACACAAACCCTGAACTTAAATAAGATTCAGAGTTATCCTAAAAATGGTGTAAGTCAATATTTAATCAATCAGAACAAATCTGTTTTTGTATAAAAATTTAAACACACAAAATGAACACCTTGAGACACTTTCGGAATATATGAAAGCAAAGAATTTCCAAATAGACACAGTCTTAGCTTATGAGTAAAGCCCTCCGTTGTTGTGGGCTTCAGAAGAGCAGCGCAGTGTAGACAAAGCATGATAGGGCCATAGATCACAGTAATAACATTTGCAATAAACAATAACAGAACAAAGCAGACATCTATAAGAATCCCACTAGGAATTTACGTTATCCATAATTTTTCTTTACATTTGAGAAACTATGGCAGGAAAGGCCATTACATTCAATGGCACCAATTAATTTCTGCAACTTTTAATGACATCTTTCTGAGTAAAAACCTCACATAATGCCCTGAGCACATGATTGATAGCAGCTTATGTTTGATTTGTACTGGATTCCTGATTTTTTTTAGTATTTTTAAAGAGTCCCTCTGCAGCCAATCAAGCAATCAACATGAAATACTCAGATTCTCTCTTGAAAAGTACAAGAAAAAAGAAAAGACAATGTGGCTTCTTTCCTGGGCCAACAGAGCACTAGTGATGTTATTTAAGTAGTTTTCTGGATGATGGATTACAGAGATTTTTATTCCAAGAGAAAATGATAGTCAAAGAAAACCATTTAATTCTTGTTCTTTGCAGGATATCAGAGTATAACACTACTCTTAAACATGGGTTTGTAATACACAATTTCCCTTTATTGACTTCCCTAGACTTTAGCAAAAAGTATTTCTTAATATCTTAGAAAATATTCCAAGTTCGTAATATCAGTGAAAGGATTTAAACTGAACAAATAGGACCACACAAGAACTCACATATGTTTTTAGTGGGCATGATGATGGGAAATGAATCCTTGATTAGCATGGGGTTTGGAATAGAACTTCTCTTTCCTTTAACCATAAAAGCTCCAGTCAAACTTTGGTTGAGTAGTTTAAAAAATAATCTAAGGGGCTTCCCTGGTGGCGCAGTGGTTGGGAGTCTGCCTGCTAGTGCAGGGGACACGGGTTCGGGCCCTGGTCTGGGAGGATCCCACATGCCGCGGGGCGGCTGGGCCCGTGAGCCACAATTGCTGAGCCTGCGCATCTGGAGCCTGTGCTCCGCGGCAGGGGAGGCCGCGATGGTGGGAGGCCCGCGCGCCGTGATGAGGAGTGGTCCCCGCTTGCCGCAGCTGGGGAGGGCCCTCGCACAGGGGCGGAGACCCAACACAGCCAAAGGTGAATAAAATAAATAAATTAAAAAAAAAAAAAAAAAATCTAAGATAGTGAGTATATCTAGTGGTGTGCTGGTAAGTGCAAGGATCCTATTCACGAGGTATGTATTCTTTAGAAGGCTCTTCTGAATGAGAAACAGAGAAGCCTAGAAAGAGCCTACATAGCATGTGTGCCAGTGACAACCTGAGAAGCAAAAATGGCTCGATGAAGACCAAATACTGCCCAGAACCATTTACCGGTGATGACCATGAGGGGCATATTAGAGTGTCTAGGAGGGACAAAACATGCATTTATTCCATAAATGTTCATTGTCTATTTTAGTCTAAATACTGAGACAAGTTTAGAAAGACTAAATGGCTTGGCCAAGGGCACAAAGAAGATAGTATAGAGATGGGGTCATTCAAAATTAAAATTTGTAAACAATATGTTTTAGTATGTCATGAAAATAATACAAGCAAAAGGACAGTGGATTTCATGATTTAGTAAATTAAAATGAATATTAGAGTAAAATTCTCCTATTAATTGGTGGTTTAGATATTTCTGAACTATTTCAACCATAGATTTTAATCATATAAGAAAATCATACTTCTTGTTCAAGGGACTCTATTTAAACTGCCAGCAGTCTTGGGCTCGTGGTTAAGGAAGAATCAATTCCTAGGTACTTGTAGAATAAACACACCCAGACCTTTAAATTTCTATAACTTTTCTATAATTATCCAAGGTTCCTGGTATGTTCATTAACCAAGAATTCCAGATAACCCGGCAGTCACTCAAATCCCACAACCTCTGCTGACAAATAGAGCTTTGGATGACAGAGATCTAGACGAAAGATGATAAAATTCAGATTTTTCCATGACCACCAATATTGTCATGAAAGAGTTCTGTGGTTTTATACCAAAGCAAGCTATGGGCTATGTTCTGATGTGTGCTTTATGTAATCTTTCTTTCAATCCACAGAAAGTTACATAAAATGGAATCCACAGAAAGTTAAATAAAATGGAATAATTTTTTTTCTAATGAATGGACTCATCCAGTTTTATTTTCTACATTGCTTTTACTTACAAGATTGCCGCCTAACTCTTTACTTCTAAAATGTCATCCCTGTAGATAACTACTGAGGATTATTGCATATTAAAGGGGACCCCAGAACTAGAAGTGACCTCAGAGGTAATAAACTCTTACATCCTCATTTTACAAATCTAGAAATAGAAGCTTTGAAAGTACTTGCCCAAGACCTCTGAGAAAGTTTGCAGCAAAGCCAGGGTTAGAACCCTAGTGACCAGATGCCTAATAAAATACAGTGATGCTCCCTGATTATTTTTTTTGTAACATCAAAATCAGAGTAACAAGAAATAGGATATTGTACTGTGTTCCCTAAAAACCTTCTGTGAGCCCTGTTAGAGACTGGCATATTCTTTTGCCTCCCCCTCTTAAGGAGACACAAACTAAACCTTGCCCAGAAAGATCAAGACAAACTTAAAATTACTCCCCCAAGTATATGTGCTAGTATTCTGAAGAGTCAATATTGGTCATTGTTATTGCTCTTAGCAGAGGCTGAGAGTCTTATTAATTGCCATGTACCTTTTTTTCCCTGTAAAACAAAATGTACTCCTTGTATATGAAAAGCTTATTTTCTTATTCAACTAAAGAAAGGAGGAGAAATGGGAAAGAAGTGTTGGGAAAATTAAGGAAAGCGAAAAGAGGTAAAATGGGGAAAGAGGACAAAAGAGAGTGAGAAGTTTAATTAAACAATACTAAGGGATCACTTCACAAGCATTGGGATGGTTATTACAAAAACAAACAGGAAATGACAAGCGTTGGCCAGCATGTGGAGAAATTGGAAGCCTTTGTGCGTTGTTGGTGGGGATATAAAATTGTGTAGCATCTGTGAACAACTATATGGTAATTTTTTTAAAAAGTAAACATAGAATTACAATACGATCCAGCAATTCCACTTCTGGGTATATAGCCAAAGAAGTGAAATCAGGGACTCGAACAGATATTTGTACACTTATATTCATAGCAGCACTGTTCACAAGAGCCAAAATATGGAGGCAACTCAAGTGTGCATTGATGGATGAATGGATAAAACAAATGTAGTATATACATACAACGGAATGTTATTCAGCCTTAAAAAAGAAGGAATTTCTGACACATGCTATAATATGAATGAACCTTGAAGACATTATGCTAAATAAGCCAGTCACAAAAAGATAAATACTGTGTGATTTCATTTATGTGTGGTGCTTAGAGTAGTTGAATTCATAGAGGCAGAAAGTAGAACAGTGGTTGCCAGGGCTTGGTGGGGAGTGGAGAACAGGTAGCTGTTGTTTAATGGATATACAGTTCAAGCTGGGAAAAATGAAAAAGTTCTGATGATGGTTGCACAGCAATGTGAATGTACTTAATGCCATGGAACTGTACATTTACAAATGGTTAAAAGGGTCAATTTTATGTTAAGTATATTTTACCACAATTGAAAAAAAGAGAGTACTGGGAGAAATTTATGAAAGGCAAAAATATAAATGAGCCTTATACTTCAGTATGCACTAAAAAAATAATCTCTCTGAAGTAATATTCATTATTTTTAGCAAAGGTAATTCTTTTTGTTTCCAAAACAAGAAATCGTTTTTCAAAGACAAGGGGCCTGGGGGCAATTCCACTTTCTTTCCCCACAGACAGTGTTTAAAGGCAGGTAAACTAGTGCACTCTTTCTACCTTAGAAAAGGTATCACAGATTTCAGAAGTGTACCCTCTACGGAGCCAGTATGTTTTTTCCCTTGTGCAATACAATATTTGCTTTGATTATTCCTATTTGAAAATAAATAGCCAAGTCTTTATTTTTACAATACTCTTTCTGATCAATCCAAAGGCAGCAGAAATGAAATATTTGTTCTTTCTACTCCTGTACAGTTAGTTTTTCTTTAATTACAGGAAATTCTCATTATAAATATGTTCTTTGTTATCAAGCAGCATCAGCAATTGGATACTTAGCCTGGTTGCCAAGTTTATTTTAGTCTTTACAGCTCCTACCTTGCAAGGACATTTCAGCTTCTCCCATATCCTTTTAGAGATTGGGCAATGGCCAAACTGCAAAGGATTGTTATTTATTAAACAATAGAATAGCTTCCCGTGAGCATAGATGATATGAAGCAACTCATTTAAGATATGTAAAGTGGTGCTCATTTTTATTGGCAAAATATGTAGTATCTTGAGATGAAGGTTTGCTTAATCATCACTGCAAGAATATCATATTATTATTACTCTCAGAGACTTTAAGGAAGCTACTACTGTGTGCTAGATCATTTACTATGCCTCTGTGACACAAAGGGTTGACAGATACGGTTCTGGCCCCAAAGGATCTTACTACTCATTAGAGGTACCATATGGGTAGATCTTGGTTAACTTGCTTTATACAATTTTGTGATTGAAATTGTTCAGGAGCAGTTCTGTTCCCAATATTGACAGAAAATGCATCCTTTTTATGGATCTCCATCTTTCGTGGTATGAGAACCATATCACATAGCTTACTGTCTACATTAAAATGACTTTACTATTCCATTGTTGTCAGTAGCATAACTCAACTATTTCAAGAGTCTCTTGCCCAAGTAAATAACTGGATTTATTATTACAGAACTTTCCCGAAAGATCCATCAACTCTTCAATCGAAAGCATCAATAGGCAGTTCACATCCCAAGACTCTTTGAGCCTTTGCCTAAAGACATTTGCCATTTCTATCAATCCTAAACTATTATATAATGATCCTTAACCAGTCCTACTGAAGTCTAGGCTTTAAAAGACCATCTTTGAATCCAGACTTCAAAATTCTAATAAGTCAGAACTTGCCCTTCTCTCAAGTCTATGGTATTCACAATAGCCAAAAAATGAAAAAAATAACAACAAAAAACCAAAATGTCCATCAACAGAAGGGTGGATAAACAAAGTGTTGTATATCCATACACTGAAATACTATTCAGTCATTAAAAAAAGATCCAAGTACTGATACATGCTACAATGTGGATAAACTTTAGAAACATTATGCTAAGTGAAAGAAGTGAGACACAAAAGGTCACACACATATTGTACTGTTCCATTTATATGAAATATCCAGAATAGGTGGACGCATAGATACAGAAAGCACATTAGCAGTTGCCAGGGATTTGGAGTGGTGGAAGGAGAATGGAGAGTGACTGCTTACTAGGTATGAGATTTCCTTTGGGGGTGATAAAAATGCTTTGGAATTAGGTAGAGGTGATGAACGCACAACGTTGTGAATTTACTAAATGCTACTGAACTGTACACTTTAAAAGGGTATATTTTATGTTATGTGAATTTCACCTCAATTAAAGAAATATTTTTAAGTCTGCGGAGCTGATGTTTTCCCCTACCTTGATAAGAAATAAACTCTTTTGTATGATTAACAGTTTGTTTGAATGATATTTGGGGAGCCATCATTCAATAGCTGTAATTTAAATCAGAGACATGTCTGTGTTCCTGTGTGGGTTTTGAAATTAGATCACACTCCCCTTGGTTTTGACCCTCAATGACTCCCAAAGCTGGAGTTCAATTTCCCCTCAGTTTTCTCTCCCTGTGAGTAAATGGTCCCCTTTTGGCCATCGTGTTTTATCCTCTTATGTCTTATCTTCCTGCACTTCAGTAATCTTTAAGATGTCATTGATTTTGAGACACTCTTATTTGCAAATTCTAATCCCTGTTTGGCTAGCTCTAAATTACTGTATATGGTCTGCTTTTCATTATGATGTCTTAATCTGTAAAAAATTGTAGTATTTATACATATTCACTTTTTGGTTTGTTTTTGCTTGTTTGTAACCTTTTTTTTAAGTTGTTATTTTTTTTAAAGTTCTTCTACTGAAACCACAGAGACTCTCTAAAGACATCTTGAGCAAGGAGGTCTATTACGAGGACCCTACATTCAGTTGTACCAGAACAGGATGGGAATGGCAGCAGCTGGGCCTGGGCTAGTCTCCATCTGTTTCCCTAAATACAAATATGAGAGGTGTGAGCATGTAGGAGATATTCCCCATTCCCGTCTCATTTGCCCGGGCTTTTTGTTTCTATTCAGATATGCTTTTCCTGACTGACTCTTATTCCAATTTTTTCCTCATGGCTTCTCAACTTATAACATAGCCAGAAACGAGTTCTCTGAACAAGGGTACCGTGAGGATGCCTACGTCTCTTGCTTTGCCATTCTATTGTCCATCCTTTCCCACGTTGCAAAATGTACACGGATCTAAACACGTCTAAGTCGTGGGTTATTTGTATGAGTATGTATCTGCTTTGTTCAAAGACAACTGTTTCACCCTAAAGCCCAATTCAGTAGATTTATCTTCAACAAATACTGGGCTTTGATCACCCTAGAATAGGTGGTATCGTGTGGTATGTAGCTGTCCTTTTCCAGGGCACTTCCCTTATCAGGATACATGTCTGTTGATTTGTGGGAAGCTGGCTGTTTTTCGTTCCTGACAAACGCCAGTGATTAAAATGTAGTGGTTTGCTCTTGTTCCCCTGATAAAAGTGACAGCCGCAGACTTTCCAGTGGTGGTGGATATCATCCATGCAGATTGCTTTTTAATGAAAGCAATATATTATCTTACCTAGAGACCCTGAAGCCTTACCTTGTTAATGTACTCTAGCTTGGCACCACATTTATCTATAAATTAGTTGTATTAAACACTCTCCTTACTATTTATCCAGCCTTTAAAGAGTTTTTCTAGTGAGAGGATTTTGCCCTCTTTCCTCACCTTAAGTATTGTTATACCCAAGGACAACCCCGCCAATATTTTTAAGTGTAGTTTGGTAAAAAACATTCCCAGGCTGGAAAAGTATTACAACTACACTCAATAACTTGATCATCCTTCACCACATTTAGCCCCTAAAATAAGAGAGAAAAGATGGAATCGTTTAGAGCTCCAGCCTTTCAGTTGTGTCTCCTAAAAATCTGCTATAATTCTGATAGCAAGGCTCACTAAATAGCATGACTGAATAAACCAAAGAGAAGAAATCAACTTAAAGCTTAGCTTGTAAAGACTTAAAATATGAGATTAGAGGAACCCTCTTATTCATATGTAGAAAAATAAAAAGAAAATGCTGTCAGAGTTTAAAACTCAAATAACCCCCCCAACATGCAACTCTTTGTTATCCCCATGTCTCACACAGGGTGTATATCATCAGGTCTCCTATGAACGGTCACAGTTCTGCTGGGAGTGAATGGCATCTATTGTCCTCAAGGAGGAAGACGCCACAGCGAGGTGCAAACTTCATGCTGTGGCTCTGGAAACAGTTACAACACCAAGGCCTTGTAATGACCCATGAACCAAAATTGGAAACAAACAACTATTTTGCTGAATGTGTCCTCTCTGACCTAAACCCAATATTAAACTTTTTACAGAGCTATAAATCAAATCCATTAAAAACAAAAAAAACCCAGTGAACCAGTCTGAACTAAATCCAAACCTACATATTTTCTGAAACAACTGAACTGTAACAAAACTAAAACATCAAAATATTCTCCACCCTGAATCGATATTTCATTTGGTTCAAGTCTCTGAACCATATTTTCTATTTCGAGACAGGATTATTGTTGTTAACCATCCCTTTAAAGAGGAAATACAGAAGGGAAGTTAATGCCATAGTTAGCACTGAGTATAAATAAGAAAAGCATGTGGTAAAATGTGTGAAAAATATCCATTTTATAATCAATTTTAGTAAACACACAATCATTCAAAGAGAAGCAAGAAGAAAAATTGTCAAAAAGAAGGAAAATACGATAATCAAATTTGTGAACAATTGAGAAAATACAGGGAAACCAATGCAGATCACCCTTAGGAAGTGGTAAATTCCATGTGGAGTGAATTAATTCCGTGGTATGGTAGAGGAAACAAGCAAGCAAATATGTATTAAGTACTGCTAACATCATTATATTTTAGATTACAGGGAATAACATTCACTCTCATTAGAATTTTCCTTACTTATTGGTTATTTTTGTTGATTATGAATGGTAGAGAAATAAGTAGTAAATAAAAAAATTGGAAACTAACTTTTGGTCTGTATGAATAAGAAATTACAAAATTCAAAAGTATATTATTTGAATTTTTAAGTTATCCTAGACATTAAAATTTGGATGATTTTCAGAAGAAATTTATGCTTAAGAAAATGATTTTCTAACATCAAAAATTTTGTAAATTTTTTTTTGTTGTGTAGAAACATGAATACGTCTCTAAAAATAACTAAAGCATATTTATTTGCATATTATATTTAGTTATGCTCTGGCATATACATACATAAGTATGCACACACATTCATCTAAAGAAGTCTAGCTTTTTTGAATGTCATATCATTAGGGAAATGATCACAGGGCAGAGTCTATGAATTCATGATTTTTTCCAACAAGTTCAAGTAAACCAAGGTTCCTGATAGGAATACTAACATATTCAACCTTTGTATCTCTTAGAGCTGTGATGAAAAGTTAGAAGTCTTTTGTCTAGACATCTAGAAGACATGTGTTCTAAATACTTAGAAAAAAATAAAATTATTCTCTATTTCTAGAAATTTCTCTTAAAGAAATAATCATGAATGTGAGAAGATCTACCCAAAAGGATTATCTACAATTACCATAGAGCAGGAACTATTAACTAATCACCAAACCCCTTTCCTCATCTTCCAGGGCACACAGCTAACACATATTTCCCAGCTTCCTTTGTAGTTAGAGGTGGACGTTTGATTAATTCTATCCAATGGAATGTGAGCAGAAGTGATGTGTGATGTGTGTCACTTCCAGTCTCACTGGTAATTTTTTATGCTCTTTTCTTTTCCACGGTGACCTTGGAAGTCACATGTTAAAGATGGTGGAGCCATAACATCTAAGGATATTTTATTCCTGAATCACCATTTGAAGGAAAGCTACTCAGTAGCAGAAACACTGGTTTGCACTCCACATGAGCAATAAATAAGCATTATTGTGTGAAATCTGTTGAGAATTAAGGGGTTTATCTGTTATACTGCTACCTTAATATGCAACTTTTTAAACAATAGCAAATAACTGGAAACAACCTAAATATCTAACAAAGTTGCAGTGACCATTCTATTTGGTAGACATCATTGATGATTTTAATTTCCTTCTTTGAATTGTTCTGGATAGTCTTCATTTTCTACAATTTGTACATAAAATACTTGTAATTAGTACCTAAAATTTATAATTTTGATATTATATGAATCAAATTAAATGTGTAGAGTTTCATGATGAATAGTGTTGATGGCATACAAAAGTGATAGACACTTTTATTTTATTTTATTATTTATTTATTTATTTGGCTGTGTTGGAATCCCCCTCTATTTTCCAAAGAGAGTGTCTCATCAAAGAGGATGAGAGCTACGTGATGTCCAGAACCATATTACCCAAGTTTCTCAGGGATTTCCTTTCAGAAACCACTTCTCTCTCAGAAGAAAAATCAACACCTTTTCAGGTTTTGCAGGTATAACGACCTAGCTACCGTAAGACCTAGCTTCCAGTTTACGAAACACTCACGAGAAAACATTTGTGGACAACATGACAATTTCTAGATAAAAAGGCCACCACAAATTAAGAAGAAAGAAGGAGTCATAGTAGCTATAGTATGTATCATAATCCAGTGATTTATGAGATGTTTTTCCAGAGTTTTTCATGAAGTACCAGCTGCCTTTGACTAAGCTGTTGTTTTTATCTCAGACAGTTGATATTGAGGTTCACACCTATCCTGCATGTGGCTTGAGCCTGCAATTGAGAAAAGGGGATGTGGATGGCCTCATGTGAAGAGTCCCAAGCCACAGACGTAAGTATGATTGAATTTTATGAGCACCTCAACTATGGCAAAGGTACTTGTATTTCATGAGCCCAGAGGACTCCTAACAGGGCAGTAGGCCCATAAACACAGTGGCACATTCACACTAATCAAGTTCAAAGATTTTAAAACTTATCTAGTGTACTATAGAGAAGTGACTTGGAAATAGCTTACTCTCAATTCTTATTGAAAACAAATTGTGTTGAAAAGGTCACAACCCAATCTAAGTTTGGAAAATTAGTGTTTGACCTGAATTTATATTATATTAAGAAATATTGGGAGAGAAAAGGGTTTTGTGAGGGAAAATAATTGGCCATGACTTTTTCCTACAATCACAGAATTCCATAAAACACATGCAAACAAACCCTTTAAAGCTCTGACTAGCCCATTTATTCTGCACCCAGAACACCAGTTCCTGCTTTGTAAACTCTTAACATTTTTGGGCTTCCCTTTCTTCACCTCTTTTTTTTAGGCTTAGTTCCTGTTGCATCCTGATAATGTGATTGACAAAAAAGACCTCCTGATGAAAAAAAAAAAAAAGCAAACCATTTTCAGATTTAGATTACTAGGGAAAAGAAAGAGATTATCAAAGATCTAAATAATGCAACCAGTAGCAAAACATCCTAGTAAATCATACTAACCCAGCTAAATTAGACACCACTGTCCATATACAATTACACTGTTGTGCTCCCATGACAGCCTTTAAATGTGACATGTTATTTGACATGTTTGCAATTAGGGCTTAGAAAAAAAAATCAATTTTTTTCTATTCCACTTAAAATAAAAAATGTACTGTTTTCCAATGAAATGCACCTTTTTTTAAAAAATTTGAGACAGACAAAAAAGTAATACCAGAACAAACGTATCACAGCTGCATTATGAAGATAGACGTTTAAAGTCCGATTTTATTAGATATTATCAAAGGGCAGCACCTAGAAGTAATTACCAGCGTGTTGTGTTTACTTTCACATCATTATCCTTACTCACTCTGCCCCAGGACTGTGAACAGGCAGTGAGGTCCACAGTAACTGGCCGTCCTGGGTGAGCTTCTGAGAAGCTCTGTGAGAATTGCATGTGTTCCCGACCACCCAGCAGGACATGCTCCTTTCACTAAGGACCCAAGCAACTTATTCTCTGTCCCTCCATCTTCTGTTTTCCTTCAGTGTTGGTTCCAAACTGCTCTGAATAATCCATATACATTAGATATGGATAAATATTCAAAGGTGAGATTCTTAACTGAATAAAATGCTTCCAACCTATTGTCATTTTCCCTTCTCATAGTCCCTTATTACTTCTTATATCCTCGGAAAATCTATAATAAACAGCTGACATTTCTTTTCTTTCAGAAAGACATTTTGACCCTTACTATAGTTTGCCCCATCATCACATATCAGATATATACATAATAGTAATAATAACAATAATAGCAATAATAGTAGCAATGAAATAACATTATTTGTATAGTTTCTAGGCACCAGGCACTGTTTTCAGTGGTTTACATGAATTGTTTCTGCTGATCTTCACAGTGACCCTAAAGTTATTATTATTATCACCAATAAATATATCTGCCGTTATCAATACAGTAAGAGATCTCATCTATAATTCTGCAGTAAATCATTATAATTCTTGCATTAATAACAAAAATAAATACAAATAGGAGACTTATAATAGTTAAATAAATCTTGAGAGGAATTTTTGATAAAACAAATCAAGCATCATTGTAGGCAAAATAATACCCCCCTCCAAGACATTCATGTTCTAATTCCCCAAACCTGTGAATATGTTACCTTACAGGGCAAAAAGGACATTGCAGATGTGATTAAGAATCTTGAGATAGGAAGGCTATCCTGGATTATCTGTGTAGGTCCCCCCAAATCACAAGAGTCCTTATAGGAGGGTGGCAGGATTGTGAGAAGAGAAGAGAAACAGGAAGATGCTATGCTCCTGGCTTTGAAAATGAAGGAAGGGGCCACAAGCTAAGGAATGTAGGTAGCCTTGAGAAGCAGGAAAAGGCCAAGTAACAGATTGTCTTCAATAGCCTTTGGAAGAAACACAGCCCAGCTGACATCTTGATTTTAGCCTGATGAAACTTATGTTGGAATTCTGACCTCCAAAACTATAAGATAATAAATGTGTTTCTTTGGGTAACTAAATTTATGGTAATTTGTTACAGTAGCCATGGGATCAGGCATGGATCAGGCATGAATCAGGCATGAATCCTGATTTAATGCATTAAGTGTTATTACATGGTATGAAAAAATATGGAACCTGTGAGGCAGGGCTTGGAGGAGTCAAGAGAGTCTCCTTGGAGGAGCCCACTCTGTCGGAACTGTCAATAATGAAGTTAGAGGGAGCGCCATCCACACAAGAGCTCACTTCTGACACAACTGTAAGTTCAGGGAGTTCCCCACACCACCCTGAGTTTTGATAATTCTCCAGAAAGACTCACAGAACTCCTGAGAGCTGTTGTACTCATGGTTATAGCTTATTACAGAGAAAAGGCACAGATTAAAATCAGCCAAGGGAAGAAGCACTAGGGAAGAGTTTGGAGAAGTACCAAACATGACATTCCATTTTTCCTTCCCTGCTGAGTTGTAGACAGCCTCACTCTCTCAGCGTTGGTGTGCGACAATATTGATGTGTGGTGTGGACTACTGCCTTGGCAGAGTTTTTATTAAGGCTCCATCATGTAGGCTTGATTGACTGATTGGTCAGTTGCTCACATGGTTGATCTCAGTTTCCAAGGCAACTGATACCACTTTACTCAAAAGCTCAACTCTACCTTCTATTGTTGGTCTTTCTGATCAGTCCCCACTCTTAATACTATCTGGTGTGGTCAACTTCCACCCTAAATCATAACCTTAGACTATGTGGCCTGATCTAAAAGCCCCAGGCAAACAAAGAGGCTCCTACCAAGCATGACACTTACTAGGGCCCAGAGATTATCTCTGAGAAGCTGAGGCTTTCAGACTATCTCTTTGGACAGGGCTAAATTCTTTACTACACATATACACCAAGCTGTATTTAAAGGGTGAGTGGGATTGTTGCCACTGTAGCAAAGAAAGGGGGAGAAGACATAGAAAGCAGCATGAACAAAGACAAAAATGTTTGTGGTATTTCTAAAGAAAAAAACTAGTAATGGACGGCAGTTTGAATACAGGATACTGGGCACTGGGAGATGGGAGTCCTGGAGAAAACTCTGATTGCAAAGGCCCTAATGCCAGATAAAGGAGTTTTGTATCAAGAGCAAGGGGCATTTGGAAGACTTTTCGGAAGGGAGTGATGTAAACAATGAATCCTTTTGTAATGTGAATAGTCGTCTCCCACTTTATGTTTTATGAGTTCATGCTTTTGTCTATTGGAGTTATTTTTTAATAGGGCAATTTGTATTTATAAGCAAGGAGGAAATTCTCTTTTTCTGCAGTAATGCTGACAACAGAGACAGTCTGCATGGACCAGACCAGGACAAGTCCTAGAGTGCAGGACAGAAACTCTGGCAGGGACAGGCCAGCAGGACTCCTTTCCCCGACTTCTTATCATCATCTAGAAAATGTAGTGTAACTGGAAGAAACCCCAGTGATGCTGAGACAGAGCTGGATTGCAAGTGGACTTCTGGCAAACAGCCCAATCAGCACATGGCTAGACTTAAAAGAACCTTACCCTAAACTTATTTAATCTTTATTTTATTCCCCACAAAGGTCTCATGTTACAATGCTGTGATGGTCAAGACCCAGAGATAATCAGAAACTCACTGTCTTAGCAGCTTCGGCTGCTACAACAAAATAGACTGCGTGACTTGAGTAACAACCTTTTTTTTCTCATAGTCCTAGAAGCTGGGTCATCCAAGATCAAGGTGCGGGTAGATTCAGTTCTTGGTGAGGAACTTTTTCCTGGCTTTCAGACCGCCACCTTCTCACTCTATCCTCATATGGTAGAGAGAGAGAGAGAGAGGGAGAGAGAGCACGTGCACTTTGGTGTCTCTTCCTCTTCTAATGAGAGCACTAATCCCATCATGGGGCCCCCACCCTTATGTCCTCATCCAAAACTAATTACCTCCCAAGGGCCCACCTCCTAATACCATCACAGTGAGGGCTTAGGGCTTCAACATATGAATTTGGAAGGGACACAATTAGTCCATAACACTCACCATTTTTCTTCACTCAGTTTAGAAGTGCCCATGGGGGTTTACCACACAAAGGAACACTATTTTCTGTCATTTCCTTTTCACAACAGGCTTGTGTCTACACCTAAGCTAACTTACAGGCATCTTTCAATTGAGAAAATTATGTTACGTGCTTCCTGTAGAAAGGACTGCAGGATTACAATGCCTAAGAATGTGGCTTAAATGATCTTATGCATAACTTCCATTTATGATCTTTTATATGACCTTATGCATAACTTCCATTTAATTTTAACCTGTAAAATGAGAAGAGCAATACTTTTTTCCGAGGAGCCTTCACAGCGTTTTGTGGCAACCAAGGAGTACTGAGATGGTCATAAACAATGGTTCATGTGAATTTTTGTCTACATGACACAAAACGTTGCTTTCATTTTCTGGGAGGCTTGTGGGCCTGCTGGAACTGTTTAAGGACCCCTCAGTTAGAAAGCACTGCTCCCTGAGGAGCCTCTGGGGAAACAAAGAATGCTAAGACCTGGGGTACATATTCACAAGAATCTTATGATCTACTTGAAGAAGCAAGTTAGGCACAAACATGACCCCAGAAGGAATTTTCTAGATTTAGCAAATTTTTAAAAAGTTCCGGTTTTCAGTTAAATGTGAATTTCAGATAAACAAGGAATGATTTATGTTAGTATAAGTATGTTCCAAATGTTGCATGACATACTTATACTTAAACAATTATTTGTTGTTTATCTGAAATTCACATTTAACTGGGTGTCCCGTGTTTTATTTGGCAATCCTACTCTTAAGCCAGATGAGAACATGAACTGTCTTGGAACTCAAAAGAGGGAATGCCTCAGTGGTTCTCAAGGAAGCAGATGCTGAGGCAGAGTTAGGAGGGCAAAGGTTTATTACACAGTAAGATCTGTGAAAGGAAAAGGGAGAAAGCAGGGTTCGACGGGTAATCATCGGACAGTGATGCCGGCCTGACCAAGTCTCTGCCAGCACAACAGGGAGCTCTGACAGAGAAGTACCCCCTAGGGGAGTCCGTGCTGGGTAGAAATGACTAGATTTCTATACCACTGAGCTGCTCGTTTCCTCCCAACTCCACCCAAAGTAGCTTCCTTCTAGGCCAGTCACTGATGTGGAAAATTCTATCATTATAATGCCATTGGTGTACAACAAGAGAGAATTGGCTAGATTCTCTACCTTTCACAATACTATGCTTTCATTAAATATAATTGTAGAAAAATATTTACCAAAAATTGGTTAAAACTCAGGTTATAAAACAGTATATAGGGTACGATCTTATTTTGTTAACACATGTATTTGTATCCATGTTTATACACACATCTGCACATACACACACACATTAGGGGGATAGAGAGAGAAGGGGAGATAAGGGGGAAGAGAGAGAGAAACTGATAGAATATGCACTCAAATGTTCACAATAATTATCTCTGAGTGGTGGGATTACGGGAGATTTTTCTTGTTTGTTGTTATTAATATTTTCTAAAATTTCTACAGTGAGTTAGTGTTATTTTTTAGTACAAAGGTTAAGTTATTATAATTTTTAAAAAGCCACTATTACACTTTTTGCCCTTTCCTTCTCTTCTCACAAGAATTAAATATTTTTCTACATATTGTATTTAAAGTATAGTTGGAACTCAGCATAGGCAAAGATGTCAGCCCTTACTTCATCCTACTGGAGAAAGTGGTCTAAGCAGTTTCCTGGGATTCTCCTCTTTAAAACCCTATACATCATTGTAGTGACAGCAGGCAAATCTGATAAATGCTAGTGGTCACAACAGAGATGATTTTTACTTTCATTTTTTTTTCCCTATAGAAGAGGAAAGGAAATGGCAGCTTCCATGCTACCACCTTTTCCCTTCTATTTTTTACATTTAGTCTCTTCTTCATTCTGGAGAGCAAAAACAGCATTTTACTATTAAAACACCTTGACTTTGCCAGGAACACTTTTAGATTAAAGAGCTACTTATGGAATTTTAAAGTTTATGAAAGTTTTATTTATCAGAGATATAGATGGCTAGTTCATAAAATATGAAAACATCTACATTTACCTTGAAGAAATGCTATGGTTTTCTCGGACCATATAAAATACTGCCTTCAGCAACATTATAAGAAGAAATTAAATATGCACAAGAAGAGAAGAGAGAAAAGAAAATCTTATTTCGTTTGGATGCTTGCAGTTGATACTGTGAAGCCTGGGATTTGTTTTGTTTTTTTTCTTCTCATTTTAGGCAGAAGACATAAAATAAGGCAAAACTGGAAAGAAGGAAGAAAGAAAATGGCTGAGTCTTTCACGAATTATGATTTCATTGGGGAAATCAGTAAGGGAAAACTGAAGATCTTTTAGAAGCCAAAAGATCTGCTTCTCTCCTTTAACACTGGTGGAGAGGGGTATGTCTTCTCAGGGGTCCAAAGAGAAAGTTCTCAACCTGCCTACTTCTGGATTCCAACCAGGTTGACAACTGTTACGGTTTCTAAAACCATGACATCCAGATTTGGCTGGAAAAGTCTGGACATTTATTTAATTAAACAGCATTCTGTACACCTACTATATACCAGGCACTGAGGTGCTAAGGATACAGACTATGAGACGCTCGTTTTAGAAGAGGAGCAGATTACATGATTGTTGAGGTTCCTTCCAGCTTTAAAGTTCCGTGTAACATAATTTCCTCTGAACGATCAGAATTGGAAGGTAGCTAAAATCAAAGCAAACTAATGGTTTGGCCAAATATAAGAAAAAGTGAGCAAAAACTCAAATGAAGGCCCCCTACTCAGGCTGGGGGAAGAGACACCGGGAAGGCTTCCTGAGGGAGGGAATTGCTTAGCTGAGTCGTGTAGGACAGGGAGGAGGTGGGCAGACAAGGGAGAAAGGAAGGAGCAGCGCTCAGAAGGGCCCTGCAGCATGGAAGAGTCTTCAGGGAGCTTGGGGAACTGGAAACGGGTTGATGTAGTTTGAGAGTAAAGGTGGGTCTGCTGGGGTGATCAATGTTAAGAGTGGAGGTGGAGAAGGAGCCCATGTAGAGGGCTTGGCACAGCAAATGCGGGAACTTGAGGAGCCAGTGAAGGGTTTTCAGCAGAAGAGTATCTTGCTCAGATCTGAATTTTAGAGAAAGAACCTGAGAGCAGCTCAGGGCATGGGTTTGAGGTTGGGGGTTGGTGAAGAGCGGGAAGTCAAACAAGGAGAGAGACAGGGCCTAATTTGATGTCCCGAACTGAGGCTATGGGGATAAAAGAAGGAAATGGGTTCCAGACATAATGAGAAGGCAAAATTGGAAGAACTGGGTAAGAAATTAAGTGGGCTTAGATGAGGGATTTGTGTGATGGGTAAGGTAGGATTCTGGATTGACTCCGAAGTTTCTGGCTTAAGCAACTGAGGGATAGTAGTGTTATCTGCTAAGGTAAAGAATTAAGACAAGGTAGGTTTGGAGAGCAGGAAAGACGGTGATTTTGGTTTTGAACATACTGTGTTTCTGTTGTGTGGTAGATCATATTTCCAGAGATGGTCCCAACCTTATCTCACCTACGACATGCTCTTAGAACAATGTGACTTTGATACATTCATCACTGAGATATGGGGGTCTATGTTCCTTCCCCCTAAATAGGGTGGGCCTTTGTGACTGCCATGACCAACAGAATATGATGGAGTTGACGCCATGTGACTTCTAAGGCTACATCATAAAAATTTCATGCATTTTTACCTTGCTCTCTTGGGATGCTTATTCTCAGAACCCAGCTGCCATATTGCAAGGAAGTCCACCCTGGCACCAGCTGGAGAGACCACATGGAGAGCCGCTGTGCAGGTCATCTAGACAGCAGCCCAGCCGAGGTCCTAGCCAACAGGAACATCAACCACTAGACATGTGAGTGAAAGTGTATCCAGATGATTCCAGGTCCAAATTGTCAAGTTGTCCCAACCTTGAATCTTCCCAATTGAGGTCCCTGACATCGTTCATTACAGATCAGCTATCCCTATGGTGTCCCCTTTGAAATCCTGACCCACAAAAATCTATGAGCATAGTAAAACGGTTGTTTTTCACTGCTACGTTTTAGGCTGTTTGTGATAAAACAGTAGTACCTGGAACTAGATGCATGGGAGATATTCACGTGAACATGTCCAGTACAGATCTGGCTGTGTGTGCTGGAGCTCACAGTTCAGGTCTGGCTGGAAATGCTGAATGGGGCATTAGCAGCATGTAGATTATAACTGAAGCCATAGATATAAGTGCTCTCTTAGGAAGTGTCTTAAGTAAGAAGACAAGAAGGGTGGGTCTGTAATCTAAGAGTATACTTACATTTAGGGAGAAGAAAAGAAGTATGCAGAAGAAGCGAAGAATAATACTGGTCAAGGTAAAGACTGGAAGTGAGATATAAAGTATCGATATTTCAAGCAGAGATTTAGGTTCTTATGAAATTATTGGAAAGGCTAGGCATCTGCTCCTAGCTTCCATAGCTGTGGTCCAGAGTCAGAGAGCTGCTGCCACCACCCGGAGGACAAGGATCTGCAGAAAACAGCAATCTCGCCGATCCACCTCAGCATAGAGATGGTGATTGGTAAGGGGGCGTGGATGCTGGTGCAAAGCTTCTTCTCTGTGCAGCCCATGCCTCTTTTGCCACCGCAGGGGGGAGAAGAATAACGTCCACTTTCTAAATCCAATGACTGCATCTCACTGCATCCAGAGTGCAATTGTTATCCAGGACACTGGAACAAGGGAATCTAAAGAAATGTGTCCCAGGCTTCTTCTAAGCATAAAGCATAAGGATGGGGGGATGAGAATGTACGCTGATTACAAAAACCAAATCAAACTGAAGCAAATACAACCCAATGACTGTCCAAAGGAATAGGGTAGCTGGAGGTGCAGAATAGACTCCACCTCCAAGGTCAAGTCAGGAAGTGAAATTGAGGGTTGGAAGGGCAGTAAATTATGGAGTCCAGCATCTAGAGTTCAAATCTCCAATTCAGTCACTTACTTACGGGGCTCACTACTTTTTCCAACTTCTGTTTCCTCAACTGTCAAACAGGGGTGAAAATATAAACATTGTAGGGTTGGTTGTTGGGAGAATTCAAAACAATATGTGTTGGGTGCTGAACACAGAGGTTGGAACATGGCAGCAGACATAAATTGTGGCCTTTATTGTTCCTGAGGTGAGGAGTCAGGCACGACTGCATCCAACAGTGGGGAGGTCCTGCCCTTGTGGGAGGTTCCAGCTACCTCGGTGGGTGAAGAGCAAATGGCAAGTCCATTGGTGGAGCAGAAACTTCCTGAATGGCATTTTGTCAGACTTTATCCAATAGTCCTCGAGTTAACACAGCTCCTTCAGAGATCTTTAGGAAAAAGGTGGCTTATATCCTCTTTGAGAGTTAGTTTCAACACAGACTTGGAAGGGTGAAAGAAAGTGGGCCAAAACAAGAAAAAGATGCTAAGAGCTCAGTTTACAGCAGCTGATAACAAATCGCAAGTTTCAGCACCAACCCCAATCCTTCCATCATAAGCTTGTCTGATCCTGGGGGGTGGCGAGGCTTGCTCAGCTTTTTACATCTTGTGAATGCCAGTGAGTCTCTGCTTCCATCTAGGCTATTTCCACCGTTGACTTATACTCCAAAAGATGGAACAGCAGAAATACAGCATGTAATATCTGAGAATGCTTGGCAGAATGTAGTAGAAAGAGCACAGCTGGATTTAGATCCAGGTGACGCTACTTTTCAACTGGGTCAACACAGCTACATTCTGAAACTCTCTGAGCCTCAGTTTCCTTACTGATATATTAAAAGAAAATGTACTAAGTACCTGGCAGGACTGTTGTGAAGATGGAATGAAATTAGTAAATCATGATAGCTGCCATTTATTGACAGGTATGTGTCAGATGCTGTGCTAAGTGCTTTACACACATTTACTTAATTTAATCCTCAGAATAATCCTATGACAATTTATTATCCCTAATTTGCAGGTAAGGAAACTGAGGTTTAAAGAGATGAAGTAACTTGTCCCAAATCATCCAGATACTAAATGTGCTGCAGAGGCAGGATTTGAACCCCTGCTGATGGAAAGGTCTAGCAGGGGTCTGGCATGCTGGCAGTACTCAGAAATGGAAATGTACTAGTCTAGCCCATCCCTCATTTGATAGACCCCAAACGGATTCATAGAGAGTGACTTGCCAAGGGGCAGGGTGGGGTTGAAACTTAAATCTCCTGATTCTGAGTCTAGTGCTTTTTCCATTAACCTAAACTGTCCTCACTGTATCAAATCTTTTTCTAGGAAGACTAAACTTGAAGCTTAGATAGGTTGGACATGAACCATCACATGTGCATGACAACAGCTCTCTCTGCTGGCCTCAAAGAGAACTGAAAGTGGCTGCCTGGCAGTTGCTAAAGGTTTCTTTACCGTTAGACTTTCTGTATCAGCAGAGTTTGATTACCCACCTCCTCCTTTATTTAAAAAAAAGAAAGAAAAGGGCACCCTTGTGTCCTTATGTCTCTCATTTACATTTTATTAGAAAGTCATCCTTGGTCTTTGAAAACCTTGTGACCCTACCCAAGGTAAGACAGGGGAGGACACAGACTTAGGGGGTTCTAGCATGTTCTTCCCCAGGCCCCCCCTTACTGAGAATCACTACCTCTGTGAGTACTGTAGCCCAGGCCATACGCTTTGGGGGTGCTAGTGAATGGGAGGGTGAAAGGGGTATGAACACATACAGAGAGATCTTTCCGGCGTGAGTCCCTCTCATCTCAGCTCTGCTGGAGTCAATCGGAGCCCTTGACACCACATCTGACCCCACCTAAGCTTTGTGTTTCTACATATATCATGGTAACCAGATGTATTCTCTAGGGGAGAAACCCAGCAGCTCTTGGCATCTAACTCCAGCGGTCAAATAGACAGGGTTCAGTGACCACTACATATTCAGTGTCTAATATTATGAGCAAATGTTGGTGTTTCTAAATGATGAACACATTGATAGTCAAATCCCTGCCCCCACTGAGGGTTTAAGGAGACATCACATGTAATGTAGACAGCAAGTAATAAAGAGTTGCTAGAGCAAAAAACAAAACTAAGCCATTATCTTCTCAGGACCATTACAAGCTCTCTAATCTCCTAACTTGCTTCCACAGATTAGGCATTGGCAGGCTTTTTGGCACGAGAATCTGATTGCCCAGCATTTCATCCCCTGTGCCAATCACCTGCCCTTGGTGATGCTGAAATCATCAGCCTTCTCCTGGCATCAGAAACAAGCCTGTCATTTAAAATATTTTTCCCATCAATCCTCTTGCAATTACCAAGAGAGTTTGCTTTTCTGCCCTTTATTTTCAAATTAGAGAAAATTCACCAAAACTTTTCCTTGATAGCTCTCTTCCTGAAAAGGAGAGAAGATAGGGTTCCAGAGAGGAGAGGAACTCAATTACAGGCCTGACAGGATCTGCCAGTACTGGCCTGGTTTTCTATCTTATTTAGGTGGCATTTTCACCAATGGGGACCAGGTAAAGTCCTACTGATATATACATTTTGACAGGAGTTTCTGGAACTACCTCAAGGCTGACTGAATTTGTATAATCATTTCATTCAAAGAGGTCAATTGGTTAAGGGCACAGACTGAGACAGGAACATCCCCATGAGTCACTTACTTGCTAGGCAGGGTTAGATAATTTGTTAACTTCTTTGAGTTCTTCAACCCTAAAATAGGGATAATGATAACCAGATCTCTCCTGCCAACTCTTGTGGGGGTTATAGAAGATATTGTATGGAAACTGCTGGTCACTGTGTCTCGCACAGAATAAGCAATTAAAGCACTCACTTATTTAACATAAATCAATCACACACCTACTATGTGCCAGGCACTGATCCGCATTCTGGGGATTCAGGATCGAATGAAAGAGCTCCCAGCTCTCAGAGAGCCCACGGTCTAGTTGGGAAAGACAGATGCTAAACTTGTAAGATACAATATATCTGGAGGAATGTGCTGTGAAGACAAAGCAGAGTAAACACTTTGAGACAGTGACCGGGGCACTGTTTTTAACAGAGGGCAAGCTTCTCTTTTTAACAGAGGACAAGCTTCTCTTTTTCTTTTTGACAGGGAAGTCTTCTCTGGGAAAATGGCATTTGGGAGGAGACCTGAGTGAAGTACAGGAGATGAGCCCTGGGATATCGCAGGGAGAGTGTTCTAAACAGGAAGATCAGCGAACACCAGGCTTTGAGCACACTTGGACTTTGGAGCAGTGGCAGGTGAGACTGGAGTGTGGGTGCGGCCGGGAGCCCGAAGGGTCTGGGAGCCAGCGCGTGTGCGCTGGGACCGCAAGGCATCGGAAGGACCAGTCAATGAGTGGGGAAGGTGTGCATCGGGAAGAGCCAGTTTTCTCCTCCTCGGCTCCTTCTCCTGAGCCCTGCTTGGCACCCGTATCCAGTAGCAACCTTGAAAATCATTCCGTTTCATGACCATCGATTGCCCTCTCCCTGATTCTGGAAAACTTAAGACTCAGGGGAACTGAAACTTGGAATATCTGGTTGAGAGAAGGCATTTGAATAAATTCCAACCCAGCACTCATTCTGCCTTCTCCATTCAGTACTATTACTAACATTATTAATATTAAGTACTTCCTAAAAGCAGCTTGTTTTCTTTACTGCCCAGCAAGGTTTTATAATTATTCACTTGAAAAACTCACTGTTTAGACTTGGAGAAAATGAACCCAGATTGTTTGCTTATCTAACAAATATGAAGGCCGCATTTCATCTTTCCCAGGAACAAAAACTAAAGTTATTGATTGCCTGTTTCCTTCAGTACACAGAAGTAAATATTTTATTTTCAAACTTGAGAAAAATCTCAAAGCAGAAAGTCCTCCTAAAAACATAAACCTGTCTATCAAGAATGTGTTTGATGACATCTAACAGACTGATGAAGCTACCGGGATCATCTTCTTGTATCAGAGGTGGAATCTTGTTTTGGAGGATATTTAAATCTAACCCTTGTGTCTGCATGTGTGTGTGTGTGTGTGTGTGTGTGTGTGTGTGTGTGTAGGCATATATAGGTATGTGTGTATATACATATATATATACACACATATGTGTGTATGTGTATATGTATAGATGTGTGTATATATATGTATATGTATATACACACACTCACACACACCTGCATCTAACCTGTGGTAGGCAGCCTTTATGATGGGCTCCCAATGAACTCCCTTCCCCAGAATTCTTGCCCTTGTGTAAATTCCCTCCTCTTCAGGGTGAGCTAGACCTAGTGACTTGATTCTAACAAGCAGAAAAGTAAGGAGATGTCGCTTCTGAGATTGGTTTCCAAAAAGACTGTGGCTTCTGTCCTGTGTACTTTCTCATTCTCTTTCTCGTTCTCTCTGAGGGTTCCTCTGAGGGAAGCCAGCTGCCATGTTGTGAGCTGCCCTGTGGAGAGGCCCACGTGGTAAGGAACCAATGTCTTCAGCCAACAGTCAGCCAGGATCTGAGGTGCCTACTCAAGCCTTGAGGTGGCTAATGTTTCAGCCCACAGCTTGATTTCAGTCTAGTGAGGGCCAATGAGCCAGAAGCAGCCAGGTGGGCTGTGCCTGGATTCCTGACTCACAGAATCTGTGAGATAAGATTCGTTGTTTTAAGTCATTAAGTTATTCATAGAGAACTAATCAGTTGCTCATTGAAGAAACTTTTTTTAATCTTTTCCTCCATATACTGGTTCAAGGAAATACCTTAGGATTAAAATTCTTACTAAAAGCACTAGGTTTACTTTATAAGATGACTCCAGAAGTGTAAGCTCAAAGACTAAAGGACTAGGATTTTTTTACTATAGAAACTGTAAAGCAAGGAAATAGTCAAAGCCTTTTGAACTGAAATAATAAAACAAATGCTTTAAAATTCTCTCCACTATTATTCACTCCTCTGAAATATATTAAAACATAATTGAAGAATATAGCCAGTTCAGCACACAGTGGCATGTATACCACATGCCAGTCCTGGGGCTCAGGTGCAGAGGGTGCAAGACGGTAGCATAGATCCCTGCCACCAGTAGCTTGCAGTCAGGTTCACAGTCATCACTACCTGTTATTTCCATAGAGCTAACACCACCATCTCACAGGCCTGGAGAAAGTTCCTGATTCCCTCTAGGAAAGGTTTTCCAGTTTGGATTAAAACTTCATCAGTTCCAGTATTGGCCTTTGCTCTTAAAAAAAGTCAGATAAGCAGGATGATAAACCATGAATTGGGTCTAGAGTATGGATCTGAAGCAAAATAAGGATGTAGAAATCATCCCTTTCATTTACCTGAAAAATTCCACCAGGTGCAAAGGAGTTATAAATGTTCTTTAAGATCCCAGAGCTAAGCAGCTATATGAGACTATAGAGAAAGGTTTACTCCAGGGCAGGCACTTGCCTACCTATCGATACAGAGCTGGAGATAAAACAAAAATATCCCCAGAAACACTGAAATGGCAGCAAAGCAAATAGCTCTGTTTATGGAGGACAAAGGGCCTCAGATAAACATATAAATAACGCAAAATAAGAAGCTCTGACATTATCGTGAGCACTGCTGGCATAAGGAGACTTGGATATCTGCAAATGATATTTAGTTAGCTAAATGCGAATGCAATATTGCTAAGACTTATCTGTAGAGTCAGAAAGCAAATGAGACTAGAATTAAATCAGATGTGCTGGGTAGAATGTCTTTAAAACTTGTTTTCAGAGTCATAAAAATTCTTTGGAAAAGCCAATGATCTAATAACTATGGAAAACCAAAGCTCATAATAAATATTGGTTTATCACTAGTTTCAGCTCTTAGTCTGTGATATACGTACACATACCTTGTGAGTATCTCAGCAATGAGGATTTATTCCTTAACAGACAGACCTCCATAACTTCCCTGGAGCATTTACTGCTCTATAATGTATCCTTTTCCTTTCTAAACTATGAACCCTCTGAGAGCCATCTAGATCACTTTTTATAATCCTCAAAGAGGCCAATTCCTGGCACATAGTAGATGATCAAAATTTTTAGTTGAACAAATAAATGATAAAGTGAAGGAGCTGAAGGAGGACCTGTGTGAAGACAATGCCGTAATCCCTCATCAGAGAATGATCTCACTGGACCTTCACTTCAGCCCAGAGAACCACCGTCTACAATGTGAACTGAAGTGGGTCCCCCCCTTGGATGGGAACTCTACTCTAAAGCTGCTACCATCACCTTGAATCTAGTACTTCTGTTTCTACCCCATCTCCTTAATTCACTTTTTCTATCTACCCTTCTCTGCTGAAGTGGGGTTTCCAACCTAGCATTTTCATGACAGGGTGAACAGACAGAGCAGAGAGACAGAGGCCGCCCACCCATCCATCCAGCTGTTACCCAGTGTTATTTTTATCTTTTGTCATGACTTGCGAAAAATAATCAGAGCCCAATAAACTCAACAAGATATGAACATTTATCTAGCTTATCCTGTTTAACCTAGTATGTTCGGAAGTCCTCATTGTTGCAGAACATTTGTAATATTGTCATGAGCAGGATGTCCTGACTGAGGAGGAAAAGATTGACTGTGAGATCATTTTAAAAGGATGGCCTATAAGTATCTATGGTGTTATTGACATGTGAGCACTTTCCCAAAGCACAATGTCATGGCCGTGGCTAGAGCTATCTTACTACCATTCCATTTTATATACTTATATATATGTGTATATATATATACACATATATAGTCTTTTTATATATATTCCATATATATATATATATATATATATTCTTTTTAAGATTCTTTGCCATTATAGGTTATTACAAGACATTAAATATAGTTCCCAGGGCCATACAGTAGGTCCTTGTTGTTTATCTATTTTATATATAGTAACGTGTATCTGTTAATCTCAAACTCCTAATTTATCCCTCCCCCACCTCTCTCCTTTTTGGTAACCATAAGTTCGTTTTTTATGTCTGTGAGTCTATTTCTGTTTCAAAGTCTTAAAGCGTTATCTACTGATTCTCATGTAACCTCTGAAGGAGAAAGCTACCACTTTACAAAATGGGAAACTGAACTGCTACAAGTGTTTTCTTAGTCTGGCACAGAGATGGCAAATAAATGACTCCTTCATGGCAAATAGTTGTTAGTCAATCACAGAGCTCACTTCTGTTGGACCTGGGCATGACCTGGAATACTCTTCAATACAGCAAAGTATAGCTACACCATTTAGTGGCAGTAGGTACATACTTGCCATCCCTCCAGACACAGGGGCAAAAGCTAGTTGTGGCCACGGAGAGATTGTTCTGCAGATATCTTAGTAACTGAGGCATGAAAAATGTTCAGATGAGCATCCTGAAACTCAGTGAAATTGTCAGTTGATGAAGATCATGCAGCAAGGGGAAGGCAGAGCACAGTTTGAAGATGGAATGTCTAGCCTGAAACTCTTCAGCAATATTGGGTGGCTCTTCTTTTTACCTCGATATTGGGTTCCATCCTTCTAACAGAGAGCATCTGAGGGGGACAAGTGAAGCTAGAACCTCAATACCTTTCCTGATTATAAATCACCCTTCTCCAACTATCTGCTAAACTATGGTTAGATGGCCATCACTTTTTGTTCAAACTCCTTGCTATCTAGAGCCTGAAGTTCATAGTCTTATATATATATATATATATATATATCATTCCCCACTGTTGGCATGTGGTTTTCTCTACTTTCTGAACTATGAATCTGCAAAAGTATTTCCATCACAAAGCCTTTTATAATAAACTCTAGGTTTTTGACTTAGAGAATACATCTGAAAAATATAAAAGACTAAAATTAAGAAGTAAACATGTGAATCAAGAGATAAGTTGGGAAACAGATGAAAACGTAGTGCAAGCCCTAGTAGTTTTATAGGAGAAATCTTATAACCAAACATGGATTTTTACAACGATGCTAGAGAAAAAAAAAAAAAATGGAAAGCTTCTCACTTCATTCTGCGAGGCTAGGCAAGATTCCTGATGCCAAACTGGAGAAAGAGCAAAAGGAACAAGCAAACAAATAAGCGAAAACCACCACAAAACAAAAGCAAACCAAGAAGCTCCTAACACTTTCATCTTGCCCCCTTCCTGAGCACAACACGGTTTAGTGCTTCAGAGTTTAGGGCAGTCACACATCTCATCAGTGGGCTGAGCCTGCTTTGGGGTTTGGTGGTTCACTTGGGGGGCTGTGGTGATGAACGGGAAGGGGATCAGAGCTCAGCCAGCATCTCTGATCATCAAAGAAAATGAGTTATTGTTTTAATGCGGAGTGTTGTCTCTGCCAGAAAAATAATTCAACTGCTGATAGACAGAGCCTCTTCTTCCCAACAGGAATTAGCTCAAGACACCAGGTAAGTGTTCTCTATGTAGCAACACATGCATTTATTTACACTAGGACGTCTTCAGCTTAGGAGGGCCTTGTCATTTTAGCAAGCTGACAACCAGAAGATCATATTAGATTTGTGGATTAGGAGCAAGAACACTGAACCAGGAGGAGTCAGAAAGCCAAGTGGGGCCCTAACTCTGTCTCTTACTAACTCTCAGAGCCTTGGGAAGCCATTTAACATCTGGGATCCCATCTCTTTATCTGTAAAAAGATGAGGTTACCTAAGGCCAGCCTTATGGAATATTGAGAATCCAAGAAGACAATGGGAAAGGACTTTAGAATTTGTAATATGATATTAAAGAGGACTGTTTGGGGAGGGGAACCTTCAAAAATATTGTCTACTTCCATTATTTATTAAACCATCCACTAGCTTGTAACTTTGGGCATGTTACTTAAACTTTCTGGACCTCAGTTTTTCTCATCTGCTAAATAGGATTAATAACACTACCCATCTAATAAGGCTGTTGTGAAGATTGTTATTGTTTTTTAAATGCTGAGAAATATATTTATTAAATAAAATAAAAATTATTGAGATGTCTCAAAACTTGTTTCTCATAATATTATGCCTTACCGGGTGATAAATAAAACAACAATGAAACAAGATTTTATGCAAATTATAGCTCATGATTTTTGATGATTATGAACTACTTTGCTACAGGCATTTGAATCTTGTGACGGTACCCTATCCTTGGGTTTGGTGATGCAGGACTTGCAAAATCCTGTCTTGAAACACCATTCACACAGAAAAGTGGCCATAAGACAACATACCACTGGCATAAGGTCTAGGCTATAAGACGGGCTACAGAAATTTGGCCTTTATTTTATTCCTGAATGTTCACCTGGGTCAAATTTTCAGTGATCTAGGTCATTGTCATTCGACTTGTATGTTCATCAAATTGGGTGACAGTGCTTTAGGACTCCTAGTTCTCTGGAGTTCATTGTGACATTTGTGCATAACCACGTAGAAGAGGTCTATAGTGCAGAACCCATTCAGTGTTAACCAAACGTATGCCATCACCTTGAACCTGGATCTCATCAAACCGCCATCAAAGATCTGTTTTGTTTGGCTTTGCTGCACTTCACATATTTTACAACTGTTGCTTTCTCACTCAAGACTTCCCACCCCCAGAAGAAATACACACCTTCTGAAATGGTAATTTTGTGATCACACGTTCTGGATGCTGCAGAAATGAAATATGCACAAGAGATATAGAGTCACAGGCAACTTGAAACATGCCTCCAGATGTTGCCAAATATGTTCATATGCAATTGAATTTCACACTGCAAAATTAGCATCAACCATACCATCTGTTTACAGGAATGAAATTTTGAGCCACCCTTGTAATTTAAATACAGGAGCTTCCATCAGAGACACTTAGGATCATTGAATCCTTTTCCTTAGTGTTTTAACACTATTCCATCAAGGTTCACTAGGCCAGAGTGAAGTGTAGCCTTTAGGTCCATGGGCCAGCAGCGTCTCCTCATGGGAGGCCCATGACCATGACATGGTCAGCTGTCCTTAAGAGGCGGGGGGGTGTGCCCCTGAATGAGTAGAAGGGGAAATAATCTCACTCATCGGGCCACAGCTGTTTAGATCAAAGGTGCGCACGTGATCCAACCTGGGCCAGATTCTCTGTTTGGGGACACAGTGACAGTCAGGACCTTGATTTCAGGGGACATGTAGGATTGTTTAGGGCAGTTGTTTTTCTACAAATACAGTGAAGCACATAAAGCTTCACTTTAGAAAAGAGAAAGGAAAGAGAGAAGAAAAGAGAGAAGCAGATGTGTCATGGGAAGACAGATCATTTGGCAGGAGGGTGAGAAACAGGGGGCAGTTTGAGGTTGCTTTGGTTCCTAACTGCTTTGTGGTCCCTACTTCCTGCCCTTGAGTCTGTGAAAGATCCTTGAGTCCTTCCAGGGTAATCTCCTTCCCCCTTAGCCTAGGTTGAGTGGGTTTTTTGCTATATTTAACCAAGTAACACTTGACTAGGACAAGTGGGTAGGTAAACATAGTGAGAGGAAGAACTACTGCGCCAGCTACTGCCTGGGTTCTTTATTGCGGCCTCTGTATGACTGAGTCCTGCTCTCGCAAACCTGTCTTCTCAGATGGGCCACCTGGTGGCGTGGCAGGGATCAGCCTTTCTTTTTAGGTGTGGGGTCTGTGCTGAAGAAACCTGGTAATCATGACTCTTTCCTTCATTAATCAATTGCATAAATATTTAGAGAGCACCTTTCTCATGCTAACATGCTTGGAAATGCTCTGCAGATGTGTAGGGAATAAAACCAAGTCTCTCCTCTCTAGGAGCTTGGGGTCAACATGCTAAATATCTTCTTTAATTAGATCTGTGAATCCAGAGTAAATTTTATTTTAATTCTATCAATGAAAAAAAATTTTCCTTTCTATTGTATGGCAAATAGAGAGAAGCCTTAAGAAAGTTTAAAATTTAGAAATTAGATAATCACATCTTTAAAAAGAAGATTTCTGATGTTATGGGTATAGTTTCACATACCTGTTATTTATATAGAATTTTTGGGTATTTGAAAATCCAACTTAAAGTTTAATGGCAAAAAAAAAAAAATTCCTACAGATTAATTGCACATCAAACTCTCCTTTGCCTTGGCAGTGTTCAGTTTCTTTCCTCAAAAAGAATTATCTAGTGTTGCTTTTGTTTTTCTGTCAAGAGCCCCAGGATCTGACACAGGAGCTATGGAAGCTCTGTATAGTGGTGCCTTTTAACTCAGAAAGCAGTGTGTTTTCTCAGACATCAGGTGCTGAGGCTCTGGGCAGAGGGAAGAGATTGACCTCCTTGGATTGCACACTCTGGTAAAGCTGTTTCTTACCACTTAGAAACAGAAGAGGAAATGGAGAGGGGGGAGGAGGGGAAAAAAAGGAAGCGGCCGCAGAAGAAGATATTAAACCCCAAACAAAGGGTTCCATCAGCAGCTGTTTTCCTCCCGGTTCAGCACTTTGCTGAGTTCAGTGCTGAAATAGAAAAGCCCGTTATGTCTCAAGCTCTGTCTCCCCCTGGTGACCACTCTTACTATCTCCAGATTCCTGCAAAGGCTGTGGCCATCCCTATTTTTCTGAGAAGCTGAACCTCCGCTGATTAAAATGCTCACACTTTCCCTTCGAAGACTCAGACGGGAGCTTCAGCTGGGGCAGCCGTGGAATGCCCTTAATGAACAGCACACACCTCGGGTTGAATGTCAGCTCCATGGTCTACTGTGAAGTATCCTGTGCATCACTGAAACTCTCTGTGTCTGTGTCCTTGTCTGTACCATGAGGGTGAGAGCTGCATGAACCAGAGGTCCTTATGAGGAGTGGATGAGACACTCCCCATCAGCACTCGCACTGTGCCCGGCACAGAGACCATATATGCTGCTGAAGTTCTGGTCAGAGGACACTGGGCTGGGATTAATGAGGGAGATGGCTTTCCCGACAAGCCAAAGGCATCTGCAAAGGAGACATTAGCTGTGAAAGGATGAGGGTGTGTATATCAGGAGTCAGTTTCCTTGTAGGAATTCACAGCACATATTTTAAAGTCATCCTGGGTGGCACAAAGCATACAAAAAACATGTAAAAAAAATTCCCCAGATCTTAGTCACTAGAAGAATTTAGAAATTTTGGACTCTGACTCTTTGGGTCAAATCCTGATTCCCTCACTTTTCAGTTTGTTTGACTTTGGGCAAATTATTTGACTTTTCCGAGCCTTAGCCTCCTCTTCTGTAAAAAAGGAGTAAGATCACTCTCCCCCTGCCACTGTGTTCTTGGGACTATTAAATGAGACCATCAGCAGGAAGCACCTAGTAAATACTTATGCAGGGGAAGCCCTCAGTCTATGTTACATATTATCAACTCAAGTCCAAGCTGAGCTTTTCACTCTCAGAGGAAGATTGAGCCCAGCCTCAAGGCAGAAAGCTTGCTAACTGTAGAGTAATCTCAGAAGCAATGGGGGTTAGCAGAAAGGAAGCCCGCTTTCCTTACAAAAACGTGCTTTTCAGAATTAGCTGCATATTGGAATTGCTTGGGGAGCTTTAAAAAATGTCAAAACCTGGGCTCCACCCTTTGAGGTCCTGATGTAATTGACCTGGGGTGTGGCTTGATACTGAGGTTTATAAAAGCTCCCCAGATGATGGTAGTGTGCAGCCAAGGCTGGGAGCCACTGCCTTAAGAGTATCTCTACACACCTGCATGATGTTGGATTTTTCTTTTTCTTTTCTTTTTTTTTGCACCTCTAAGGTGTACAAGCTAAAAAGCAATTTAAGAACCAAGAATGTTTGAAATCAGAGCAGCTTGACTGAATTTCAAGGATCAGGAAAACAATGGGAAAGGACTTTTAAGTCCCACCAAGTGTTTTTGTCAATTGTGATGCTCTTCAGGACCGTAAACCTGCCTCCATTCTCATTGAAATCCCCTTCGCTTACAAAGAGGGCAGAAGTTCCCTGCCATCCCTCAGAGATCCAAAACCTGGGGTCAGTTGTACACACATGTACACACATGAACCCAAGTCAACAGCCAACATCAAGGGAAGCTTTAAAAGGGAAGAGTCTTTGTGAAATATATGAAGCAACTCATAGGGAAGAGGTGGGGTGGGGGTCACTGGGAAGAATCTGCCTCTTTATTTGAGGCAAAGGACTTTAGTGGGAAGCCACTGGTGTTCTGTTTGTTCAAGGCCCAGAGCCCATCTGGGAATAAAAGGGTCAGGCAGTGGCCATTGGCCAGACCTTGGGGATGAGCGTCTCTGGCGAGCGGGGGTTTGGGGATGGTGAGGGGAGTACAGCAAGCAAGGGGTCCCTTGCCAACTGTGGAGGTGCAGGCACACAGAGACGTCACCCTAACGGGAGAGAGGGAGAACATATCTAGTGAGTCTAGGGACAGCAATTAACAATGAGATGGAGGGAAGCTTTTGACTATAACCTGCAGTGTCACTTGTCTCATGTTTTAGTCCAGAGCATGGACTCTGGAGCCAGATGACCCGAGTTTGAATCCCAGCTTTGCCACTTACTATGTGACTTTGTGACTCAACCTGTCAATGCCTCAGTTTTCCCATCTGTAAAATGGCAATGATAACAGATAGCGCTCACTTCACAGAGTTGTTGAGAGGCTTAAAAACAGTAATCAATGTCAAGGGCTTTGAATTAGTGTTTGAGACTCACTGAGGAACATATTCAGTGTTAATATTTTCATTATTTCTGATCCAGTTCTGAAGAGACATTTTTAGGTCTCAAAAAAGTAAAATTTAAACAAAAGTGGCTAGAATCAAAAGGGGTTGTACAAAAAAATGAAGAGAGTGATCTTTGGTTTGGGAGAGTTCTTATACTCCTGCAGTGAGGACCCTTCCTTTAATTTCAGCAGTAGAAATGTTGGAAGGATGCAGTGGCTGAGATCAAGCTAGGAAAAGAATGCCAAGTCAGGCCAAAGCCAGCTGGTGTCCTCCTAAGTGACAGCAGGGGATGCTGCAGGAAAAACGCATGCAGAGTTGCAAGCTTTCTGCCTCAGAGGAGAACTTTATGTGCCATACGGTGAACGCCTCAGACACCCTGGGTTCCAGGGGTAGGAATTAACTTCTAGCAATTTTGTTGTAGGGGTGACTAAAAATGACTGTCTCCATTGTTAGGTCTTGTAACTCCTTTTTCCACTTAGATGGACCTGACTTACTCACCAGCTTGTCTCCAGATGGTCCCTGAAACATGAGACCCATTAAACCTGGAGGCAGAGAGATTGCTCCCATTATACCATCTTCGGGGGCAATTCTGCTGCATAGATTCTCAAGGGCAACTCCAGGGATCTTGAGAACTTTTGGAACATAGATAAGATAAAACCCCTAAGGAGAGACCCAGGCCCTCATCATTTACTGTGACAAACCCACAGACTCTCTGGCTTTTCCTTACATTGTTCTGGGGGGGCGGGGATGGGAGTGGTGGTGGGGAGGTCCCTGTTGCTCAGCAGAGTCAGGACAGTAGACATTTGGTCAAAGATGCCAGAGTAACCGATTCCAGGTCCACTTGGCCAAGATTTAAGAGTTAATAAATTCCTCAAACAACTTCAGTCCAGAGAAAAGCCCAGCAATGGTAAGAATCAGATTCAAAAGGTAGCATGATAAAAGAAAAAGCTATTTCAGGGTCTGTGTGAATGAGGACGTCACACGAAGCTTTCTCAGAAAAGGTTTTTCCAGTGGCTTTACAGTTTTTTAAAATTAATTAACATTTTACATTCAGCATCCCACGGATTTCACATCTGCCACTGATTTTCTTACTAATTGGAAAAGCTGTTGGTGGAGGAATTGTTGTATGTTTGCACTGTCCAAATTAGGGCATAATTAGAAGGCGGGGTATATAGTAAAGAGCGGCAAGGCTAATAAGGCAGTGCTTACAGCAACAGAAGAATCTTCCGTCTCATAGATGCTTGAGCTCACTTCTACTAGAATCCTACGTGAGCGTAGGTACAAATCCCTTCTGACAGTTGGCTGGTCGTTGTTTGAAACCGTACAATCTTCAGCGAGAAGGCTTGCCCTCTGAAGTCTTTTAGCCTCAAAATCCCATGGAGAATATTGCAGCCATGCAATATCTGTTCTCAGGTGTAATCAGGTGAGACCTCGTACCATTTCCATTACTATCTAATAGTACTTTGGAATGCTTCTAGATATGCATCTTAAAGGGTCTCTTCTCTCTGTGGACCCTCCAGTCTGGCAGGGGCCAAACAGGTCCAGGCTATCATGGAGACCAAGGCAGGGGCCAAGCTGACTGTCATATGACCCCAGTGTAGTTCCTGCCATGATTGCTCAGCCATTTTGTCTTTATGATCTCACTTAGGCACTGAAGACAGTCTGCTGATTCAATTTAGAACAAATAAAGAGTATGAGCCCTTTGGCTAACACATAGTAGTTCGTCCTAGAAGGTAACAAGGGGAATGTAAAGTATTTCCCTTGTCCACAGAAAGTAACTATCTTACTGAAGAAATAAAGCAGATACTGAAAGCCAATACAAGATAGGATAGGAGTAGTTGGTCAAAATGAGGCCACTGTGAGGTTTCGGAAGCCAGAGCCCCTGCCTCTGCCTTGGAAGATAGCAGTGACACTGCTGAGAACTTGTAGACCTTGAAGAAAGGTGGAACTCCTGTGGGATCCCTGCTTCCATGTGGTTCTGGTCCCTTTATAGAAGGAAATCGCCATGGCATAGACTGTCACAGTCATGACATGTGGGTCCCAGGTGATACCAGCATGTTGTTAAATACGGTAATTGCCATTGCCCCCTCTTGGGGAATCCCCGTCCACTGTCAACCAAAGCAACCTATAGCCATCTGCAATCTCCATAGCAACGCCCTGATCCTCTAAGCCTGTGGACCTTTCCTCCAGCTTCACGGCTTTGACCACATTCACAAGCAGATTCTTTGATCCAATGACCTCTGCCTGCTTACCCACACTGAGTGGGTTTGTACAGTGTCACGTACACCTGGCCATTCTTTAGGCCAGGCATATTCAAAGTCCACCAGGACTAGAGACAAGTGATTGTGGAGACACTGGCAAACCACAGGGCACAGGCCCCTTCTATAGAAAGAAGCCACCACTCAGCTCCAACCACATGGAAATGTGGATTGAGCACTGCCAGACCTTTCTGATTTCTCAAGAGAAATTGGAACACTGGATTTATACAGGAAATTTGCCAATTTTGGAAATGTTCACAACAAATTCAAAACTTTCAAAAACCACAAGTCAAACAAAAGAACACACACACAAAACTCGTTCTGTATTCATTCTCCATGTGGCCCAGATGGAATCTGCCTTGGGCTGATGATCCCAGTCTCAACAGACACAAACAGAAAGTGCCAACAGAATTTAGAGGTGGGTGATTTTGACATGAGCTGGGAGAAACATGGGAGACTGGAAGAAGTACCACAATAATCCTGTTGCTTTGTACATGATCTCTGGTGTTCTGTTTTGTTTTGTTTTTTTAAAGAAAATGTAGGGGTTTTTTTTTTTTTTTTTACTTTATATATTTATTTATTTTTGGCTGCGTTGGGTCTTTGTTGTCGTGCTCAGGCTTTCTCTAATTGTGGCGAGCGGGGGCTACTCTTGGTTGCGGTGAGCGGGCTTCTCATTGCGGTGGCTTCTCTTGTTGTGGAGCACGGGCTCTAGGTGCGCGGGCTTCAGTAGTTGTGGCACGTGGGCTCAGTAGTTGTGGCTCGCGGGCTCTAGAGTGCAGGCTCTGTAGTTGTGGCACACAGGCTTAGTTGCTCTGCGGCACGTGGGATCTTCCCAGATGAGGGCTCGAACCCGTGGCCCCTGCATTGGCAGGTGGATTCTTAACCACTGCACCACCAGGGAAGTCCCTGGTGTTCTGTTTATTGTTCACTTTGCCCATTCTTAAGTTGGGGATTTTTTGAAAATTATGAAATATTTGTAATTTTGAAAATATTCTGTTAATATAGTGCCCTATTAAGTCTCTGTCCCTAGAAAGCTATTCCTGGCAGTTCATGCTTGTTACTTTATGATGTAATATGTTGGGACAGAGGTAAACAAATCCGTGAGGCAAAGCATAATTTTTAAAACTCAGGAATTTTAGCACATATCATTTAAAAACTCTGCTAGAGTGACATCTGCTAAAAGGACATTTACTCTCTGAAGACATATCTGTAGCTGAATGTTGCTTTAAGGAACTGGAAATGCATCATTTTTACCAAGATTTCGTATATGAAATAAGATTACATTGACATTCCAAAGGTAGTTATGAAATGTTCTTTTATACAACGATGAAGTCATGCTTCTATAATAACCTGGATCTTTCTTTTTGTATAATATTTTTAAGGGAGAAAGCTGCTTTTAAATTTTTATAACGGTCATAATTACATACTAGACAAAAGGGATTCATTTTCTGTGGTATATTTTAAATTTTATTTTTCACTAAAAACAATTTATATGGAGTAAAATTCACCCTGTTTTGTGTATCGCTCTATGAGTTTTGATAAACACACATAGCTTTGTAACCTCTGGTGCCATTTTGATGTCTTAAGTCAACTATAAAGACACTCTCACATACAGATGTCCAACAGGCACATGAAAAGATGCTCAACATCATTAATTATTAGAGAAATGCAAATCAAAACTACGAGATACCACCTTACACCAGACAGAATGGCCATCACTAAAAAGTCTACAAATAACAAATGCTGGAGAGGGTGTGGAGAAAAAGGAACCCTCCTACACTGCTGGTGGGAATGTAAGCTGGTGTAGCCACTATGGAAAACAGTATGAAGTTTCCTCAAAAAAACTAAAAATAGAGTTGTCATATGATCCAGCAATCCCACTCCTGGGCATATATCCAGATAAAACTATAATTCAAAAAGATACGTGCACCCCTGTGTTCACATCAGCACTATTCACGATAGCCAAGACAGGGAAGCAACCTAAATGTCCATCGACAGATGAACGAATAAAGACGATGTGGTACATATATACAATGGAATACTACTCAGCCATAAAAAAGAATGACATTTTGCCATTTGCAGCAACATGGATGGGCCTAGAGATTGTCATACTGAGTGGAGTAAGTCAAAAAGAGAAAGACAAATACCATATAGTATCACCTATATGTGGAATCTAAAATATGACACAAATGAACCTATCTACAAAACAGAAACAGATTCACAGACAAAGAGAACAGACTTGTGGTTGCCAAGGTTGGGGGTGGTAGGGGAGGGCTGGAGTGGGAGTTTGGAGTTAGCAGATGCAAACTATTACATATAGAATGGATAAATAACAAGATCCTACTGTATAGCAGAGGGAACTATATTCAGTATCCTGTGATAAACCATAATGGAAAAGAATATAAAAAAGAATGTATATATCTGTATAACCGAATCACTTTGCTGTGCAGCAGAAATTAACACAACATTGTAAACCAACTATACTTCAAAAAAATAGACAGTCTCAAACCTTGATTCATTAATTGATTCAATTAATTCTTTTCACTCATACAATGAGTTAGCTCCTCAAATGGACCAGGCATTGGGAATATAAAGAAGCACAGACATGGCCACGGCTTTCTGTTTTTAGATGAGCCAGATATCTAAAAGTGACAATGCAGTAAATAAAATAAACTGCTGTAAAGGATATCTATACAGATAGCATCCCATTTATTCACTTAACTAATAGAATCTGATCCACCGGAATGTAACTGTGGGCAGGAGAGTCCGGAGCAAGCTCAGACGCCAGCCAGGGAGTGACTAGATACAGAGAGGTGAGTGCCATGCTGGGGAAGGGTGGAGATCTGTGGGAGGAGCCTGGGGCCTGGACAGAGCTACATCTCATGCTGGGAGCAGAGGGGAGGGTGTGCTTGGGAAGGCATAAAGGCTCTTACTGAATTCCTTGTGCAATTCCTCCAGCACAGCCCAGTTCTGGTGGGGTTGAGGAAATCTTCACTGAGAGGTATAGACATTGCTTGGTAGATTGATTTATCACTGGTTAATATGTGTGAGAAAATGTGCGAGAGAGCATTTCCACTAAACTACAATCCAAGAAAGCTTCTGTTTTTCATGCTCCAATCTGGCATAGAAAAATGGCTGTCTTGCCGACAGGAAGCCCATGATCCATGCCTTGACAGAGCCCGGAAAGCCATTTATTAGTAGGGGGAGGACAGAGAACAGACCTGGGTGTCTGGTACCAGCCGCCCTGCCCAGCCCCCTGCTGGCCCAGCTCCAGGTGCTGATAGCCTGAGACTGGGCCCGTGATGAAGCAGACATTGGCAGGGTTCACTCCCAGCCAGCCATGGGGTGCTGAGATAAGAGGGCCTAATGGGCTGCCTTGGTTACTCTAACAATCTCAAGGCAGGCAGACAAGGGTCAGAAGGCAACCAGGGTTCAAGGTTCCCTGGACTGGGGTGCTTGGTTTTGTCCAGAGCCATTGGCAGGGTCTTTGGTATCTTCCATCATGCGGGGTAGTGTTCATCAGCTGACACAGGGGACAGTTACTTTAAATGATGGGAAGTTTATTGGCTCGGATTCTGTTGCCTGCTCACTCCCCATCTCTCCATTACACATGAGTGGAAATCTCCACCCCAAGCCGATGACTTGCCTTCATCCTCTTTTGCCCCCAGCCACAGCTTTGCAATTTCATCTGTGTTGCCCTGTATATCCGGATGCTGGATGCTTTGCAAAGCATGAAGTCAGCCTTAGAGTCAGACAGATGGGGAGTCGGGGGTTGGGATGTGCGGATTCTCAGCCTCGGCACTACTGACATTTGGGGCTGGGTAGTTCTGCGAGGTGAGGGCTGTCCTGTGCATTACAGGAGGTTTAGCAGTGTCCCTGACCTCTACCCACTGGATGACAGTAGCACTCCCTCTAGTTATAGCAACCAAAAATGACTCCAGACATTATCAAATGTTCCCTAGGGGGCAAAATTGCCCCTTGTTGGGAAACACTCAGACCCGGGTTCTAATCCCGGCTCTGCCACTTGTTAAGTTTCTTCGCCTCTCTGAATCCCAATATCCTTGTCCATAAAATATTTTCTATGGTTGTTATAATAACTGGAAAACTATAAGGTTGATTAATTCTTGGCATGCGGAATATCTTCCAAAGGCAGCTATTATTACCATTTCAGTACTCTATGAATTTTCCTAATTTTATTTTGTTGTAATTCCAGATTTCTGGTGACCAAAGTGTTCAAGAAGAACTGTGGAACTGACAGAAATTTCCTTGGCTCTGCCCCTGGCCGTGTAAAGAAGCTTGGCCTGGATTGCATCACCTAAAAGTATAGTTTGGGGTCTCTCTCTGGGAAAGCTGCTGTTTTCAACATTCCTGTAGAATGGGATCAGCAGCCCTGTGAGTATAAAGAGACTTTGGCCTTGTTACTGCTGGCTCTAGGATTTGAACCGCCTCCTTCACTTCCCATTATGAGCATAGAGGTCACTGATGGTTCCTGAAGCCAAGGTCTGAATCCCCAGCCTTTGGGATTCAGGGCTTAGGACAGACGCAAACTGATTTAGTAGTAGCGTTTGTAAAGGGTTTGTGAAGAGGGAACTATTTCTTGGAATAAGTTATAATTTTGGGAAAATGACTGTTTAGCATTGCTGATCAGGGTTTAAGGAATGTTCCCCCTTTCCCTCCACCACTCCATCCCATATTCTCTTCTCTTTCTCTCTCACTCTGAGATTATGAACATTTTTATACAATTACATTGAAAAGCATTCTTCAAGAAATTAATGTTCTTCTCTTGGCTGATTTATAAGAAAAGGAAAAGGGGAAGAGGCATAGACAGAGGAGACCTATTTTGTGGTTCATCGAAAGTATGAGGTAACATGTGACTCATTCTCCTCCCTCTTCTCTCTCTCCCCACCCACGCTTTTCCTTTCTATAAACACCTTTTTATTTGCTCTATGACAGGCCATGCATAATGATATGTACAGACCTAGGACATAATAACTGAACTAAATAAGAATGGTGAAATCAATTACTCAATTACATTGGAGTGAGCCATGTGTCAAACATAAGTGTACACTTCAGTTGCACACAGATTTTGGTTAAAGTTTTATTTCTTTGGAAGAATATGAGTGTGAGGTACCTAGGACCCAAACAGGAATAAGACAATCTGGGTACCCAAGAAGTAGAGAAACTAATTGGGAGAGAATAAATAATAGAGTTATTGATAAGATTAAATTAGAAAATTGACTGAAAAGAGATTAGAACAGTGCTCACAAAGAGTAAGTGGTTAATAGATTTTAGGAGAAGGAGAAGAGGAAGCAGAGGGGGAAGGAAGGAAGGGAGGGAGGAAGGAAGCAAGGATCCTATAAATTAGTACACAGTAAGTGACAAATGAGGGGCATAGGTAATTCTTTAGGAATTTAGAGAAAACTCCAGGGCGTGGGTTATTCAGAGAAAGCTCCTTGAGGTAAACTTGGAGAGACATACGAAATGTTAAGTAGTGAGTAGAAAGAGAGGTCTCAGCTTAGCCAATAACTTAAATATTTCTAAGAGATAAACACTCATCAGGAAATATTCTACTAAACATGAATTCTTTTGAATTGCTACAATTCTCTTCTGAGCTCCTTGAACTATCAAGCTAATGAAGGACAATAAAAACCACTGCCTCTTAGTGTCTTAAACTGTGTATTTTTAGAACACAGGCATAAGATTTGCCTATGTAGTGAGTATTCCATGTCTGATGGAAAGACCAAGGCATGTGTAAGAAAGGGGCACAGCTATCTTCCCTAAAGGCAACCAAAAAGAGCTGAGACATGCCGTTATTTACCCACCCTAAGCTGAGGGCCATGAATTTCTCTAGGTGTAGGGTTGTAAGTTCTTTAAGTCACTACCTGCTATGTAAGTAGTAGCTCCTTATATTGTTCCTAAGTTTACCTCTTTTGGACTCTCAGATTCATATCTGAATCCCTAAACATTCCAGTTCCCATATAAAGAAAAATATCTCCAAGTCTTTCATTTCCCTATTGGCTGGAATGGTTGCTTCTTGCCCAAATATGTTTTTAGAATCAATTGGGATCAAGTCTTCATTTCTATTTAGGGCAAGAGGAAGGGGGATGTTCCTAGACCTTGGCACATTTGAGAAAATGAGATGATAGCAAGCCTGGACCCAGCAATATGAGGCTCTGTGTGAGGTCAATAATTTGGAATTCCGTCAACTGATATATTCTTCGAGTATTTATTTGACCTTTACTTAGAAGGGTGAGGAAATATTGATTTTTTTTTATTAATAAAAGTTGTATACCTTTTTTTAGTGCTCAAAATTAAGACCTGATTATATACGAAGTATGTAAAATTACTTATTTTCTTTTTAATTATTTGTAATTGCCTTGGAATTTCCCCTTTCTGGACTAATTTCTTGGGAAGCACGTTACCTAAACTTTAAATAATAAAATTACCACTTATTCTCAGTAACCAGCTCTCTGGTGCAGTTGTGATGGGCATATAGCCCTTTGGGAGGAGTGGTATTTATAGTTCTGCTTGAGAAGTTGCGTACTTTGTGGAAAGCAGGACCTATTTATATTTTACCAATGTGATCTGTGATCTAGACAGCAATCCAAATTAATAGGTGCCATGTTTTCAACGTCTTCTGCCTAGTTGGCCTGCCACTGGACCCAACTCTGGATGACCAACTGGGCCGGACTCTGGAGGTCCCAGTGCCAGTTACTCTGGGCTCCTCTCTGGCCATTCCATGAGCGCTCACTATTTGGGAATTGCTCACAAGTGACCGGCCCCTCTCAATGATAGATAATTCCATTGTGACCCTATCACATCTTCCATGGTTTCAAAAATTCAAGTTGCTTCTCTCATCGTGTACTTTTCCCTTCAAATTGTATTAGTCATCCTATTCATTCTGGAGGTTACTCGTCCTGCTCACAATCTGCTTTTACTCTGGTGGTCTACTTTATAATGTTTGATACTGGGACAATAGGAGGTAATAAAGACAGTCTTTGACTTTATAAACTTAGGGTGATTCTAAGTTACCTTTAAAACCTTCTGTGAAGTATTGTGGGGGCAGGACAAATTATACCTCTGCCCTTGGAAAATCACTTAAATTGGTCCTACATCCCCTTCAAAGCCCTATAACTCTACATGATGTGTCCCCTGTTTATCTTTGACCTCTTGTCCCATCACTCTGCCTCATTCACTCTGTGTTAGCCAAAGGGGTTTCCTTTCCATTCCTTAAAAATGGAAAGCTCATTTTCAACTCAGAGGTTTTTTTTTTTTTTTGGTCTGGAACATTGTTCCCAGATTTCTACCTTGTTCATTCTCTTACTTCATTTAGATGTCTATTTAGCTATCACCACCTCAGAGAAGCCTTTCCTAACCACTCTGTCTAAGCAAGTCACCAGCCTCACACTCATTCACTGGTCCAATGTCTTACTGGTCTTCTAGGACCTGAAATATCATCTTGACTTTTTCTTCTTTCATTATCACTATTTGATGTTATAGTATATATTTATTTTTTTTTTTACTTTTTTCTCTTCTAGAATATAATCTCACCTGGGGCAGGATTTTTATCTGTTTTACCTACTACTGTGTCTCTAGTATTATATCTCTAGAAGCCAAAAGAGGTAAAGTTAGGAACAATTTAAGGAATTAATATAAAGAATATAGTAGGTAGTTACCTAAAGAACTTACAACCTCACAATGAGAAAAATTATGGCCACCAGCTTAGAGTAGGTAAACAAAGGAGACTGTGGTATTTCAGGGTGCGTTTCTGGCTCTTTCTGATTCCTGGCTTACAGTAGGCGCTTAACAATATCTATTTTCGCATAAATGATTAAATGCTTCAAATTAAGAGTTGGAACTAGATAATTTCTAACGTCTTCTCTAATTCTAAAATTTTATGTGTCTTTAAAATCTTAGAAGTGTCATCAATTTAGTGATATAGGATGTCTTTGGAATTCCTATGAGATCCTAGACTAGAGGAATTCCATCAATTTCATATTGACAAGAGAGAATGCTTAGGGAAGTAATAAGCTTGTGTCTCTTTTTTTCTTTTCCAGGAAGACATAAAAAAAGAGTCAGGAAGACATAAAAAAGAGTCAGAGTGTTTTAATAGTGGAAACTGGGCTAAAACATAGAAGGTGTGCTCTATACTCTTCAAAGTGCCCGTGTTGGCAAACACGTAGAGAAGTTTGAGAGTTAACAGCTGTCACCAGGGCCCCAGGCAGAGTTGCAGAGAAGGTCAGGCTTGTGTTCTGCATTCCAACCCACCTTTTTCTTTCTGAGTCCACTTTTCTCCCCATTTATTGTACTCTAGCTATTGAATTTCCTTGTGCTGTATTTGCCTTCTAAATCTTTTCCCTCCCTGACTGCTCTACTGCTCTGCACAGAGATTTATTTTGTTTCTTTCTCACCCAGCTATAGTTCCAATCCCCTGATTCTCATGGTAGCCCAACTGATTAAAAACATTTATATTAAAGGGTCAATTGGACCTAAAGAAAATTTGCAGTTTGAAAAAATGGTCCAATGTCTTACTGGTTCTCTAGGACCTGAAATTCATGGAATTAGGATTGCAATCTGACATAAACGCGTAAACACACACACACACACACACACACACACACACACACACACACACACACAAACATCCTATTCTGCTGTTAAAGTTACCCTGCAGGCTAGGCGACAACAAAGGCTCGCCTTGGTAGAAAGCCTAAGTGAGCAGTCATGGTTGTCTACATGCTAAGAGTAGCATATGCGTGCTCATGTGTATCCTGATATTCCTGGGTTTGAAGGTATAATCTTTGACATTTTTCTAATCAGACCAAACTAGTAAATAATGGTTTTCAGAAAAAGGGATTTCTTAACCATTGCAATTTTTATGGTCTTATGGAACAGACTACAGAAAAAATGTACTCTGTGATTTAACAAAATAATTTAGTAACAATCCCTTAGAAGTCACCTTGACATGAAGCCAGAGCAGAGACCCTCATTCTCTCTTTGCCATTAAAGGATTTTATCCCTAATCCTGGATCCCAGGGACAAGTGGTGACAATGAGTAGGACATATTTCAGCATCTATGTAACCTTTCCTGGAGAGTTTTGAGATGACCGAGGGGAGAGGGCCTACAAAAAGACTGGGCTTTTAATTTGTCTCAGGGCCCTCATAATTTGGTGTATAAATGATAAATGTGACATCACTTTTTCTCTCAAGATGCTTACATTTGAAAAAGGCAGTTATTTAAAAAGTGAGGCCAGTGTCCGGTGGCAGCCCTGGACGTGAGTGGGAATTGAGTTTCAGTACAGAGCCTTGTAGCAGTGACTCAAAATCTAGTGCAGTTGGGGTGTGAGCAGTGAACACAGGACAAAGCACTATGGCATTTCCCTTGGATTTAAAGTAGACCTAAGATCAGAATTTCTAGGGAAAAGGCCCAGAAATCTACATTTTTAATGAACACTCCAGGTGATTGTGATGCACAGTCAGATCTAAGATTACTTCCTGTAAGCACCTCTTCTAGTGGAGCTGGGGACAAAGGCTGGGGAATATGTGTACTGATTCCTAGAATCATAGGGAATATGATCCCTAGAAAATAGGGAAAGGCTCTGCATGAGTTTGCAGCAGGGGATTATAGTACACAAGAGGTCTTGCATAGCTGTGGGGCAGGAGTGGGACCGTCTTTAGAAAATGTTTTTTAAAAATCAGCTTATTGAATTTATTGAGGTGTAATTTACATGCAATAAAATACATAAATTTTACTATACAGTTTGGTGAGTTTTGAAAAAAATATTTATATTCATCTGTATAACAACTACCCTAATGATGCTCTGGAACAGTTCCAACACACGTAAAATTTCCTACATGCTACTATGCAGTCAATCCCCTTACCACGTGGATCCACACTCCAGGCAACCACCATCCTTGTTTGCATCAGTTTAGATTAGTTTTGTCTGTTCTTGAAATCTGTATATATTCACAGTATATATTCTTTTGTGTCAGGCTCTTTTTCCTCAGCATAATGTTTTTGAAATTAAACTATGTTGCATCCATGAGTAGTTTGTTCCTTTTTATATCTGAGTAGTATTCCATTGTATGAATGTGGATGGACATGTGGGATTTTCCAGTTTTGTGCTATTATGAATAAAGTTTCTATAAATATTTTATATGCTTTTTCAAGCTTTTTGTGGACACATGTTTTCATTTCTCTTGAGTAAATACCTAACAGTAGAACTGCTGGATCATGCAATTGGAACATGTTTAACATTGTAAGAAATTGCCAATTTTCTGTACCTTTTTGCATTCCCACTAGCAGTGTAAGAGAGTTTCAGATGCTTGACGTTCTTGACAACACTTGGTATTGTCATCCTTTTTAACTTTAGCCTTTCTAGTGACTATACGGTATCTTGTTTTGTTGTAATTTGTATTTCCCTAATGACTAATGGTGTTGAGGATTTATTTTCAAGTGTCTGCCATGTGTATATCTTCTTTTGTGGAATGCTGGTTCAAACATTTTGCCTATTTATTTTTGGGGTTGTTTGTCTTCTTATAATTGAGTAGAGTCCTTTATATATTCAGGATATAAATCCCTTGTCAGAAATACCTGCTGTGAATATTTTATGCTGTCTGTGGCTTGCCTTTTATTTTCTTAATGTTATCTTTTTTAAGAGCAAAAGATTTTTGCTTAAATCCAAGTTAGCTTTTTTTCTTTTAGTGTTTGGGAATTTTGTGTCCTAACTACAAAAATCTTTGCTTACAATCCAAGGTCACAAATATTTTTATCATAAGCTTTATTCTAGAAGTTTCATATATTAGACTTTTACATATAGGTCTATGATCCAGCTTGAATTAACTTTTATTATGATCTAACAATTTCTTTTATCCACAGTTTTAGTCCGGATTCTCCAGAGAAATAGAACAAACAGGATAGCTATACCTTTATCTATATCTCTATCTAAATCTCTATCTATATATCTAGATCTAGATTTATTTTAAGAAATGGCTCATGTGATTGTGGAGGCTTGGTGAGTTAAAAATCTGATGGGGGAGGCTGGCAAGCTGGAGACTCAGAGAAGAGTTTCAGTTCAAGTCCAAAGACTGCTGGCTGAATTCTTCTTGCTCAGGGGAGGTCAGTCTTCATTCTATTAAGGCCTTCAACTGATTGGATGAGGCCCACCTACATTATGGAGGGCAATCTGCTTCACTAAAATTCCATGGATTTAAATCTTATTCTCATGCAAAAAACACCCTCACAGAAACATCTAGAGTAATGTTTGACCACATACCTGGGTACCATGGCCTAGCCAAGTTGACACATAAAAATAACCATTACATCCACACAGATATCCAGTTGTTTTAGGGCCACTTGTTGAAAATACTATTCTTTTCCCACTGAATTACTTTGGGAAATTTGTCAAAAATCACTTGGCCATATATGTGTGTGTGGGTCTATTTTTGGACTCTATTCTGCTCCATTGATCCATAAATCTATCCTTAAACCAATACAACTGTCTTGATTTCTGTAGTTTTGCAGCAAATCATGAACTCAAGAGGTGTAAATCTTCCAATTATTTTCCTCTTTTTAAAAATTATTTTAGCTTTTTTAGATCCTTTGCATTTCTATATACATTTTCAAATCAGCATGCTACTGTCTTAAAAAATAAAATCCTGTCAGGAATTTGACTGGGATTGTACTGAAGCTACAGGTAAATTTGGGACAAGTGACATCTTAACAATATTGAATTTTTCAATCCATAAAAATGGTTTACTTCTCTGTTTTTTAGGTCTTCTTCAATTTCTCTCAGTGATAACATAAGAAAATGGAATTATACTTTATTTGCATACATTTCCTGCTTTTTAACAAAAATATCAAGAACATCTTTCTATTAAATAATTTCTGCAACATTATTTTAAATTATTTTTTAAATTAATTTTTTAAATTTAATTTATTTATTTTTGGCTGTGTTGGGTCTTCGTTGCTGCTCATGGACTTTCTCTAGTTGTGGTGAGCGGGGGTTACTCTTTGTTGCGGTGCACGGGCGTCTCATTGAGGTGGCTTCTCTTGTTGTGGAGCATGGGCTCTAGTCACGCAGGCTTCAGTAGTTGTGGCTCATGGGCTCTAGAGCGCAGGCTCAGTAGTTGTGGTGCACGGGCTTAGTTGCTCCACGGTATGTGGGATCTTCCCGGACCAGGGCTTGAACCCGTGTCCCCTGCATTGGCAGGCAGATTCTTAACCACTGCACTACCAGAAAAGTCCCTTAAATTATTTTTAATGTGCATAGTTTTGCACATTATGGATATATCATACAAAATTTATTTAAACCAAGCTCCTATTATTGGATAACTTGGTTGTTTCACATTTTTCAGTTAAAAATTGTTGTGATATTCTCATATATTAATCTTTGTGCAACTAAGAAATTTTTTCTTTGTATTATTTTCTACAAGTGGAACTGTTGGGTAAGGGTGTCCTCTTTCAAGGCAGCTTCCTGTTTTCGTAATGACTTCTTCTTGGGCCTAAGCCTACAGGTTTTTACATGGTTGAACCAATTTATTTGGCAAAATTGCCACTTGTTTGATTTCCTCTAAGTGTGTTTTTAATCTGTTGGTGGATATATTTTGCAGAAAATTCTATTAAATATTCATATTGAATCAGGTAAAGACACCAAATATTATATTTGTTGGTATATTTGTTGCTTCTTGGTTAATTTTTTTTTCAGAGTTGATGTGGTCTGTGGGCTGCATCAGCCCATATGCATGGCTATTTGTCATTCATAGTGATGAAAAATATTAAACTGTCAACATCTAAAATTTGGGGGGTATCCCAGATAGCATATGGATTTTCAGGCTCTCTTGGAAAACTGAGAATTTGGGCCAGCATTCCTACATGATAGGAATTAGTGGGAAGGGGGTAATTACTTTAGATAGAACATCCCATTTCTATTTTGTCATAGCTCTCACTCAGCCAGTGTCACTTGATTAGGACACAGCTTGACTCTTATAGGTATTTGGATTCAGAACCCCTGATTTGGTAGGATAGAACCTATTAGAAAACTAATGCTAGCCATGTATAGGCATACCCTGATTTACTACCCCAAACCATTGTCACGTGGTCTCTGCATGCAGACATTGAAATTTCCCAGTGTCTATGACTAATATTTTGTCTCCTGCTTCCTTCTCCAAGAAATTCTAGACCTCCATCTGGTAACCTATCAGATTTATACTTCCAAAAGGAAACTCCACTCTTCTGAGATACAGAACAGAGATTTTCTCTGTGCTTTAATAAACAAGTTTTTCTAGGTTCTTCTAGTTTCTCTAGAACTATACAAACATAATGTATCTATATAATGTCACTCAGATTTTTTAGGTCTCAGTTTTAAGGGTATATTGAAGATACAGCTCTCACTTCTCAGTACTTTTTCACTCATGATACAATTATGTTAGGATCAAATGATTTATGTGGGATGTTCTCTATTTCCATACCCTACCCAGCCAAAGAGAATTCTCTAATTACCAGATCAATTTCCCTATTCTTTTATTCCTACAAATAGGGATTCTTTTCTGCTAGGAGAGAGGTAAGGTCAATCTACATCATAAAGTGATGCAGAAAAGAGAGGGTGAGGAAAGCCAGAGAAAGGAGAATGAAGTGTTGAGAGACGTTATGGGGAATTGTGGATTGAAATGCTCTGGATTGGCAGTAAGTATGAGGGGGAGGGGTAGAAGAAAGGGAGTTTTAATAACTATTGTCATGGTCTTTGAATTTGGATACCCTTTATGGTTTTTAAGAAACATAAGGGTTTGAGTTCTTTTGAAATTACTTTTGGCTGTGGGAATATATTTCTTGACTGCAACCCTGCTCTGAGACCAAACTGTGTCTGCTCCAGGTTTATAAAGGTTATACAGGCTTATGAATAGGTTTTTCTTGTTCATATCCTTCTAAAATTGTGGTATGATTGTATTAATTTGCTGTTCATGAGATGGTAAGTACTGGACACCTGTTTAAACAGATTTAAGATTGTTCCTTCTGGCCAATAGTTTTGTTGTGTACTCTCTTTAAAAAAAATCCAAGACCAAGACAATTGAGACATAAATTTCTGTTCTCCTTTTCTGTTTATATTTCTCATTCTATGGTTTTTCTGAGATAGGGAGTCCACATTAAAGGTCATAATGCTTCTGGCTCTAGGGTTTAATTTCTTAAACACATCCCAGGTCAACTAGAGTGCTAGAGTTTATTACTTTTTAAAAACAAAACCTCTGCCAAGTGAAAGGAGAGAAGGGCATGTTTAGATGAAAGTGCTTGATGTTCACATTCTGCAGTTTGTTGACATTTTATTGCTCAGTGCAATTTTTCCTACCCTTCAGGGCATTCTGCTTAATGGTTTCACAAGAACAGTACGATGAGGCTTCAAAGCAAGCCCCAGGTTTTAGCAACAATGCTCTTATTCCAGTTTATATGAGTCACATGTGCAAAACGTTGTATAAATCTGAAGTTTTTCTCATAAACGCTAATGCCTAGAAAATACGGTAAGCCATGTTAACAAGTCGTATTAGGTATCACACACTAACATAGAAATAAACCAGGTAGTTCCAAGGTAATAACAGCTTTTTGCAGAGGCTGTGGGGGAAGAGAGGTGTACCTAAACTAGATTTTAGATGTACTGTAGTAAATTCATTCTGGGCTTTCTGTCACCAGTGGTCTGATAGTGCTGGCTTTCGGGTATGAATTTGTCATTAAGAATTGGCTATGTTGGTGTGATACCTTAAACGTCGAATTATTACAAATACACCAACAAGATGATATAACCCCAGGAAGTCTGTCCTTCATGAGTCTTTATTCCATAGGTCAAGGGAAATATGAGCAATTTCTTACCTTTAAAGTGGTTCTCGTCTTATTAAACCACATACATACCAATAAAACATGGCTTTATGAGGGGATCTACACTTTTATGGTTAAAAAATAAAGTGCCAATTCTTACTCTTAGCACTTGAAGTGCTATCTAATCCCTCTTTTACTATTATCTGCTTCGGGAGCTGACTCTTCCGCCCTCTTTCTATATTTGTACTGGATTGAATTCTTGTCATGGTCAACAGGGTTAGTCCTAAAACGAGCATTTCTGAGAAGGTGGGCCCACAGAAACGAGTAGGCCTGGAGGAAGAAAGGCCTGGCATTAATGGTCGTCCCAACCTAAAAAATGTGGAATCTCATCCTCTGGAGGTTTATTAAAGAAAGTACACGCTTTCCTCTATCTGGAATGGGACCCATGTGCTACTTCTTGCAAGCTATGAGAGGCAACGGATCTCTCAGGTCTCTGCCCAGCATACCATGCTTTTCTTTTTGATGTGTTTATTACTGAAAAGCAGGAGAAAGTGCTCTCTTACCTTACAATAAGAAGATCTAACAGCAGGCGGAGTGGGTAGAGTCACCTCATGGCTGACGGTTTCCAACAGGGTAATCCTCCAGGAACTAATGTCAGCCAAACCTGCAACATTTAGGAGACTGTGGGGTCTGAACTCATGTTTAGGAAAATGTTAATACGTATTTGAAACTCCATCTGACAGCCATTCTGCAATACTCATTGCACAACAGAGGAAATTTTCAGCCCTGGTTTTAAATTTTCTTCTCTCTTGCGGGCTTAGGGATGGACCTCAGTGCTATTTTAACTTAGTTTCCTCCAGGCAAGGAGATTTACTTAATTAGGTAGCCAATCAAGAAACCCTGTGACTGAGCACTTAGTATCCTGCAGTCGATGTGCTCCTTTTGGTTTGTGGTGCGTCTGGAAAACAAAAGGGGCACACAAGGGGACGCTCAGCCGCTTAAAATGTCTAGGAGGAGGCTGAAGGATATGCAAATAAAGTAAGAATTTTAAGTGCCAAGATATATTCTGGTAAAATGGTCCTAAAATCAGAGGTGTGATTTTGCTTCGCTGTCAGAGTTTAAGTCCGGGAAGAAACAATGGCCAGGGATTCACTTGGAATGCTGCTTTTGGACATACAGGCAGAAAGAAACACTTTCCATTCCCTTCTGATCACTCTGAAGCTTAAGGATGAATTGCTTCCTCCTGGGGACATCATTTCAACCCAGCAATTGTTCGGAATATGAAATCATGGGATTCTTCTTGCAGATGTGTCTGCAGATCCAGATAAACAGGGAGGTTTGCAGCCATGTCAGGAATCCATTCAGACAGGCTACAATAGAATGGTTCCTTTCTCCTTGAAGGTTTTAGAAATTGGCTGTGACAATAAATCCTGCACAAAAAAGGTGGGCCTCCCCAAAAGCAACCACCATTAATAACATAATGACAAGTAATTTCAATCTAACTTGTTATTTATTCCCTGTACCTACTACTCATTGTCTGTAACAAATTTATGAAAATTTAAAATATCTTTATATTTAAAAGTACATCTCTTTCAAAAAAGATGAATATAAGGGAAATAAATGCTACAAATAACAAGAGATAACTTGAGTAATTTGTTAACATGTTCTTAATTTATTAAGTCAAATATGGAAAATATGAAGGAGAGACCTGGGGTGAGAGAAGGGAAGTGTGAATTATTCACCTGTGAGCAGCAACATTTTTGCATAAGGGACAAGAAATGCAAAAAAGGGGAGGGGGTGGGTGGAGCTTAATGTAGAATGAAAGCTCCCTTCCATCTCTTATTGAGCATGTTTTTCTTTGAACTCAGGTGGCATGTTTTACCTGTGTTACAGGGTGAGTTTTTCTCAATCACATACTCCCTCTCCCTGCCCCACCAACTTAAGGGAACAGAATATGGCTTTTTGTGATATAACTCAAGGCGGGGAAGGAAATAGATTCTTTTGGCACAAGTTACAGGAGACATACACACTAGCACCAAGTTCATCTTTGCCAGGAGAAGACCCATACCCCTACCCACCTCCACCCACAGGATCCTAAGCACCATCCTGACCACAGCCCCCCACCTGGGGGCAAGGCTGGGTGGGAAGTAGAGCCTCCCACCCAGCCTCTACTTTCTAAGGAAAGTAGAGAGAAAAGGATAACCCATGCTGAATGCTTACACCAAGAGGAGGCTGAACCTTGAAGAGGGTGAAAGACTAAAAGGAGGCGGGTCCAAAGATGAAGGTCAAGGAGTGTGTCAGTTAAGGTCATCTGACAAGCAGCCATCAACATGGGACTAGAGGTGCAAGAGAGCTATTGAGGGACAGGCGTTGGGAAGGATGAAGGGGGAGGGAGCAGGAGTAGCATGAAGAGCCTTCAGACTGGCACACAGGGCCGACACCTGTGCAGGGAGGTGGGGGGGAAGAGCTTCAGACTGCAGCACCTTTTGGAGAAAGATTTAGCCAGGTGAGGGGAGTCCTGGGCCACCACCTGCCCTGAGTGGAGTTCCCTGGCAGGAAGATATGCCCTGACTCTGATGCCTCTGCTGTGCTCAGTCAGCAGCTAAGAAAGCTCAGGGAAGTGGGCCACAGCAGAGCTGAGGGTGCCCCCCACTGCAGGTCATCTTGAGTGGAGCCGGGCAGGGTTATCTGCAGGTCAACACCAGCGGGAGTCCACGGGGCTGGCCCAAGAGGGCTTGCGATGAAGCCTCTGAGAGGCTAGGACTAAGGCCCTGGCAGGTGAATAAAATAGAGAACCCATTTCTGAATCTCTTCCTACCTGTCTCTGTGTTAGAAAATACGCGTTGCTTGGCCAAGTTAAGGCTGACTGAACATTTGCCAAGAGTCTGTGAGTTGGACGAACTACCAGTTAAGGCCATTTGGCTGTGGACACGCAGCGCCGTGCTCAGATGTAATCCTCACTTGGACACTGGATTACACTCCGTGGGGACTGGGTAGCCAATCACTGTGTCTGAGGATATTTGTTTGCCTCTATTAAATGGGAAACTCACAGGGCACAAGCCTGGCCTGAGCCAGAGCAAGAGTGAGCTCCCCCTCCTGTCAACAACACTGGCCCTGAAGCCCACACCACACACACTGCTCCTTGTCTTGCACTTTATATACGTGTGTATGTGATCTCTCCCATCCCGGATAGACAGTGAGCAACTCGAAGTAACAGTTCTCTTACACTTTGAATCAGCATTGTCTTGCACACACGGTTGTGAGTTTCAACATCAGTTAGATAAAATGAATGGACAGGATTGGGGAGGCAGGGGGTAAGGTGGGGAAAAGATAATAGGATCATTTATATTTATTTCAGCCTACTTATTTTCAGAAGGTCTAGGAGTGGCTTATAATACAGATGTGGCACAACTATTGAAAAAGCATAAAGAAGTAAGAATAAAGAAAGGGGGTGAAGGTGAGAAAGACTGGTATACAGCCAGCCCTCTGTATCCGCGGATCCTGTCAACTGCAGCTCGTGTATTCTGTTATCATTGCGGTTGAATGAATCTGCAAATGTGGAGCCCAAGGACATAGAGGGCCAACTATGGGACTTTAGCATTTTGGACTTTGGTATCCGTGGCGGGTCCAGTAACCAATCCTAAATGGATACCCACGAAAGAACGTACTAGAAAAAACTAAGCTAAGGATTGCTACTGAGATGGAATGCAAACTTTACTTTTGACCTTTTCCTAGCAGGCAAGACAAAAAGGAAAACACGAGTTATATAAGGTTTTTATTAGCTAATAAAAAGAGGCATGCCAGTTTTTCTATAGAAGCAGATTTTTTCCTAGCACTAACTCTAAGAAGAATTTATTTTATGGCTCCTAATAGAGCCATTGGCTTTTTAAACATATGATGGTTCCAATAAGAGTTTTATAAAAAATATATAGAAACTTTTTTTCTTTATGGCTATTTCTTATATTGATTTTTGAGAAATTCCATAGTTCAGAGATGACATTTCTTTGGGGACTTAGGATGTAGTTCAGCCATCAGCAGTGAAATGAGTTTGATGGATTACATCTGGGTCTATAGCCTATGGAAGGACCCTGAGAAAGGTATGTTACAATAATAATGACCACAGGCTACTACATTAAGCATCAATTTGATATTATTAGCAAACAAAGTTGTATTCCAATAGAGTATAACTTTGGTTATACTTTCTTTGAAGTTTGGCTAAATAGTTCTGCCGTGGCCACATGCATTTTGATTTGACACTGAACCTTTGTCATAATAGTCTAAATTCTATATTTGTACAATGATCTAAAATTGATCCCAGTAGCTCCCAAACTCATATTAAGGGAAACCACTCTGGGGGATGTGAAAAGTGTTCTAAAAGTCCTCTGGTTTACAAATCAGTTTAAACACCTAAAACAATTAAACGTTTCTTTCGTACTCTGAGATTGTTCAAGACTTCAGCATGCTAATATGCTGTCCTAGTTTGAGTTCCCTGGTAAGTGGGTTCTGACATGGAGATTAGTGTACAGGAAGTTTATTATAAACGGTTCCTGGGATCAACAGGGGATGGGAGGGGAGGGGAGGGAAGCAGGATAAGGCAGAGGAAGAAGTTGGGCCAAGCCCAGGGGGAGCTCTGGAGCTAGGATGGCTTTCTGGAGTTGTCTCGAGTTGGATGAGGGGCGGAGCGTGTCAACCCCCTACACTGACCAGTCGTTGGATACAGGCTGCCCTGGGAAGGGGCATGCTCTTAGGCAAGGCGCCTCTCTCCAGCCAAGGGCAATTCCTGGAGAAGGCTAACACTGGGGGTTCTGGGGCTAGAAGCTCTGCCAGCAGCTGGGAGAGTTAAGTCCTTTGTTTCTGAAGGTGGTACATCACAATGCGCTATGGGATTCTGTATGCACTGTTTACCAAAATAGCAAAACCTACTTTAATCGTAAAGCACAGCCAAACATCTAGAGCCACTGGTGGATGGAACACAATTTGTGAAATGTACCTTTATCCCAATGAACTATGGGATGTGCACTACTCATTCTGTATGATGAGTACATCAATTAGGTTTTATATTTGGCTACTCCTACCAGAAGCCGGGTATCAGTGACTTGGTCAATGAAAAGAACTTATTTTACTCACTTAGATAATATGCAGGACAGTCCAGGGCTTACACAGCAGCTGCTTATGGAACCAGTTGCCTTCTCTTTCCTTTTCTTCCTTTTTCAGCATGTGGCTTTGTTCTCATGGCTGCAAGAGGCACTGCTCTACCCCAGAGGGAAAAGTACAGGGGCAAAGACAAGTGCTAGGTAAGCTTCTTCCTCTACAAAATTCTCTAAAGCACCACTTCATGATTTCAACTGACTTTTCATTGGCCAGAACTGAGTCACATGGGCATTCCTAATTTCAAGAGCATCTGGGAAAGTAATTTTACCTGAGAACATTTAACTGACTTCTCTCAATTAGGAAGAAAGGAAGAAAGGGTATTGAGAAGGGAATAGCACTGCCTACCACAAATAATAGAATTTAACTCCTTCCTTCCTTGTTCCTAACTGGCTGAACAACTCCAAGAACACATTCCACAGAAAGAATAGATAAAATATATTTATAAAATACAAATATAAGTAAGACCACAACATCACAACAGATTGCTATACTTTTCAAATTTATTTTAACTCACACTTTCCACATTCCATCAAAAGCACTATGCTTTCATTACCATAGATTTACAGTTGTATTTCTACCACTAGGGACAGAGTTGTGCACGTGATAGGCATTCACTGTGTGTGTGTGTGTATGTCGTGTAAACAAAGGAACATATCTGGCACACAATATAGCACTGTACTGTGTAATGAGGTCATAAAATACATCGTGCATCTTGCTGGCATATTATGGGGAGCCCCTACAGCGGTGGTTGGGGAGTGGGTTTTAGTCTTTGTTTCAGTGTGCTTTATCTTGGTTATTGCCACTGACTGATGGGTAGTTTTCTGATGACTTGACTTCTATGGATTTTAGGAAACTTGGGGAAATAACAATTGAAAAGCTAGCCCCATTATGATTAAACATAAAAGTGCAGTGACCCCATCCTTTATGGAAAAATTATTGTTCTGTCTTCTATCCCATCCAGAAAAAGAAGCCTCACTTTCTATAATTATATGATTTATAAATTTCCTACATATGAAACTATAGTATTGAATATGATTTTCAGTTTATAGGCACATTATACATAAGAGTATTATGTGACACTTCCCAATGACACTTCCCTAGAACACCTAGTAGTCTTTTCTCCATACCCTATCCCAGGTTTAGGGGGTACATCATTCTTCCCCTCTCCTTGAGGAAGGGTGTTTTTCTGTCACGCTATCTTCTCAAATATTGTCTCAATAGATCATAGCATCACAAAATTAAAAATAGAGGCTACGGTAACTGCCAGAAGGAAGATTTTGCATATCTAATACACTCCCAGCTGAGGCCAATGCTGACAGTGCCCGAACACACTTTGAGGCACTGGTTTTAAAACTTGACTGCGCAATGGAGTCCAGGGGCAGTTTTTATAAATGCTGATGTTGGTTTTATCCAGAAAGTTGGATTTATTTGTTATGAGGTTTGGCTTGGGCATCGGATTTGGAAAAGATTCCCCAGGTGATTCTAATGTGCAGCAAAATTTGAGAACCACTGCTATAAACCAATTAGAAGACCTTTTTTTTTCCATAAGTCCCTCCAAATACACAATTTGGTAGACCTCTCTCTCCTTGTATGCCCCTCTACCGTTGATACTGACTTCTGGGTCTCTTTTTTTCAAGGAGAGTACCTAGCACAGGGCTTGATTCTTGGCATGGATCAATCATGGGTTATTGACCACATCCGCTTATAGAAAAATCAGTGTTCTATTGACATGCTTTGGCAAGAAGGGAGAGGTGATTTACTTTTCATTGAAAACATGGGTCCAACACATTTCTACTTACTGCAATTCCTTTGCCAGGTTTCTTCCAAGGCAGATCCATATAAAGGGCTTAGAGATCTTGAGAATTGAGAGTAGACAAGAGAGAAGAAAAGGGAGAGAAGATGACAGCAAACAGGACGGAGAGAGAGCAAGGGAGGAAACGGAGAGAAAAAGAGGAAGAAGAAGGGGTGGAAGAAGATGAATGGGGAAGAAATGAGAAGAAAACGAGATGGATATAAGAATATTGAAAAAATTGCTAGTAGATATTCACTAACCACCATCTATGAGAGGTGGTTCTATTGAGATCAACAACAAAGACTGTTGAGATCAACAAACTTATGGTCTCATTAGGAGACACGAATCAAGTGCTTGAAAAGTTATATAAAACTACGCAATAGTTAAAGAATAATGTGTTACCAGAGATAACATAGGACACATAGATAGATCAACAAATCAGAGTTATGGGCAATAGACAGCATGAAGTCCATTTTTATCTGGGGAAATGGTATCAACCCTGTTGTAATGAATTCCTTATTCTTACTTTGCTTTATCAACTTAACATTAAGCACATAGGAGGCTACTGAAGAAATAACATTTAACCCATTTTGTGTCAAGGAGTCTTTCAGGGAATTATTCAAATATTTCTTTTATGGTCATTTCCTCCAGCTTGTACGTTTTAGTATGTGGCTTATGAATATACACTTCGAGAAAAAAAAAAAAAACTTGTAAAAATTTGCTTCTTGAAGATACCTTTTAGAGTCTCATCCACACCCCCGACCCCATGATGTACCTCTAGAACTTTCTTATTAGGGTTGAGGTCTTGATACTAATAATGGGAATTAAAACCATTCATAGCGGTGAAGGTTTTGTATCTTATCTTTTTTAAGAAACATTCTTAATTTGATGTGTTGAACTTTGGCAATACAAGTCCCTTTAGTGACATAAAAACAGCCAGACTTTAAAAGATGCTGACAGATGTTGTGATAGTTTTTTGTAGCGGAGCTGAGTTCCCTGCTCTGCTGCATGTAATTAGGCATGCAGATAGAGCTTCACTCGTTTTACTAGCCCGATGGGAGGGAGTAAGGGCCGGGACCCCAAAGCTGGGCTTACTAAAAGGAAACATACTCTTTCTTTAACATATAAATGAGTCTTGATTTCTATAAAGAAGTAAGAGTTTGTGTTTTCATTTTTAAAATTCTGCACAAAACTAAGTTTGTGGTAAGGAAAGCATCATTTCTATTAATTTCAAGCACATATAATTCATCCATGTCATAAGGAACTTGGACGGTAAAGATGTACATGTGTGATTTAAGAACCAGCATTTTTAGTGTCCTAGCAACATCATTAAACATAGAATGCATTGTCATGTGGTCTGGCTCATCTGAATCCACTCGACTTCCCTATTTTACCTTTTTAAAAAATTCTTTGTTCTTCTGTGCTTAGTACTGTGGTATCTAAAGTGATAGTGTCAATAAACAAATTGCCAGAGTTTTCTAGGTCAAGGCACATCTCTTTCTTTCAAACTCTTCACATTTTCTTTGCTGTGTTTAATTGGGAATTCTGTGTCTGGCTCATAAAATCCCTGCAGAATGCCCAGCTCCCTTCAACTTTCAAGTTTAAAAACACAGCCTGTCGAAGAACAAAACTGGGGCCTCTGGGGGACAGAGAGAGCACTCTCTGGGCCTCCGTCCTTTGCAGACCCCATTCTAGGGCTAAGTTCCAAAGGCTGGCTCACATGTGACTCCCGTGTAACCTCCTCTGCACCAAGCAAGAAACACAGGAATCCACATTTCACATATGCTTGCCATATATTCTCTATTAGAATCTCAAACACTAGGATAGAGCAGTGAGATGTGAGGAAGCAATCAAAGAGGGCATAGGAAGCCAAGGCGCCACAATCAGAATAGGGCATCTCATTGGAGGAAAAGACAATGTGAGAAACGCAGAACCTCACACAGCACCAGGCTCTGATGACAGGAACTCACAGGACCTGAACAAGGACAGAGCAACGTGGCCGAAATTCATAGACACGTTGCTCTGTAAGTTGGAAGGAACCTACCTCCTAGATGTGTAGGCAAGCCAGCCTCCCCATTTCCCAGATTTATCAAAGAGGCAGTGTCCCTTGCCTAAGACCAAAGAGTTGTCCAGGAGTAGAGCCAACACCACAACCCACCCTTCCTGTGTGCTAGTCTACACACTAAGGAGATAGTGTCGTGCAGGACAGATGGATAGTGTCGTAAGGATAACGAGCAAACTTGTACCAAAGCCAATTCTGCTATTGCTAGTGGTAGTACCTTGGACACAGGATTTACACTTTCTGAAGTTTAATTTTCTAATCTATACAATGGAAGTAATAATACCTACAAATAAGCATGGCTGGTATATAAAAGGCACTTTAATATTAGCTCCTTCATCTATACGTCACTGCATTTCATCAAGCCTAAGTTTGTCAAATGATCCACCTATGCAAGATCGCCTCCTAATTCAGTACCTTCACCTATTTTGTCCACCAGGATACAGAATGGCCCACGTTTGACTGCAGTAACATTACTAGTAACTGTTAATAGCATACACTGCTCCCTCCTACTGATAAGAATACATTCTACTTTCAAACTAAAATTTGACAGGCCTCTTACAGGCCATGGCAACCCTTTGAAAATAAAACTCTTGAAGTTGCAACAGAAATATATTTTTACATGATAGGACAAAACCATCTGGAACTTACTCTTACATGGATTCAAAGAGCTGCATCAACAATAGAGCTGTTATGAACTCAGGCTCCACACTGTCTCCTAAAGGAATCAGACAGGCCTCATCATGTGTTAGAGGCAGAAAAAAGTGACCCAGGAAAGGGGCTAAATCCTTAGCTGTCATTAGTATTTTCTCATGTCAACGCTGCGATCTGAGAAGACAGAAGGAACTGACTTACTTTATATACTTGTCTGATCCTTTAGTACTTAGTGAAAACTAGAATGTTTTATTTGACCCCTATGGGAAAGCAGCTCAACTGGGCAGTTTGTTCCTGAGATAAAATATCAGCAGTCAAAATACTCTTAAAGCCCCTTAGAAATTAGAACATCACAGATTTATTAGAAGGTAAGTGGCCCAAGCTTATAGGTGGCTGTTAACATTGTTTTATTTCCTTTACACAAAAGGTAGAAATGACAGAAAAAACACTCTTAACAGGAAACAATAGCACTGACCTGGTCTCATTGAGAAGCTGAGCCCAAACTGACCATGTTATGGGGAAAGGGAAGTTCAACCAACATCAGCAAACACCCATGCGGTTGATGAAATACAAAATGGTGACAGTGGCTTGGTGAATGTCCTGTGGGGAGGCTGAATCAATCTTAAAAAACATACATTTGCCCAACCATGCTTTTAAACAGCATCTCTTTAAAAACAAGTTATATATACAAATATCACCCAAAAATGTGTCTTATATACTCTAGTGCTATAAATTTAAGGCATCCCGATAGTCTATTCTTCTGCTGGTGAGGCACTGTTCTCGTGATTCTATTTCCGCAGAGGACAGTCCAGACGTTTCCAATGGTGTCCAAAGGACAGCAATGAGAGATAAGAAAAAAGTGATTTATAAGAAGAATTCTTTTGACTCTAGCTCAGCGACGTGCTTTATGCTGCAGGATTTCTTCATTTTTCTGTTGATGTCATCATGCCTAAGCGGAAGAAAAACCATAGGCCAAAATTAGATAAAACTATGGTCAAGTTACAATACAACGCCACTAAACAGCTCACCCAAAATGGAAATTATCCTCACACAAACCATACTGAAGAATACTTCATTCCAGTAGGCAAATTATTCTCTTTTCATATAAACCACTCTTTAACCAATAAATAGTCATGTAATAACATACTTTGTGGACACCTTTAAATTTGGCCCTGGAAGTAATTTCTCAATTATGCTGATTGGAATCCAGGCAAAATTCTACAGTCAAGTGAATTTTATCAGAGTCAAACAAAATAGGAAGCATAGTACTGCTGGTTGAGTGGAAACAAGAGATTTTTATATTTTATTCACTGGATCCACTGGTGACACCTTTTATTCTCCAGTAAGCTTGAGTGTTAGTGATTTAAAGGAAATGCTTTTTCTTTGGGTGTGTGATTACTGAGTAGTAGCATGTTGGATGACCACAAGTAGGTAAATCTATGGGAAAAAGAAGAACCTAGGGAAAAATAATGCTGTTTTCCCCTCAATACTTGATACCTCATAAGCCTATGGAAAGAAGTACCAGCTCAAGCCTGGGAACAGTTTTGCTTTTTAAGTGACTTTCCCTCTGGGTAGAAGCATTCATTTTCATGAGATATTAGTCCCCATTCTGAGCATAAAATCTTCCAGAGAGGAGTTATCTTCTGAGTTTGAGCAAGCCTACATATTACTAAATTCCTTCTTGTTGCTATACCAGACAAAAACAAACTATTTCTGGGAATGGTACTCGCTCACGTGAAGACACATTTGGATGGAGAACCCCAAGTGGCTTGGGGTTTTTATGGCCTCAAAATCGTACTTGCTTACAAAGACCATGTAGTCTATTAATTCTTATTTTTATTAATTCATCTGAACAGAACTTCAGAGAGTTGTTCATGGGCAAGGAAGGGAAGAGGGTGGAAGAAAAACCTGGCTGGTTAAAAAATGTTTTAGGAACGTCCAATTAAACACGATGGATTAAAAACATAGATTTATCATCCCTTTCTTACAAAACAACACTAAAATGAAAGTAAAGAAATAAAAAAGCATCAACCTAAATGAATAAAGGGAAATGAGAGAGGAGATGATAACACACAAAATGCCAATAATATTTCAGAAACAGGAGGATGGATCGAAATGTGGAACTGACTTAGCAGAGCAGGCAGGAGAAGGAGAAATCTAAGCCTATAGTCAGGGAACCCAGTAAACTGATGTGCACTGCGAGACTCGGGAACTAGAAGTGCCATGAATTTCTGAAAGTGAGAGTGGGGCTGTGTGAGTGCTGAAAATGGGAAGATTATTTGAAACTTTTTGGAAGTAGCAGTTCATACCCCAGATTATCTTCCTGACCCAGTGCAGCCAGGTGACTGTCCCTTTCCCAATGTGAAGAAAGACTGGAGGTTACAGCTTGCAAGGCATGGACCAGAGAGACTCTGATTTCAGCTAAAGGGGCTGGAAACCATGGGATTAAGTGAAAGTCCCTATAGAACACAATTATTAACCCATCTCCTGCTGGTTTGACCTACAGATTCCTGGCAATCAGGTTAATAGGCCCTAGAAGGAGACTGGAGTTTCCTTATCTTGAGAAATTAACTGCCAAAAGAAAAGTCCTACAAATACTGACAATTAGTGAGTTTCCCAGCAAAACAGCCTAGTACTTAACCAGTCTGTGTGAAGAAACATCTACCAGTCAACAAGCCTCATCCATAAAGCCAGAGCTTCTAATTGAGCTTTAGTGTCTTGTTCCTAAATATGAATGAGTCAGGGATCGCCAGACTTTTGAGGGAAGTGCTACCATGACAGACAAAAACCAAAATAAACAGAGAAACAGAATTCAAAGTGAATAGAGGTAATATAGGGAGGTGATGAGAACTTCAAAAAGTTGTAACAAGAAGAAAAGAAAAAACAGGGAAAATGTTTGCAATTCATATCACAAAGGGTCAGTTTTTATAATGTGTAATATATAAAGAGCTGCTACAAATCAACGAGACCAGACTCTCAATAAAAATGTAGAAAGGATTAAAAATAGTACATTCAGGGCTTCCCTGGTGGCGCAGTGGTTGGGAGTCTGCCTGCTGGTGCGGGGGACACGGGTTCGGGCCCTGGTCTGGGGGGATCCCGCATGCCGCGGAGCGGCTGGGCCCGTGGGCCACAATTGCTGAGCCTGCGCGTCTGGAGCCTGTGCCCCGCGGCGGGAGGGGCCGCGGTGGAGAGAGGCCCGCGCACCGCGATGAAGAGCGGTCCCCGCACCGCGATGAAGAGTGGCCCCCGCTTGCCGCAACTGGAGAAAGCCCTCGCACGAACCGAGGACCCAATACAGACAAAAATAAATAAATAAATTAATTAAAAAAAGAAAATCCTTATAAAAAAAAAAAAAAAAAAACCTATAGGTTGAGTATCTGTAAGAAAAGAGGACAGTATAAAAAAAAAAAAATAGTACATTCATACAGTGAAATAATATGTAGCTATGTAAAACAATAAAGAAGCTCTCTCTATACTAATACATAAAGACCTCCAATGTGTTAGGTGGAAAAAAGCAAGAAGACAGACTGTTTGTACAGTATGCCACCTTTATTGAAAAAAGGAAGAAAAGATAAAAATATACACTTGTATTTGATTGTAAAATTTAAATAAATTCTGCATATATAATGCCATGAAAAAGGAACAAAGAGAAAACCAACAAAGTCCTATTAGAAATTAACACTATAATAGCCAAAATAAAAAATTAGAAAGGTTGGAAGGTAAAGTTCAGTAAATATTCTAGAAAGAACTTTTAGGGAAAGCCAAAGTATGGATAAATACAGCAGAATGGTTAGAAAATAGTTAGAAAAGTAGAAAAAAATAGTTAGAAAAGGATTAGTCCAATGGGTTGAACATTAGAATAATAGTATTTCCAGAAAAGTGAACAGAGAAATTGGAGGGGATAAAATTTTCAAAGATATTGTACAAAACACTTCCCAGAATTGAAGTGTGTATGTTTCCAGATTTAAAAAGCGGGCTGAGTGCCCACACCCCAGGAATGAGAATGGAATCATGGCAAAATATCATGAAATCAAAACAGTGGGGATAAAGAGAAAATCGTAAACGCTTTCAAGGGATTAGCAATTACAGAGGAATTGAGCTTCTTGACAGACACATTGAGGAAAATGAAATAATGTGTTCAAGATTCTAAGGGAAAATAGTTTCCTACCCAGAATTCTATACCCAGCCAAATATTCCTAATCCATATGAGGGCAAACCAGAGATATTTCAGCCAGGCAAGGCCTCAAAAATTTTAGCACCCCCTTCACCTCCATAGGATGGGAAGATATATTTACCAAAGTAAGAGAATAAACCAAAAAAAGGGGAAAAGATAGATTCAGGAAATAGGGCTCTACACAGGAGAGAAGCAAAAGGAATTCCCAGAATGATGTATGTGGGAAACTGCAGATGACAGCTGTGTGGCACTGCCAGATAGCCGCAGTCCAGACTTGGGTAAGAGGAAAGACGGTGTCTCTGTGAACAGACTGAAACACCAGAGGTACCTGATTTGTCTGAATGCACCGAAAGAAGGGTTCTGTCTCCAACAGAGTGTTTGGAAATAAACTGTAAACTTAAAAATCAAAATTATTATCTCCAAGGAAAACATAAAGTTACATGAATAAGGAAATGTAACAATAGTATGCTGCATGGATCCACTGTGATTAATATTTAGATAGTCATAATAATAATAAACACCAAATACTAATTTATAACCCCAAAAAGTGATACAACTATATTGATGGTGGGAAGACGAAGCAGATATGTGTGTGTGTGTGTGTGTGTGTGTGTGTGTGTGTGTGTTGGAGTGGGGGGCAGTGTTGGTTGCCAAAATAGAGCTGGATAAATTTGGTTCATTGTTGAGAACATGGATTTTGGAACCAGACTGACTGAGTTGAAACCCTGGCTACATAATTTATTACCACTGTTACTGTGTAACCTTGGGCAAGATATATAATCTCTCTGTGCCTTGGTTTCCAATCTGCAAAATTTGGATAATAATAGTATCTACCATATTGTGTCATTCATTGTGAAAATTAAAACAGTCAATATGCATGAAGAACCTGGAATATTCTTTGGTACATGGTAAGTGCTTTATAAGTGGTAGCTATCATTTTTATCTTCTACAGTAGGATGCCAATAGACAGTAGAGATAATATCTAAAATTGAAAGTCTGTATGAGCATGTTATTTAGAAATACAGGGAATTCCCTGGTGGCACAGTGGTTAAGAATCCACCTGCCTATGCAGGGGACATGGGTTTGAGCCCTGGTCCGGGAAGATCCCACGTGCCACGCAGCAACTAAGCCCATGTGCCACAACTACTGAGCCTGTGCTCTAGAGCCTGTGAGCCACAACTACTGAGCCCTTGTGCCACAATTACTGAAGCCCGCGTGCCTAGAGCCCACGCTCTGCAACAAGAGAAGCCACCGCAATGAGAAGCACGCGCACCGTGATGAAGAGTAGCCCCCGCTCGCTGCAACTAGAGAAAGCCCATGTGCAGCAACAAACACCCATCGCAGCCAAAAATAAATTTAAAAAAAAAAGAAAAAGAAAAAGAAATAACAGAATACTAGAGAAAACACCTAAAGACAAGCAAGTGGTTGACTCATGAGAGTAGGAATAGAGAACAGAGTAGGTTGGGCACAGGGACAGCCAGTTTTTGTTATAAGACTACATTACTATCACATGTACCTATAGCACTTTGACAAAAAATTAAACTACAAATAAATAAAACTTAAAAAAACTTAGGTTGCAGTCTAAGAATATCATCATCATTTAGACATGGATGGAGTATTTCTACTTTAATATAAGGGGTGTTGTGCTCAAAAACACTAAAATCACTTTCTGCAGGACAAAACCCAGCATAATTAGAGTTGAGTCAATACCAAGTAAAATGTTAATTTGAGGCATTTATCTGAATAATAGCAGGATGATTCAAGTCTCCCTGAACCCTTCAATTACTTAGTCCTGAATTACCAGTATTCAAAAAAAAAAAAAAAAAAAGAAAGAAAAAAGGCAAAAGTGTTTGGGTAATTCTGGCATGAATTATTCAGATAATTTGCTGCTCCTTGATTTCATTTTTGGATATGAAATCACATTCTCTGTGACCAAAATTGGAAAGAAGGCTTACATTTAAATAACAGTTTTTCAAGTAATCTAACTTGCTGACTCATCTAGGCATGGATTCCATATTTCTACAGACCAGGGTGACCAAATGGCAAGTTATTTTAGAGACTCTGCCTAAAATGGCCCACGGGTAGGCACTACATTTTCCACTGATAGCCAAAACAGGTAGATTTACTTAGCTACTTTTGTGATCTCCTTCAGAGCTTCATTGAGAGCATATCTATAAATCCCATCTACTAAAAAAAAATGAGATTCTGGTTCAAAGAATAAAAACGTCTACTTGAAATACCCAATATGAAACTCACTGTAGGAGGGTAGACTTGTAATCAAAAGGTCTAGATTTCTACAGAGCATACCATTCTTTCTGTGGGATGACAGGCTTGGTCCTTTTTAGTTTTCTTTTCCCTCGTCTTCCTCCTTTTCCTCTCTCTAGCTCTCCCTCTCTCTCCAAATATTCTGAAATCCTTACCATGTGCCAGGCACCAAGCTAGACATTGGGGTACAGGCTTGGATATGATGGTACCACCAAGGGTCACCGGTGTCAGGAAGTTATACCTTTCATCGAGTTGACCATGTTTTAACTGTATCTTCTCTTAATTTTCTCTTGATTATGATCTTGCTGAATGAAGGGACATGCCTTATTCTGGCACAGCAAAATGCGTGGCTTATTGCTAAGGACATCACTGAAACAAGGGCACTGGCAATCCAGGGATCTGACATCCAGGAGAGTCATATAGCTGCACTGTTCTCAGCGTGGGAAGGAAAATCCCAACTGGCTGTGGTTGGAGCAGAGATTCTCAGTGAAGGTACTGGAAGGCGTTTGGGTAAAGTCTCTACCTGATACTTTTAAACCTCAAATGACTTGCTGCTTCTTTAAAAGTCCAGCCTTAAGAAAGTTTATAGACAGACCCAGCTCTTTTAATGTGCAGACACTCTAGTGGTGGCAGACATGTGGTGCAAATATGACACGGGTTCTATATTCATCCCCTTTGGAATTACACAATTGAAAACCAGACTGGGGAGGGGGAGGAACGGAAGCTGGAGGTGGAAGAAGGGAGTTCTTTGTTCATAACTTTTGCGACTACACTTAAATCAGGATTAGCATGCGGAAGGAATGTATTTCTAGTGGGATAATTTTGGTTTCCAAGGCAGATCTCCCCCCTGTACCCTCCTACCTATAGCTCATGGGTGTTCTACACGTTTATTTCTTGCCTTCCAAGGGCAGTGCTTTAAGGTAGAACATGGGGTCTTAGTTGCAATAGCTTTTTCTATGTCTCAACTCATTATATTTTGATACTAAACCTTGTTCTACTGTCTTCCTGTGATGGAACATGCTTTCTCCTTTCCCCAGAGGGTATAAGGAATTTATGAATAGAAAATCCATTTGTGAATTATGCTCTCGTGAATCTTGCAAACTCTGGCAGCTTTTATAAAATTTGCTAAGTTGTGCCCAGACACTGGAAATATCTGAATATTTTAACAATCCCCCATAACATGGGCATTTTTCTCCACACACAAGATCCTCCTATGCAACAGCCAAGGACAATGCAAAATTGTGACCCGTTTCAAAGGAGAAGCTGTCACTTAATGAATGTAATCTGGAGAAATGGTTCAAGATTGGGATCTCCTTCCTCCACGTCATAGGGACAAAGCTTCCATATGAAATAAGGGTTTTCTCTCTGAAATGAATGTGAACCCTAGGGAGGCAGAGGTGGGGTGGGCGGGACAAGATTTGGGCAGGAGAAACAGAGAACACTGGGGAAACATGGGGAGGGGTGCAGGGGAAGGAGACCAGACAGGCTCTAGGGGTTTCTGGAGCAGAGGTGGTCACCCCAGGTACACCATGGTACTCCTCCTGACTCATTGGCTCTGGACCCCAGAGCTAGAATATTAGACACGAAAACACAGAAAAATATACTTCCGATCAGAGATTAGAACTTGAAAGTACAGTTTGGGGGCAGAAACTCTAATGTCTATAGTGTTACTAAGTGCTTTTAGTACTAGCATTCTAACAAACTTTTCTGAACTGTTACATTGGTAAGATTCAGTCTGCTCCAGGGGATTCACTCTAGAACTATGCAATCAACATACTCTCAGCTAGCTTGGTAACATACCTATGACTAGGTAATTATATAATTATCCCTTCAAGATCCTTAAAAAGCCCATGAAAATACTTTAAGATCAAAAATTTAAGATTAAAATGTGGTTATTTGATTATATCCAGAGAAATGATGGCAAAGATGCCTTTGTTTACCAGGGATTCCTTTTTGTGCTGACTGCATTTTCCATCATGATTCTGGAAATGGTGTTCAGTGAGGCTGAGGGTATGCTCTACTCAGGACAGGTTTCAGCCAGGGCCTCACCTCTACCTTCCCAATGTCTTCCATGTCTTTGCTCATTTTTCTGTTTAGTAATATGTCCTGACAATAGGGACAGAAATGTGTGTGTGTGCGTGTGTGTGTGTGTGCATGTGTGCACGTGCACTGGTGGTAGAGGTGCCCTGAACTCTGATCTCCAAATGGGCACAGCAGATGACCACTGACATACCCTCACATCAACTCAGGCCAAACTTACCACTCTCTTTGAAGTGGCTGTTGAACAATCTTGACATCTATGTAAAATACGGGCTACTAGCTCTTGGGTCCGGATGTATAATTCCCAGTGTGGCTAATTCCTTGGCAGTAAAACCCGCACTAATGGTGTTTATTGCTTAATGTCTTTTTAAGGAGTCTACTCTCATGTTGGCGCTAGGATTAGGGGTTTCCTGATGCTAGCCCCTCAGGCTACAGTGCCTCTGTGGTCAAAGGCGATGTGACCATGTGGTGGCGATGTGGTGGCCAGGGGTTAATGCCCTCTGCCTATCAGTAACTAGAATCAATGCTCACTTCAAGTGTTACAGATCTTGGATAGACTTAAACTCTGGGAAATGAATGTCTTACTGGCATTTTAAAATAAGTAACTGCAAACATTCCTTTGGAGTTGTAATAATTCAAGACCAACTTGTACTTTATAAGAAAAAGTAAAGATAAATCTGCTTATTATAAACAAAGTCATCCTCCGCAGTTGAAACACACTGGAAAAGCTATTCAGAGTAATAGAGTTGAATCTAATTTTAAAGGGCATTGAAAAGAAATTTAGATTCTTTGCTATCAAGCTGTGACCAATTTGGAAAAATAAATAGCAAACAGAACCCCCTCACACAGCTGACATTCTTTTAAATGTTGTATTTATTGTCCCTATTTTTCCTTTACTAGGGAAAAAAAAATCTTAGGAACTAAAATGTGATTCCACTATAGGCCTGGAACAAGGGTCCACTGCCCCGCTCTTTAGGAACTAAAATGTGATTCCAGTATAGACCTGGAACAAGGGTCCACTGCCCCACTCTTTCTCCCAGGGCTATACTGATAGGGCCACCAGCAGCATAATGCTTAGAGCCAACTCCAACCCAATGACTGCCATTGCTTTCCAAAGTTATATGATCCCGGGCAGTCCCTGCTCCCAGGAGGAACCAGGTGGCCTTCAAGCAAATTCTTGGGCCAAGATTTAAAGGCATCACTGACAGATGGACACTTGGGTTCCTTTCTTTCTTGCATCTTTCTGTGGGATGCCCTTTCAACGGGTCCCACAGGCAAAATGAAGCAGGCACCAGAATCACTTAGGTATTTTTCATATCCACATTCCCATGCTAGTTCAGCTCTCTGAGGAATCTTTATCTCAACTAGATACATCTACCCTTGCTTTATCTAAGGAGTGGACTGAGCTGGTTCTCCCTGCCTCTGTGTGATGATGAATCAGAGAAACCTTCCCCATATGCCATGAACAAACTAGTGGGTTTTCACTTCCCATAGAACACATGCCTAACTACAGCCACGATAAGGGATAAGTTAATTTATAAGGTAGGGAGGGGAAGGGGTCTGGATGTTTATTTAACTACATCGAATATCATAATTTTGGGGTTTCTGTTTTTCACTGAAGGAAAACTCTGTTAATACATAAAGCCAGTGAACCTGACAGGTTCAAAACTGAGCCTTCAGAAGGACTGTTCCTTAAACTGAGTAGGAAAGTGTTAACCCAGTTGTAGGATGTCTGAGTAGCCTCATAACCTCCTTTTGTGTTCTGATTTTTGTAATCCTATTACAGTAGATTGTTAGCTTGGTTCCCTTACTTGTAAGAAGACAGGATGAAATATATCTGGCAGGAGAATCTACTGGGATACTAATTGTCTTGTTTCCAGGTGCTGTAGGAACCTGGAAGAAATGAGAGTTTTTCTCCTTCCCCCTCCCAAGGAGTTTGCCAAGCCTTTGTGCTTCCTTACCTCAGGGTATTTTTGGTGACTTCTGCTTAAGGACAAAAGCAGAATTTTCCAGGCACCAGAAGACAGAACCTAAGATGGGGACGCAGAGGGGTGGGGAAGATAGGTTGGAAGAAATAGAAGTGGACCAATACCAATGTCTGGGAAGGCAAGGGGTATTTTTTTCTATCTCCTTCCCACCCCAGGCATTGGGCTTTTAGCACTGGCCAAGATGCCCTGCCCCAGTGTGGCAGGAAGCAGCCGAGACTTAGGCAGCATGTTGAGCCTGACCCAAGCAGAATGCTGGTGACCAGTAAATACCAAAGCTCCAAGGTGCTTCCTTCAACTCACGGAATTAATGAGACCCCAGGGGAACCCCCTAAAATGACTGAGATTTACTTTTCCTCTATCCTGAATGGAGACCTGGAGCAGATTAAACGTGATTTAGAGGGGAAAAAAAAGGAGAGTGACATTTCTTACACCTTAGAATTCTGAACTAACATTTACACTCACAACACATTCACTTGTATTTGTGTACCTGTAATTATTATATACATCCACACACACACACATCCACACAGATGTTTTGGAGGATTTTGGAAGGGTGCTAAAAGGCGTGCCACAGCTTTCTTTTAATTTAAATGATTAGTCTCTTTTAAAAGGGTGTTGGGGGTTTAACTCTTCTGAAATAAACCTGTCAAGAGGCACTGACTGACTTAACTCCCCGTCAACTGCCCTCTTCTTAGCCCTCTCGTCTTCCCTGCTCTGTTAGGGAGTTGTATGTATCCCTGGGGGAAGAAGGAAATCTATGCTGAAGAAGGAATTTGCTCAAGGAGGAGACTGAGCCACTGGGGACCTTGGAGATGATCCTTTTATATACACCCTCCGTACATTTTGAATCACAAACATTCTGTCTGAGAAAGGCCATTGTTTTGTTGGTGGGAGCTCAGAGACCGGCTTCTGGACCAGCATTGCGGTTCCAAACGCTGAGGTAGAGCAACTACAGCGTGGCAAGACCTCACTTCTCCTGAGGGCAGCAGACTGCTGACTAAAGGAGCTTTCAGTCTATAACCAGCAATGAAGGAAAACCTCAGCTCTGTTTCAAAGTTCTGATTCTGATCGGAGGTTGACTCATTCTACCCATGGCAGGAAATTTCATTTCTATACTTACTTGGTACTTGACTCCATTAAAACAAAGACTGAAAGCCAAGGTCAGTTGGGAAGCACAGCATGTTTGTGATCTGAGTAGATTCCTCTGCCCTCTGCTGCTGGACTGAAGCCCCTCCAATAGGGTACTTGCTCCCTTTCTAAGGCCCAGTTACAAATCTGCCTTCTTCTATTTGGGGAAAGAGTTGTAATTTTCTACTTCCTTGGTGTCAGCCCCTGGGAAAGGTGCTCCAGGACTGCCACGTAAAAGATCATGCAATTCATAGCGAAGGCATGGCACTGCTGAGCAATACACCCCTAGCACCACGTACCGTGCATAGTCACACAGATGCTCTTCAATCAGCATGTTAGAGGAAAGATTGAGGCAGCTGTCGTACATCTCCTAGAGAGGTGCAATTAAAAATCATCTGAACACATGCAATAAGCTCAGCACATGCACAAGTCTCAATAAACAGGAGGCATGCAGGAGACAGATTAAAGGGTAGAAGCTTCAGACATACTTTAAGGAGCCTGGGGAACTGCTGAGATCTTTGACTTGAGCGAGAGGAACGCTTAAGTCACCTGGAAAAGTTTTATTCCAGCAATGTAAGTTTGGACATATTTAATCCAAAAGGTCTGGTGTTTGGGGCACAGGTGTGACTTTTCTAGCTGAAGCAAATACATGCTAACGTCTTTTATAACAAAGACAACTCGGTGGAAATCAGTGTAATTAAAATTTGTGTTCAGTTAATTTGAGTGATATTAACTAAAACTTGATTTTGGTATTGCAAAAAAGAATTTGCACAGTTCTTAGACCTCAATGGAATGGGATTTTACCTTATAGCAAATAATAAATGATGCAGGTGTGACTCTCTGGTTAGCAGGATGGATATTCTGGATGCTTCTATTCCTCAGAGAGTTTCACATTTTGGCTGCTATACCATGTTTTTTAAGGGCATGGCATGCACAGAGCATGCAGGAAATGTTGCCTAAAAAGATGTTTGTATCTCTTATTCACTGGATTTAAATCCAGATTATAGTGCATGGTTTTACAACAAATGCAATTACACAATGTAGTTCATGGCATACTCTGCTGTCCCCTGGGCGCTGGCAAGCACTTCACACCACTAGAGCTTCCTTAGGGGTTTGTGTCGTAAAACGCCAACGTGGGGGTCCCCGTGGTGTATTCATTCTAAAGGTCCTTCCAAAGTTGAGTAGTTTAGAAACAGAGTTTCTATTTATGTGTTGTTTAATTGGGCTGGAGAATAAACTATCCAGTCACATGAGGAGAACTAACTCTTCCTGAGGCAGAGTCAGTGCCAAAGAAGGGCCTGATTTCACAACAATTAGTAGTCTAATCTTGTAGAAATGCCTCCCCGTCTATGACTCCTAATTCTCAAGGATCAAAACTACTTAGCAGAAACTAACACACCATTGTAAAGCAATTATACTCCAATAAAGATCTTAGAAAAAAAAAAAAAACTACTTAGGGAAATCTAGGGACCAGAATACAATCTCCTGTGATTTGTTTAATCTTTCTCTCTTAGAGCATTTTCAGAATGTACTCTAACACGACATATCTCATTAGAAACGCATGAATTTGGCTTTTCATGAATCCTTCGGAATTCTCCTGGGGATCCCCTCAAGGTGGCCAAGGGCAACAATCTGTAGTGTTAGGAACAATATAATTAATTTAAAGGAATAAAAGGAATATTCTCCAAATAGCACTCACCGCCTTATTCTTTCCTTTGCTAGCAGAGCTCCCGGGATTTCCCTTACCGTCTGTGGTCTTCCTCCCAAGTGAGGTTAAGGGCAGGGTGGAGGTCTTCAGCTGGTTGGATGCCTGATAGTTATTATTATTGTTCTGGTTGCCACTTAGCGTCTCCATGATGGATCGGAAGGTTCCAAAAGGCCTTTTCAGTTGATCCCCTGGCTCGCCGCTCGCGGAGGTCCGCTGGAGGGTCCTGCCCTTATCTCGGTCCTTCTCTCCGTTCAGTTCAAGGCTACTTTGCTCCATCTGCACCACAGGTTCCTCAAAGGTAACTCTGAGTTTCAGGTTCTGCGACGTCCGGCGCTTGGAAGATGGGGACTTGAGGGCGCTCTTGGGACTTGTGGCCACTTTCTGGGCAGCTGTGCTGTCGGGGCTGGGCTGAGGGGGTTCTCCAGAGGGCTGGCTTAGGGGAGTGGTTCCCGAGCCTGGCCCCTGGGATTCCGAGTCTGGCTCACTGCTCTCTGAGGTGGGGGATGGGCTGTGGCCCTCCAGAGATTTGGAGGCCTTGATACTAAAAGGAAACCTGCGTCCTGATGCCAAGCTGTGCTTCTTTATCATCAAGTGTAAGCTCTCTGCGCCGTCCATACTCTCCACGCTTTCCGAGACAGGCTGTGGTCTGGGCCTGTCGACCTTTCTCACGGGCGTGCCCTTGGGCTCCTCAGAGTTATTGGAGTCTGTGTCAGACTCACTCAGTGACCGCTGCATCAGCTGCTTCAGCCTGGCTAACTTCAGTTCCCTCTTCTCCAGTGGGGTCTTTTTTGCATTTCTAGAAGAAGCCTGAGCATCCTGGAATTCCAAGGACAGCTTTTCCTGGGTGCAGACATTCTCTGAAATATCTTTTCCTAATAACTGGCGTAGGATTTTATCCGAATCTTCGTCTTTAGCTTTGGCCCTAGCTCGGCTGGATGCGGACAGGCTTCCAAGAACTTGAATCCCCTCTTGGATTCCTGGTTTGCTTTTGCCTATAGGCTCATCATCTGCATCTGGGGATTTCCATTGGGACTTTCTGGAAGCTGGGGAGGACGGTGAACTGAAAGAGGATGAAGGACATACGAGATGACTTCCTACTGGGTTAAAATAACTCAGCCACAAATCACTGCGTGGCTTAAATGCCACTAATAACTTACAAATCACTAAGACTGAAATAAGGATAATGAATACCTGTTTCAAGCAATCTACAAACATTCCATGGTGGCAACCATAACCAGTATAGTATGCCTCACACCTTATGCTTTGACTACAAAATTTATCTACTGTTTTATTGTTTATACATTAATTTTGCACAAATTTTCTCAATTAATCCCATCTTCAACAACCTTATGAACCTACATACTCTTATTTCCATTTCATAGATGAAGAAATAAAAGACTCTGAAAGAGTAAGTGACTTGTTTATAGTCCTGGAAAGAAGAAATGATACAGCTGGAGATAAACTCAAGTCTTCTGACCCTAGGTCCAGTGCCTTTTTCCATGTGATAGCTCATTTTTATTCCTCTTTATAAGAATAAAATGTTTTCTGTTATCTTCTTAAAAGATATTAAAAGAAAGTCCAAAAGAAGGCTCACACATTAAAGACAGTTAAGAATTCTAACCACCAATGTTCCTGGTATTTATTACCTGGGCGAAGAAAGGAGTGATTTGCCCTCTGATTTCTGGGCTTCTAGAAGTTGTTGGAGCTGGTTCTGCAGTGTGACACGTTGCATTGTCTGTCTGGGAAAAACAAGCCAAAATATATAAGCTCTCTGACACATGGCTACTATCACAAATTAACAGGTATAAATTTTTTTCAAGAAAATTTGCGATAAGTTGCAATAAATCTAAAAATCTTACAAATGTGCCTAATCTTCATCCTTATAATTCAGAAATTTTCCCGAGGATGCAATCAAAAGTACCCAAAAAGATATTTATTATTCACATTAGTAAAAAAAACTATAACCTAAATGATCATCAATAAGACTGAGTAAATAATTTATAATTATTTCTATGAAGGCAGCTATTAAGAATGATAATATATTTGAATATCTATGACATAGAAAAAGTTTCCCTAATATATGTGTATATATGTAGAAAGTATACAGTATGAGATGTCCTTGTGAAAAGGGAAAATTTGGACACAGAGACAGACACACACAGGGAGACCATCATGTGAGCATGAAGGCAAAGATCAGGGTGATTCATTTACAAGCCAAAGAATGCCAAAGATTGGCAGCAAACCACCAAAAACTAGGAGGGAGGCACAGAATAGATTCTCCCTCACAGCCCTCAGAAGGAACCAACCCTGTCAACACCTTGATTTCAGACTTCTAGCCTCCAGAACTGTGAGAAAATAAATTTCTGTTGTTTAAGCCAGGCAGTTTGTGGTACTTTGTTACAGCAGCCCTAGCAGACTAGTATACTAGACATACGCTCACATATTTTTATATATTCATATTTCACATGCTCATATATTATACTTAAAGTTGATTAGTCCTTTCTGAGGGCTTTTTTAGAATCTAGAGAATAGAGTCCTTTTTTTCTCCATTCATACTTGGGATTTCTGTCATCAGTCAATCTAACTGCCTCCAAATAGTTTCCTTGACTGTGTCATAATTCACTCTGACACCTAAAAACCCTATAAAAGGAGTTTAATCTCCTTTTAATCTTTCTTCATCTGTTTTAACCCCTCACTAAATGTTTTTCTAAAAAACTTGACATGCAGTTCTAAATTTCAAAGTGGGAAAAGTAGAGTGCTCTTACGTATTTTTATTTTTTATTCATTCTTTAGACTACGGTCAGCAAACTATAGACTATAGACTATGGGCCAAATCCAGCCCATCGCCTGTTTTTGTAAATAAAGTTTTATTGAAACAGAGCCATACACATTCATTTACATATTATCGAGTGCTGATTTCACGCTACAAAAGCAGAGTTGAGTAATTATGACACAGAACATGTGGTGCACAAGCCTAAAATATTTACTATCTGACCCTTTAGGGAAAAGATTGCTGGCTCCTCCTTTAGACAATTAAGTTTTCAGTATGTGAGTCACAGAATGCGTGAGATAAAATGAGATCACAGACTTCTTTGGTCTTAGGGATGAAATGTTAGGACTAAGACTGACCACTTCTGAGAAAAGGAGAGTATTTGGGGCTGATGGAAGGTTATTATACAAATCTGTTCTCACAGAATTAAATTTAGGCAGCCAACAGCTGTTGAGTATGTGCAATGACATTTGGCAAGGAGAAGACTGGGCTTCCTCAAGCCAGTATCTAAGACTCGGCAGTCCTTTTAAGAACACTTGTAACTCATTTGTTTAGTTCCTCATCCCTGCTCACGAGAGCTGCTACCAGTTTTGATGCTAAGTGTATTAGTTTTCTACTACTGTTAACAAATTATTACATGCTTAGTGATTTAAAACAACACATGTGTATCTTACAGTTTTGTAGGTCAGAAGACCAGAATGGGTCTCTCCAGATTAAAATTGAGGTATCCACAGTCTACATTCCTTTCTGGAGGCTCTAGGATGAAAGTCTATGTCCTGCTTATTGAAATCAGGCGCAGAATCGGTTCCTTGCAGTTGTAGGACTGAGGTCTCTGTTTTCTTGCTGACCGTCAGTTGAGGGTCATTGCCAGCTCCTAGAGGTTATTGCACTTCTTGGCTCACAGCCCCTTCCTCCCTCATCAAAGTCTGCAAGAGCAGATTGAGTCCTTCTCACACTTTGAGTCTCTCTATCTCCTTTTCTGCCTTCTCTTTACTGTTACTCCTGTGATGAGACTGGATCAACCCCAATAATTCAGGGTGACCTTAACTCCATCTGCAACCTTAATTCCCTTTTTGTCATGTAAGGTAACATATTCATACCTTCCAGGGATTAGGATGTGATAGACATCTTTGGGGGACAGTTTGCAGGGGGGCGGTGGGTACCACACTAATACTGCAGAGTTCAGTAAATACTGCTTACTCCTCTAAAATCAGAATCAGTTTTCCTTTTTCCAAGTTCTGTAATAATTAATGTGTTTTCTAAACAGATTTCACTTTCTGTAACCTATGGCTTTTAACCTGTTTTCTTAACTTTAACGCACATTCTGATAATATGCTTCTATGTCCAGAGTAAATCGAGTGTTACCATACATTGTTTTCTCTTCATTGAAAAAATACCAAGTTATTTAATTGTTTTTACCCAACATGGAAAGAGTTTGCTTGCTTTGTTTAATTTGGTTTTTTTCTGATGGCTAAATTAATACAATTACTTAAAAAATTCAAACCATTTAGAAAGAGTAAGTAACATTTTGGAGTGTATCATACCAGCTTGGGGCGGCAGGGAGAGCGGTGGGGAGAGAGAGGGATTTCTTAGAAATGAGATAATGAGATTATACTGCACACTGTATTTTGTAATTTTCTTTTTTTACTTAAGGAAAGTAAAATACACTGTGTGTGTGTGTGTGTGTGTGTGTGTGTGTGTGTGTGTGTGACTTCATTTTAACTTGATTACTTTTGTAAAGACCCTATCTCCAATTAAGCTCACATTCCGAGGTACTAGGGGTTAGGACCCCAACACATCATTTTATGCGGCCACAATTCAACCCATAATACCTACACCTGTAGATCAGGATCTCTAAGAGAGCTGAAGGTTGCCATTTCTAAATAATAGCTATGTTTATTAACTCTAAAGGGTTGGTGAATATTCTAGAAGGAAAAGGCACTCAAGACTGTCTCCCACTCACAATTTTGGGCTGAAAAACTAGTGTTTTCCATCCTTCTTCCTGCACCTTTCGATGTTATTGATGCCCTAGAGCCTGAAGGGTACAGTGTACTGAGGCTAGACTAAGTGAATTTCTCTGTTCATTTCTAGTTTTGCTAATCTCACTGAGACACAGAGTAAGTACAAGACTAGGGTCTACAATGTAACCTCTCATATTTCATCTTGTCATTGGCCTAACTACAACTGTCTACAGCATTCAGTTTGGAGACAGTGGAAGAACTGCTGTCTATTAGCATACATGTGTGTTTTATCCCAGGATCATCAACAGAGAGAGCAGCCAAGACCCTGATCTTGAAGAGTTCTACCAATAAAACAGATACTATAACTCACGAAAACTTCTCTGACTCCGTGGTAAGAGACAGGGGAAGGTTTTGTGATCTTTTCTCTGAGTACGAACCTTAAGAAAAAACATTCCATTGGACCATTTTAAAGTTCCTCTTGATGTATATGTCCATATACTACTAGGCGGAGTGTCCACTGGTACAACAGTTCTGGAAGGACAGTAGGCAACATCTATCCACATTTTAAATACGTATGCACTTTGTTCTGGCAATTCCCTTTCTAGGAACTTCTTTTCAGAAACACCAATACATGTACATAAAGACATGTGTACAAGTATGTTCGCTGTGGCAAGATAACTTACTGAGTTATAAATCTGTGTGCATTTTCCCCAGACCTTCAAGCTCGCTTAGCTCACCTGCCCCGGGGGAGTCTTGTATAACTGGGCAGAGGATTCTTGGAGGGAAAGGAACCGTTCTAATTTTTAAGTTTAAATTTTATTTTATTTTTTTTCCTAGTAAAAGCCTAAATTCATTAAAGAGAGTATTCTAGGTACTGGCAGGGGGAGGAGCAGAGGAGTACAGAGACTCTTACCTCTAAGGCAAGAGACTAGAAGCAGAGAGAGAAAACAATTCCCCGAGCTTAGCGAGGAGCCAGGGGATCTAAGGACTTGTCATATTGTTGCATGAACTACACTTCTAATCAGTTAAGGCCTCCTACCAACCACAGGTCTTTTTTTGCAAGGAAACAATGAAAAAAAATATTTTTTATAATTTTAAAGTAAAACTTCATTTTTTTTCCTTAAAATTTAATTTTTAAGGTTTGTCCTCCTAATCTGTCACCATTACTTTGAGTACTATTTTTGATGTTCAGTGATTCCCTTCCTAGTATGGCAGCTGTCATTTGGCTGATGTGTTTTCCAAGGGCTGACCTTGGTCCCCTCAGACGAGCATCAGCTCCTTAATCCTTCAACCTGCTGGAGACCCCTCGGACGGCCTCTCCTCTGGTCCTCCTTTCTTCAAGCATATCATGGCAGCCTCCCAGAAATGCTTCCCTGGCATCTAGGTATGCAGTGTGTACCAGCTGAATCATCTCATCAAAAAAGAACTGATTTTAGCTAGACAAAGAGTGTTTTAAGTAACATCACGCTAAGTTTACATTCTGAGGATTTTAAATTCTGAGGATTCATCAATCGTCTGCTTAATTTTTATAATAAATTTGCCAATGATATTTACCAGGTGACCTGTCTGTAGTTTCCCAAATATACATTTTTCTTTTTGAGAAAACTGAGAAACTGGCCCATCTCTAGCCCTTCTCTCTCTCTCTTGCTTTTGATGATTTGCTAGACTGTTAAGGACAGAAGTTTGGAATGATGCCCACGTGTGCTTTCTGCGCCTGCTACGTCATCTGACCCTGAGATGTGAACACAGAGAGAGGCTCCCTCCCCTTGTCCACTGTGGCTTAAGTTCTCTGCTTAGGAAGCTAGCTCTGCATTTTTTTGTTGTTTAAATATCATTTTGCCTCTGCAGAAATGGCATGAATGCTGGCCATGAGGACTTGGGACGGAGGAAGAAAAGAAGATGAGGAGGATACTAGGGAATTCCTGTAAGACCAGCATGAGGGAGCCTTCCAAAGACCTGGCTGAAACCTAAGCACAACAGACTTGAGCAGCCAGACTTGGTTCTCATGGAACGAACAGGTCACTCACTCCTTCAGCTGCTTGGTTAACTTCACCACCTGGGAGGCCAGCGACATGCAGGTCTCCACCACCACCAGGTACCGGGAGCACAGGGTGTGCCCGTGGCGCTCAGCGCTCTGGGAGGGCTTTTCCCCCGCATGGTTCTGCATGGTGACATTTGCTCCATATTCAACCAGGGTCTGTCAGAGAATGCAGAGACATGTGATCGTATCAGAACCTCCCTGTAAACATTATTTATTTATTATTTTTAATTTTTTTGAATTGAAGTACAGCTGATTTACAATATTGCTAGTTTCAGGTGTGCGGCAAAGTGATTCAGTTACATTTATATACACTTTTTTCAGATTCTTTTTCATCATAGGTTATTACAAGATACTGAATATAGTTCCCCATGCTATACAGTAGGTCTTTGTTGTTTATCTATTTGATGCATAGTAGTTAGTATCTGTTAATCCCATGCTCCTAATTTATCCCTCCCCCCGCCTCCCTCTCCCCTTTGGTAACCATAAATTTGTTTCCTATGTCTGTGAGTCTGTTTCTGTTTCGTATATAGATTCATTTGTATTATTTTTCAGATTCCACATACGAGTGATACCATATAATATTTGTCTTTCTCTGTCTGACTTACTTAGTATGATATTCTCTAGGTCCATCTGTAAACATCCGTATTTTTTAATGACTGTAACAGAAGGTTGAATGGAACTTTTCCTGTTGTTCCAAAACCAGTCACCAGAGCCCAGAGCGGGACACGGTGGGGGTGAGGAGTACCATCACACACAAAGGACAGCCTCTGGTGAGCTTTCAGTGGTCAGTATCAGATGCCTCTTTTCGGAGCCTACAACGATGCAGCCAACCGATCCCACTACTATCAATCTCTCACCAGCCTCAGAAGGAGACTGGGAAGGGGTGGAGATTCCTTCCTCCTTAGAGTCCTTTCCTTTATGAGGTGTGCAGGGCAGTGTCTGTGGTGAGAGGCTTTGTCCCTTTCAGTGGGTGGGCCCTTGAAGTTGGGGATGCCCATAAGAAAAAGAAGGAATTTTGTTTACTTTTTCCTATTTACTTGGGCAGCGCACATGATCTGTTGCTGAACCTACCCAATCAGGAATAAAAAGAACGGGAGAGAATTGTCATGGCAGGGCCCACATTCCCACCACGTGCCATGGCAAGGGTATGTCCCATATATTGAGCAGATGTTGTAGAAGGGAGCTTGCTGTGAGCTTGTTATCACCCAATTAAAAAGGAGAGGGTTCTTGGGTGACTTCCCTGGTGGCGCAGTGGTTAAGAATCCGCCTGCCAATGCAGGGGACATGGATTCAAGCCCTGGTCTGGGAAGATCCCACATGCTGCAGAGCAACTAAGCCCCATGCACGACAACTACCGAGCCTGCGCTCTATAACTCGCAAGCCACAACTACTGAAGCCCACACACCTAGAGCCCATGCTCTGCAACAAGAGAAGCCACCACAATGAGAAGCCTGCGCACCGCAATGAAGAGTAGCCCCCACTCGATGCAACTAGAGAAAGCCCGCGCACAGCAACGAAGACCCAATGCAACCAAAAGAATAAATAAATAAAATAAATTTTAAAATTAAAAAGAAAAAATGGAGAGGGCTCTTTAGCAACAGGAGGCAGTGGGGTGCAACACAGGTGGAGGGGACTGTATGGCGGAGGAGGGTATGACGTTGGGGCCAGATCTCCTGTCTCAGGTATCAGTGGGAAGGCTCTAGAGGACCCTCTGAAGTCCCCACCCACCGTGCCCACCAGAAATTCAGCCTCTGAAGGCTGCCCCAGAGGGCACCAGTGGCAAACCATAGTGAGCTAAAGAAGCAAGACAACTTTCAGGGAGATGCCATGACCTCTGCCAGTAAAGCAAAGAGACAGTTGACTTTTTCTCTCCATACCTTCTCTTTGTCCCCAACACTGGAGCCCAGAAGAGAGAGGGGAATAGGAGCTAAGGTGGTGTGTAAAAAGCCAGTCATGCCTCAGTCCCATACCAAGTCCCTTTCACCCTGAGTCTGATCTGGGTTGGGGAGGAGAATGCTTTGAACCAGAAATAAGACTGAGATTTTTAAACTGGTTTGAAGTAACTGTTAATAGTCAAACAAAAGCAAAAAGTTAAGGAATCTGGCCAGGGTTCCGTTAGTAGAGGGGAGAGAGATTTGATGGAGCATGGTTGACATCGTTAATTATTATTTTTTTTTTTCCGGCTGCACCTTGGCTTGTGGGATCTTAGTTCCCTGACCAGGGACTGAATCCTTGCCCTTGGCAATGAAAGCCCAGAGTCCTAACCATTGGACCGCCAGGGAATTCCCTGACATTGTTAATTTAAAAAAAATCAAAACTCTCTTGTTTTTATGCTGTGATGACAACAGACCCCACAAAAAGCTGTTACATCAATATTAATCAACTGTCATAGTCTGCCATATTTTTTGACACTATCAAGATCAGTCTGTAGACCTCTGGATTTATTTTAGTAATAGAAAATGTTTTTTCCACAAGAAATACTTGTAATTTTTAAATTCCTAGACTACTTAGACTCAGAAGTCATTAAGGAGCTTCACTTTCCTCTCAGTTTAGGATCACTCACCACGAAAGGTGCCACAAGGCCACTGCCACCCACGTCACAGGGTGTCCCAGAGATCACCTCACCCTGAGCTCTCAGAGACTCAGCATAAACACACTGTTATCACTCCCCTTGACTCTGGCCTCTGCAGTTATCTTTCCAATGTTTTCCATACTCAGTCCCCTCTTCGCTTCATAAAGGTCCTCGCTCACCCCCTTTTCTACTTTCAATCTCTTTGTACCTATTTTTTTTTATTCTCACACCCAGTGGATAGACCCGCTTCCAAGATTATTCAAGTTTCCACATCCATGGTGTCTAGCGCCAAAAATATCATTTGTGTTAAGTGGAGAGACGAACACTCTGAAAAGACAGACCGCCTCTCCTCACATATTAAGAAGGAAAATAACTAAGATCTCAAACAGAACTAGTGATATCAGCTGGTTTTCTTTGGGTTGCAGTCATTTATTGGCTGATAAAAACAGTCTACTTCAATACTATTAAATATGATAGTGTTTTGTCAAATGGAAAAATGAAGTTTTCAGTCTTCATTCAATTATTTTTCCTCCACAAAAACTAATGCTACTCCTTTCATCTTTCTGCAGATCCTGGTAATAATTTAAATTTCTCTCTTTTCTCATCACTCCTTTTACAAGTTGGTGTCTTAAATTAGAAGATGCATGCTTTGCCAACAATAGTGGGGAAACTTCCCAGACACTTGAAATATTTCCTATCAGCGTGGCTTTCCACAGAGTGGTTGCATGTGAGGAGACTCTGCAGAGAGCTTTTTGCTGTGACCTCTGCTTTCCGGTTTTATGAATCTTTTGCCTCTTACATTTACTGCTTTTCCATATCGTCTGAACTCCCTGAGTCCTCTCTACCTTCCCGAGCAAGTTCTCACTTCCCAGTTTTCTCTCTGAGATACAGTCTACCTTGTTCACCGTAGGACCTCAGTAAGTACCTGTTGAGTTTGGAATAAAAGATACAATACCAAATAAGGCTGAAAAAGAGTGTTGTTTTCTTAGAGTTCTTACATACACATATTTTGAACTGTATAAATCTGGTGAGGTAAAAGTATTTTCTTTAATCATGGCCTTCAGCCATACATTGTCAATCGCCTTTTCCTACGTCTCAGGCAGATGTGGGAACAAATCCATAGATGCTGGGTCATTTTCAATGATGAGAATGGGGTGATTGGTTGGACTCTGGTAATTATGATTTATGTTCATAAATTAAATTCCAGGTCAATTCTAAACTTTGTTTCCAATTCAAAGCTTTTCCTCTCCTCACACTGTCACTCTCCCTCCTTCTCTTCAGCTCTCTTCTCTCTTTGTTTTGTCAGTCAGGGCCTTACATTTTCTAGGTAAAAAAGCCTATCCAGTTTAAAAAAAATTTTTTTTTAATTGAAGTATAGCTGATTTACAATGCCGTGCCAATCTCTGCTGTGCAGCAAAGTGACTCAGTTATACACGTAGAGACATTTTTTATTTACTATTCTTTTCCATTATGGTTTATCACAGGATATGGAATATAGTTCCCTGTGCTATACAGGGGGGGTGGGAGAGGGAAGGACTGGGAGTTTGGGATTAGCAGATGTAAACTATTATATATAATAAGTACCCATTTTTCACATTCATGTGTGCCCCAAGCTTCTGAGGACTCTCGCAGGGCCTCCCACTATGTGCTGTTAGGATGGCGGTACCGGGTGTGGCTCAGCTTTGTGCAGCTCTGCATTCAGCTGTGGGACGAGAGGCCAACTCCTCCTCCTGTAGGAACCCTGTGTTCTCTAAGCAGCCCTCCTGGATGTACCTTCAGGTGGCCTGGGGCAGGGGGAAGGGCCTCCCCACCTCCTGTGGCTCTGCTCCCCAACCTCTCTACATCACTGCACACAAAGGACATGGTAATATTCACAATGTATGTTGGGCTAAAAGGATGAGGCCACCGGAGGCTCTTGGGTGAAGCGGCTGGCCAGCTGAGGCCCTGCTGAGCCTGCCCACGGGCAGAGGGGACCAATATCGAGGGCCTCCTGTAATCAGTTCTGGGACTTTTTGAATGCTTTTGGGAAACTCAGTCCTACTACAGAGAACGGGAGAAGAAAACCACACCACTCTCTCTCCTAAGCCTCCTGCTTGCTACTCGGAGGAATTCTTCTAATTCTTTCTTAAAAATTCGGTCCTGTGTTTCAGACATTTGCGAAGGCGAAGTGTGCTAATGACAGCAGGGACGGTGCACCCTCCATGTGACGGACTCAGCGATGTCAGTCTGGTAGTGGTCTCCTGCTGTCTTGAGAACATGGGGGTACTTCATTTCTATTGTCCTCAGCATTGGGGTTTTAAGGTAATGCTGCAAGGGCAAGAAGTGTCCCCTTCAACATCCTGTGACACTCCAGGAGAAACCCAGACAGCTACTTATGCCAATGTTTGTGTGCATTTCTGGAAATACAAATATATCAATTTGACTCCTCATTATCCACTATAAGAGGAAAAGCTGATTTAATCCAGACATTCTCCCGGTGAACAAAATTCCCACGTTTTGTTTTATTACTTGATGCACTCATTTCTGTCTCCAGAGCAGCAGGGCCTGTGTACCTGTATGCACCCGAGGTAGCCGTGCTGGGAAGCCACATGAACGGCGCTGTTGCCCTCCTGGTCCACTTCATCCAGTGAGATGCCCTGCTCTTGCATGAACTGAAGAAGCCACAGCAGAATCTTTTCCTAGTAAACACAAGGACAGGCTGGAATTAACAGACTGTCATGTAGTGAAGTCTAATATAAGGACAGAGGAAAACAAAACTCCAACACGTGAAGCTTAGATATAGCCAAGCTTACCTTATGAGGAGAACATTTCCATTCAGTATGAACTGAAAATTCATGCATCTCTGACTAAAGTTAATGAAAGAAGAATGCTCTGAGAATTCGAAGAGCAGAAAGTTATCTCAGAAACGCTCTTGTTTTGCTTACTTATTCTACAGGTGGGAAAAATGATTCACAGAAAGTTTGAGTACCTCCTCAGAGTCACACAGTGAGACAGTCAACGTGGGAACCAGTCCAAGTCTTTTGAGTCCAAGGCAATGTTTTTCTTACTTTGTTATATTATCTGGAGGCTTCAAGAATATTATTATAAAACCTTGGACTATTGAGATACCTAGCTTCTACTTTAAGTTTATCATGCTTCAACCATGCCTTCCTAATCCCATACTGTACAATCAATAGCCTTACAAAAAAGAGGCAACATCTTAAGTTGCTAAGTATAAGATAACCACACTGAAATAAAACTGGGACCCCCTTGATTTTTCTGACCAAATGTTGTTGTTTTTTTTTTTTTTTAAACAGATAAATCTTTCTCTTCTTCTATGTTAAAGGAAGGGGACCCAAAGCTTTGAACACAATCTTTCAAAAGCAAAGACACAGAACAGTCAGTGTGTGTTGTAATCTGTTTGCATTTTACCCACTGAGTCTTTTGTGGTATTTACATGTTATGTTTGGCCTCAGGAGAAAGCAGGGGGATGGGAATTCACTGTTTTAAAATAGAAAAATTAAATATAATGTTAAAAAAATATGAGAGTGGTAAAAGCAACAGCATGAAGTTTAGTGGGTGGAATTTGACATTTAAAAAGATGATCATGCGTTTGAAATAGGCTTGAACATCTCCTTAGCCTTTTAAAGGATTTTCTTTTCCAGTTATTTGCTTGGACTGGTCATGAACTTCTATATTTTTCTGGATTAAATTTGCCTTCACCTTCTGAACATGCCAACTAATCTGCTAAAGGAATGCTGGATAAAAACAGCCAACTCCTTTCATGTTTCTCCCCTCATGTGGGGAACAGGGCACTGTTTATAAAGGCATCTGTGACATCAGGGAGAGAATGAATATTTGCACCACACCTTTTTCACACGAGCAAGCAGGGCGTAAGCCCTCTAAAGAGCAAGAAGAGAAAATGTAATCAATACCTACAACCGACCAAGAATGCACCCCGGGAAAGCAGGGTGAGTGTTAGTTGCAAAAGCAGACAGACCTTGTAGGAAGTGAAACCCTCCACGTCCCTAGAGAATGAGGTGGAGCAAAGCCTGGAGGCTAGGGTTGGGAGGTAGGAGTGGGATAAAACAGGCTGATGTGCTTAATCCTCTCCTTCAGAGGCAAACTTGGAGGAAGCTGGGACTGACATTTGGACCAGAGCAAGTGATGTTTCGAATGCATAAGGTACAACAACTTCCTTTATTTTTCCTTATTAGGTAGGGAAAAAACCGAAATATTTTTATCTGGAGACAGATGATCGAACCATGTGATCTTAACTCCTGAAAAGATCTGGATGAGTGCGTGTATCTCAAGATCAATGACATGACCAACTGGTTAGAAGTCAATGCCTAAGACACAGAAACATCAAGAGGGCAGGTTGCTGTGCCCCTACTGGTGCAAAGGACAGTCCTGCCATCTTCAATGGTCATTGTCAAGCTTGTGGTGACCTGGCTTGCTCCATGATATTAAATGTTAAAAATGCGGAGTGGGAGAGATTTTAGGGAATTATCCAATTCAATTATTTTACAAATCAGAAAGCTGAAGAAGACAACTGGATATTCTCTGACACTCTAGCAGCTTCTCTCTTTAGCAAGTAAAGTTCAGAGGAGTTCAAGATACTCAGAAACGTTTTATATGTACCTTCTTGTCAGGCATACTTTCACGTTTTTCAGACTCGATTAAATATTATAGTGGATATGTCTATTCCACATGCACAGAAAATGCCCTTTATTATAATTCAGTGTTTCGAATAACTGAATATAACTGAATAACTTTTAGTAATGGAGTTATAGGAAATAGAATACTATTCATAAGACTAGGAATTTTCCCTCTATAGAAATCTGGGAAGAATCTAGAGACCTGGACTTTGCAGGGGCTTGATGACCTGGGAGAACAGGACAAGGTCTGTGTGAGGCAGGAGTTGCCTTGGCTCCTGACTCTCCCAGTCAGGTGCAGTCCATACTGTTACGATAACCTGCCTGCTTTTCTTACGATGGCATGGATAATTCTTTCCTATAATTAAGGCTCTCACCCAATTCAACATGCAAGACTTACATAAAGGAAGAATGCTTATCCTATTGTTCAGAACAAGGCACGTCTTTGCCCAGCCCCTCCAATTCAGTTTTGTGTTCTGCAGTGGACAATTTACTTTAATAAGAAGCTATGCAATTGGCCTGTTCACTGAGAAATCGATGGAAATGACAATCTCCCCTATGATACGGTGCAGAGAAGCACTGCTCAAAGGGATGGGCTGGCTTTCCACTTAGGATTTAGGATTTCTGAGAGGGACATGGAGATGGCTAGAATCCCTTGGTTTGTGTAAAAGCATGTTTAGCATCCAGTCTCTAAGAAATGCTTTCTGCTCTGATTCTGGAGAACATTCCAGCAGAGATCCACAGTCCTACAATTTAAACAGTGACTTATTTGACAAATATCTAGTAAGGAGAACAGAACAAATATAGCTATTTTCTCCAATTAAGAAGGCCCTTGTAAATGCATATGTGTTATAGATATATATGCAATGATGACCACCTCTTCTTTTATCTTTTAGACATTCTGCGGGTTCTCTCCTCTGCCCTCCACCAGTGTGTGTGTGTGTGTGTGTGTGTGTGTGTGTGTGTGTGTGTCAGGAAGAAGATGTTAAAGGAAGAATGTAACTTCAGATCTTCATTTTCCCATAGGTATTGCTTTCAGAGAACATCCAATGCAGTCCCATGCATGGGGTGGCTCTTCTGTATTATTTCTGTTTTACAGAATGCCTCTCCAACTGACATTCCAGCCAATCACCCACACACCCACCTACCCATTCAACTTACATCTAACGACTTGAAACTTACTTCATGTACTAGTTTCCTCTTCTTGAGATTTTCTGCTCTTTTGGTAACCTGTTTTAATGTTGTATTTTGCATGTTCTTAAAGGCAATGCAATTTATTTAAAGCGGCAATTAATGCATGTAATTTATGAGATTTGCTGGACAGTCTAATTAAAAATGTAATTGAAAAGTAAGCCACAGGTTTATTACTGGTATCAATAAAATGTCTACAGTTTTGTTACAACCATAAGTTCTAAAGGAAGCAGCTTTGTCTGTGATCATAGGTTATCAAATCTAACGTGCCATCAGTTATAAGATTCACTCCAGTTTTTGACATGTTCAAATGTAAAAAGATGGCCAGCAATAATCTCATATTGTCATTTACTGTAAGATAAATGTAGAATCTAGAGATAGTAAAACGTAAAAAAAAAAATACATCTAAGAATTGATTAAACAGGTTAAGGCCTAAATAATTCTTTGCCAAATTTCTCTGATACTTCACTCATAGTGAAATAAATATATTAAATAATATTTATAGAAATAAAAATAATAAAGTGGAAGGTATCCAATAACCATAAGAGCCAACATTTACCTAGTGTCTAATATGTGCTGGCAGCGGGCAGTGCTTCATGTGGCTTTTCTCATCTGGACCTCAGAGCAACTCTGTAAAGAAGGTTCTATTATCTCCATTTTAAAGATGAGGAAACTGAGGTCCAGGGAGATCTTTTCTTTTTTTTAAAAAAAGTAAACGTATGCAAGGCTACTGAGCTAGTAAGGGTAGGGCTAGGATCTAAACTCAGACTCAGGAGCTAATGTTCTCTGTCTTCTGACTATGAATATCCACCATGGCTCGTTGCCCCATGACCCCTGACTCCATAAAGGAAACACTCCCTTTCCAACCCTTGGGTCACAGAAATCACATTAACCGTCAGTCTGTGGGTTGTGGAGCTCTGTGTTGGTTAAGCTTTTTCAAAGGTCCTTGGAGAGCAGATCAATGCTTGTGCCATTCAAAGATTTTTCAGTTTGCTTTCATCTGCTATCGTAACCCTTTCAGTGTTGTTTACTTATTTCTACCCCATGACAATGAAACAATAAAGTCAACAGAATATTTCCCCTTTTTAAAGTAAACCGTGGAAAAACAATAACACAGCTTGTGGAAGGAACCCCCTCACCAGCAGGCCTATCACTGTTCATGACCATTCGTAGGAACTGCTGAGCTTTTTCTTTCTTGAAAAAGTGTCTTTTTTTTTTTTTTTTTTTAATCCGTATCAGGGCAAACATTTAAAATGGAGAATGAACATAGTGTAGGCAAATGTGTTCTTTCTTGGTAAATGCTTAATGCTATGATTCCTGTTGTTTCTGTAGCAAAACTCCTTGATCAAAAGTCACATGAAAGATTCAGAAACAAAATGATAAGTTTGAGGTTGAAAGTATCAGAGAGCCCACTGAACCAGTGACCAATGCAAAACAGGCCGGAGCCCCCAAGCACCTGAGGGCAAGAGCTTTGCTGGGATCCTGGACGAGACCATCTGAACCGTCATGTTCGAATAAAACAGCCCAAGTTACACAGGCGGTGACTTTGACTTGAGACAATTCTGTCTCAATTGTTTCGCCAGCAAGCATCTCTCTCAAGGGACAGCAAAGCAGGCCCATCCGAGGACACCCCTGCTCGTTCCCTGAACGTCCCTCACGCTTTCACCTTCATGCTCCCTGTGGCCGGTTCTGCTAAGTACAATCAGGGAATGAAATAACTGGCCCCTCTGAGACCTGGTGTGTCAAGAGGAGGAAAATCAATTCCTATCACCCAAAGATCTATCACTCCAGGAGACCACTAAAAACTGCTGGCTACCCTGTGGTTCTGGAGCCCTTTAAGGTAATTTTAACCAGAAAAAGGACACAAATTGCGAGTCAAATGGAGCTCATTCTTTAAGAATCTATAGGAGGGGCAGAGGGCAACTAAAATAAACCAAGAGAGGAATTTTCCTCTGTACTATCCTTTCCAAAGGTATTTACTGAAGAAACAAAACCAGAACACACTCAAGTGCCTGCTTGCTGTAGAAAAACCTGCATGTGCTGAATCCATCAGAAAACTGTTCAATAACAGTCTTCCTTGTGAAAATATTAGCCTTGTAATGGTTCCAAGTTCAGCATCTCCACAGGTTATCTGTTACATAAGTGGTCGCGGCGGATGTAGGATGGCTGGGCAGAATTTGCAGTCCTAATGGGCTTCTACATTTTCTACGTAGTTAGGAATGCTCTCCTGAAGGCACTGCTAGAGTGCCTTGCTCAAAGCTGTACTTGAGGTCATTAAAAATGCTTATCAGCTTGAAATAACAATCTGAAGACTAATACTAGCATGAAGCAAATGTTTGACGTGGCTCTTCACATAGGTCACCAATTGCCATATTTTCCTCTAGGCCAGCCAAGCAAACTACACTATCACCCAAACAGTCCCAGAAATGGCACTTTCTTTTGTTCTGTCCCAATAGCTTCAAAATTATGAGAAGCCTGCTGTGAGAGCTGAAGAGAGAAACTGGCACATATAAGCAACATTGCTCAGGACAAAGAAGGCCGGATGCCCAATTATTGACTTAAAGTGTCAGAACAGCAATGCAATCCTTTCCTACTTTACTTTGGCAAGCTCTTCCAAAAGTGCGGTCAGCCTTTTCACTGATATCTGAAATTCCTCTTTAGGCTTTACATGAGCAAATGAAATCAGGGGTATGAAACAATTACTCAGACAATTTGAGAATAAATAAAATTTTGTTTTATACTGAGAATGATTTATGAAGACTATTGTCTTAATGATTCTTTTGGTCATTTGAAAATACTATTCTCCCCTTTGCCAGTCTAAGCAAAAAAAGAGCATCTTAACAAATCTTATTCATTCTTACGTTTGTTTGTAGAGCACCATGACTGGGGCTCATAAGTGCAATACACAAAGAAAATGGAGTAATTATTTCAAAGACAGTGGCTTTTACAAATTTTAAATGTTCTTCCTGCTCCTTTCTTCATTCCATAAATTTCATACGAGCTCTGTTAAGATACTCCAAATATCACAACGTATTGTTAGATAAAATTGTAAAAAAAGACTTCTGCAGCTGTATCAGTGCCACTGTAAACAAGCTATACAAATTATCTACACAAATGGAGGAAAAACAGAATCTGGTCCCAAAGCCAAAGGACCTGAGTTGAGATTCAGCCTTTGCTCTTACTAGCCATTAGACCACATGCAAGCCACTTAAGATTTCTTTTTTCAGTCTCCTCATCTATAGAATGGGGATAAAAACAACAGAATCCAATAAGGTTGTTTTAAGGCATAAGCCAGATAATGTACACAAAATCCAATGGCATGGTGCTTGGTACATATAGGAAACATTACATATATATTAATTGAAGTTACCATGGCACAAAATAAACTATCACCTAACATGACTCCCCCTGAAGAAAGGCTGTGGTAATATTCTAGGAGTCTATTTTTAAAATTTGAGATTGTCAAGCTTGAAAAAGCATAATCTCTTGTTGACAATACCGCAATTTACTGCCACTGGGAAAGTTTATGAAGCCAAAGGGATAAGGTTATATGCATGAGAAGCAATTTTCTTTGCCACAAACAAATGTGATTAAATTTATTTTAATACAGTGCTGACTTTATTTATATTTTTTTAAGACTGAGATTGGCATTTTGTGGTTCCAATTTTTTAAAAAAAGAGAATTTATACTCACCCTTCTCAAAGGGAGTTAATGATGATATTTTACTGCATACACTGGATTGTGATCTGTGCACATCAATGACTCACACTGGGATTTCCCAACACAGAAACTGGTTGTAACTGAGACTCATTTAGTTAGTGTGATTGTTTATCTTTAATGGACGGAGACTTCCTCGATTAATGTCATACTAAAGATTTTCTTCTTAAGTTTGGTTTCAAGTAAATCTATCATTTTTTCCTTTTGACAAAAGTTAAATTTGTTTATTGTAGGAAATTTGGAAAAAAGTGAAAAATATAAAAAAGAAAATAAAAGCCACTTATAATTCTACCCTGAGTGATAATTACTATAAAAACAAGTTGTGACATAGTTTTTTCTAGTTTTGTTATCTATTTCTCTTTCTCTCTCTCCAAAATTCAAAGTTGGTACCAAATTACAGGAACAGTTTTGTATCATACATTTTAATTCAGTATTATATAATGAATATTTTTCTGTAAAATTCCATCATATGGATGTTGCTTCATTATTTATCCAATATCCTATCTGGAATATTTAGGTTGTTTAAAACATATCTTTCATATAAAAAATGCTGCAATGAATATCGCTGCTTATAAATCTTTGAATACATTTTTGATGATTTTTCATGTTTGGATTTTGATGGACTAAAAATTTAAAAAGAGATAGATTACATAGCATGCAAATAGAAGATAATTAAAAATTTCTTCATACCTGGCCAAAGCAACCTGCGTAATGAATAAGGCTTGGAAAATCCTTAGAACAACTCAATTCAGCAATGGCTTCTGTTTCACTCACCATCCAGCGTACGCACTCTAATTGACCATTCTAGATTAAAAAGAAAAAAAAAGAAATTTAAGGTAATTCAGGTTTGAAAAAATACCTCACAGGTGGTAATTTTACCAAAGGAAAAATCACATGAATTCTGGCTTTTATATTTGGCTTAATTCATTTACAATAAATGTATATCACCTATTATATTTCTGATCAGTAATTTTGACTCTAAATCAACTGCATAAGTTTTACTTAATACATTTTCATAATTTCATCAGTTATTTTAAAATCAATTTATTGAGGTATAATTTGCAAACTATAAAATATACTCTTTTTAAAGTACAGTTTCATGAATTTTGACAAATATATGCTCTTGTTAACTACAACTCCAATCAAGATGTAGAACATTTCCACCGCACGCCCACATTTCTAGTACTCCTTTGCTCTCATACCCCTCACCTTTACCCAGGCGACCACTATGATTCCTATCACAGCAGAATAGAGTATGTACTCTTTTGCATCTGGCTTCTTTCACCCAACATAATGCTTCTGAGATTCACCCAAGCTAGTGCTTGGAAATAGTTTATTCCTTTTTATTGCTGAGAAGTATTCCATTGTATAAATATATCACAATTTGTTTATCCATTAACTCTGCTTTTTCTCTTGATAAGTTAGCATGTTAGGAGTCCAAAATAAAGAAAAGGAAAATAATCCCATTACACTGGCTCAAATGCTACTTTCACTGAAGCCTTCTCTGACTTCATGCCCACAGTAGCCCTGTTCTCCTGTGCTCGGATCCCACACTGTGCAAACGAGGAAGGCAGTCGTGACATATGTAACCTAGCGATTAAGACCCAGACTTTGGAATGGATTTAAACCCTTAATCCACCACTTAGTTATGAGACTTTGAACAACTTACCTCACCTCTCTGATACTCAATTTTCTCATCTATGAAATAGCAGGGGTTAGTAGCAGCTACCTCATGGAGTTACTGTAAAGATCAAATGAGGCGATGCATGTCAGCTTACTAAGCACATAATACATCACCTTACACTGTATTAGAACGCTCTCTTAGATCCTCACAATAACTCCATAAGACAGATGAGACATTCAACTGCTTTCCTGGTTTGCATGGTGTGGGACCTTAGCACAGGAGAAAAGAACTACTGTGGGCATGAAGTCAGGGAAGCCTATTCTAAAAACAAGACAGGGCGGGTAATCTGCTCATTCTTCATTTACTCCTATTTGGATAATGGAATTTCAAGTAGTCGACTTCCAACTATTCACACGCAGAATAGTTCTCTCTGACTGGGGCATCTAGCATGATCAGGTGTGTGCTGAATAGCTTCCAGGTGCCCCATTCAGATCTATCTCCTCCTGTTTCTGCCCTCCTTCCTGCCCAGGGAGGCTGAGCTGTATGGGTTGGCTCCCTTACCCCCTGCCTTCTGACTGGGTTTGGCTAATGGAAAGCAGTAACAGGAGACCAGGAAAAGAGAGGGAGTGTGCGGTCCCCTTTGTTCTCAACTCCCCCTTTATGGAGGTGCCACTGGTCTGCTGAGTCCTGCCACCAGTCAAAGGTCAAAAGTCAGCAGTTCTACTCAACCCTCTCTAGCTCAAGGTCCTTCCCCTGCCCTTTCAGGCTCTGGGGTGGTAACTGTGCTCTGGTTGTTATTGACCCTAATATACTGCACTTTCCTTCATGGGATCCCTAGACCCTGTCCACCCACCCTCCTTTGGTATATAAATCATTCATTACAGACTTTCCTTAAATTACACAATTTGAGCATGCAGTGTTTCCTGGGAGAATTTAAAAAACCCCACTGACACAACGTGCTTCATTCCCTCTGAATAAAGAAAGGTGTAGGAACCATGCTGAGCGTCTATGAGGCAAGACAATTTACATCAATGGGTATTTACACAGAACACAAAAATATGAGGCAATAGTTCTGATTTTAGTAATCTGAGTCTTCTCTCTCTTTCTTTCTCTCTCTCTCTTTTTTGGTCAGTCTAACTAAAGGCTTGCTAATTTTTAAAAATCTTTTTATGAGACCAAATTTGGTTTTGTTGATTTTCTCTATTATTTTTCTATTCTCTATTTCATTTATTTTTGCTTGAAAAAATTTTAATTTTCTTCCTTCTGCTTGCTTTGAATTTAGTTTGCTTTATTTTTCTAGTTTCTTGAGGTAGATTAGGCTAATAATTTGAGATCTTCCTCCTCCTCCTCATCCTCCTCTTTCTTTTTTAAACATATGCATTTACAACTATAAATTTCCCTCTAAGCATTGCTTTAGCTGCATGCTTAAATGTTGGTATGTTGCATGTTCATCATCTCTAAATATCTTACAATTTCCGTTGTAATTTCTCTTTTGATACAATTATTATTTTGAGGTGTGTTAATTCTATATACTTGTGAATATCTTAAATTCCCTTCTGTTATTAATACCTAATTGTATTTCATTATGGTGGAAGGACATACTTTGTATGATCTTAATCCTTTTAAATTTATTGAGATCTGTCTTATGACCTAGCATATGGTCTATCATGGAGACTATTTCATGTGCACTTGAGAAAAATGCATATTCTGCTGCTGCTGGGGAGAATGTTCTGTTAGATGTGTGTTAGGTTTAGTTACTCAAGGAAACATTTAAACACATGAAAAGTTGCTAGAGAGGGAAAAGGAAATATTATATCACTACTATGAGTTTGAAAGCAGTATCACTTGCCATTAATAGAAATACCAAGAAAACAAAAAATGTTAGTAAATTCTAGTGGGAGATTTTTGCCTGCTGAAGTCCCTGAGCCTTGGGTCACTCACTGTATGTTAAAAAGGAGTATCAGTAGGTTATATGTTTTCTCACCAGACCAGCATTTTGTCTTTGGGCTTACTCAGAAATAAAAAGAGAATCAAGGTTATTTCATTCCAAATTTGTTTAGATACTAAAGTAATTTCTTGTGCTGGCTCCATTTTAGAAAACAGACTGTTCTCACCTTTTAGAAATCTTTCTTTACAATTATTTTGCTTAACTGTTCCCAAAGCACACTTAATAATGCCTGTTGAACTCCCACAGTATCTAGTGTTGGGTTCCCAGAAAGCACTCAATAAATGCTGCATGTAGTTGGCAAGAACTTATGATGTTCCATATTTAAGGAGTTTAACAGTGTGGGGAGATGTTCTTAAGCCTTGGTATGACTTCAGAGCCCCTTTTCTAATGTAATCTTTTTATTTGATACCTTGTCTCTGACTCTGCTTCCTGTCAGCCAGGACATATTATCTGAGCAACTTCTGCCCATTTGTACCAAGTTTGTTTTCTTTAATGACAGCAGGGTTCTCAGAACTGTGCTTAAGGAGGTGAAATACCACCAGTTAGTTACTAGTGTTCAAAACAAGGTCCTAAAACAGAAGAATGATGACTTCTTAGCACTCCCTGAATTTCATCAACGTCCATCACAATACACTAATGGACTGAGGCAGGACATGTGTCAGGACAGACTGCCAAAGAGGGTGGCATACATTATAAAATATTTGTATTTACTGCTTTTGTAAATTCTAGATTAAATAAAGGAATAAAAGAATACTTCCATTTCTCAGATCATTGTCCAGAAGTAAAGTATGAAAAGCCTGAGACTGCAAAACTATAAGAGCTTTTGAGTCCTGTGGGCTTGATGTATGTTCTTCATTAAAGCAAAGAAAAATTTATTGTTTAAGTTTGCATGCTGATTGTATGATGGGGATCCTATGTTGACTGGAGCAGTTTAAGAATGAATTAACACTTAATATGGATACCACAGAAGGAGTTTACCCAGGGTTGGCTTAATGACCACTAAATTTCTTATGTACCTTCCTACTCTGAAGATCCTTACCCTATCAGAACAAGTACTTGGGCATATAAATTAACAAAAAAATGTCATCCAACTATGTAGTTAGAATATATTCAAAATGCACCATTAGTCAGGAAAACTAATGAGAACTGTATTTTATAAATACTAAAACGGCAAGGTGAATGTCAACTATCACTGGCATTGCAAGAATATTTTAGTCATCACTGACACATGCCCACTGATTACCAAACCCAACTCCTGCCTTCCCACAGGATTCTGACATGGGACTAGATCCTGAATTCGCCATCCTGCACTTGTATTACTGATAATTTATCTGCCTTATCCACCAGGCTATCAGTTCCTTAAGAAAAGGGACTATGTCTCATTTAAATTTGTTTTGCCAGCAGCTTAACACAGTACCTGGTGGACTCGTACACATTGCTGAACTCCACTATGCTTGACTTTGACTTCACATTTCATTTCTCTTTCTTCTTGATGGCTGCCTGAAGTTCAGCTCTTAATCTGACATAGCGTCATTTACAACTAAAGGAAAATGATATCCACTGGGGTCATGGATTTCTTATTTGATCAAAAAAGCTAATCATTGAGTAACATTAAATAAAACAGAAAACAACTTTTTAATCTTTGCTGAATGATAAATAAATTGAAGACACAAAAATTCAGATTTGCATAAGAGGTATACTGGGGAAGGAAACTGCTTGTTTTTCAAATATAACACGTTCTTCAGTGAATTCACAAGTAGACTTCTTTAACTAGCAAGTTCCCCTAGTAAATTTCAGTATAATTCCATTTATAAAAATTATGATTATTCAGCTTTTAGAAGACATAACTATTAAGTAAAGTAAAGTACATATGCAGAAGCACAAGATGTATTATATTTCCCTAAACTTCACTTCTGGCTTATTAATAAATGTGACTGAATTCCACATTTATTTACCAAAGATCTTAAAAGTAATTTTAGCTTAATAGCTAACCTTCTAGTGATGTGTTATATTTTACAGAGGCACTCACTGCAGTGCTATAAAAGACCACGTTTTCCTGTACCACAGTTTCTAGGTTTTAACTCTATCCCAGTCGGCATTAATTTGTGGAGTTTTTGACAGATAACATACCGTGCTCTGCAAGAGCCAAATGCAAACTCGGCACCGATATTCTAAACAACTCCTGATACTGCAGACATTTAAACTTCAGATGTAATCCATTAAAAGTCCACTTTACTGTCTGAAATACTCCTGAGTGCTAGCGTCCCTTATAATACACCTTTTCCTCATTTGTCTTGCTCATTACACTCACATTAGGAAAAAATGAAACAGCCTCACACAGATCCAGGGGTGGTTAAGAATAACAAAAATTCTCAGAATGGCAACAGATCATTTTCCTTTCTCTTCATTAGCTGATTTGAAGTTTACCCTAAATTGCAATATAGTCTCAAAATCTCAAAGCAGCTAGTGACTGAAATGATTAACCTTTTAAATACAATAGGTTCATTTGCTGTTGGCTTGGTATATCACCCTTCTCTCCCTCCATTCTAACACTGAAGCTTACTAGGAATCTTCAAAGATAGAAACCCAACTTTTAGCTGTGGAGGACCCGGCCCCCAACCAGTCACCTTGATGGCCAGGCCCGCTGGAGTCAACTTCTCCACATTTCGCTCGTTGAGGCAATCTTCTCCCATCAAAGACGTGAGGTGCTGCAGACATTCTGCATGTCCCTGCGCTGCGGCAACGTGTAAGAGATTGTTTCCACTTTCATCATGAATTTTGTCTAGATTGTCGGCAGCTAGGTGTGGCTGAACACAGAGTAAGAGGAGAAAACTTAAGTCAATAAATCACAAGGAGATGCTATGGGGGTTTTGCTCTGGGCACTGGGAAGAAGAGATGAGCTTCCAGAAGCTCTGGTGGCAGCCATGGGGATCTAATAAGTCAGAACTCCTCGCAATTAATTAATTCTAATGATTTTCAACGACACTTTTGTTATACTGCGCTTTAGAACATGAATGCTCAAGTGACTTATCTTCCTGGGAGACATGTGACAGACAGGAGTCAGCAAGTCTGTAGCTGTTCCAAGCTGGCTTTCTAACAACTGCGATGACACTTAACGGTAACTGGCAGGTTCCCTGTCTGTCTCCTCCACTCCTGCTAAGTTCTGAGGGCCAGGCTGTGTTTTATTCCCTGTTGTAGGTTTGTTAAATGAATGAACTACCTGTCTTAACCATCTGCGCTGCCTTGAACTATGGAGAGCTGGCTTTGACGGCAAGCTACATGACAAGTGCTGCAGCCAGTGTTCCCACGGGTACCCCTAGACACTTTCATCCCTAAACAAACTCCTGGGGCATCTGGAGGCAACCTGGCCTTTGGTTTCCTCACCTCTAGTGAAGTTCAGTCCCCTGAGTATAAACTCGTTGATAAAGACCGTTGGGTAAACTGAGAGGTGTTATCACTTGGGAAACATAAAAACACGGGAAAGACAAAAGAAAGGAATGAACCAAGGAGAAATAGAGAGGAAGAGCCAGGAGAAATGGAAAAGACATCTTCAGGAGATGAAAAAAATATTACTTTACTTAGTAAAATTGTTCAATCATATCATCCTATTATAACACTAAGATGTGTGATAACAGACCAAGCACATTATACTTATCTATGCATGGCTCTACCCTAAGTAGAATCACACTGCCAAGATGTGATGATTTTCTTGAATGAGACTTTAATTAACACCACAGTGTCAGCTCAGGCTTACTACTGTTTGATCCAAGTTTGGAAGCCAGGAAAGAACAACGTAGGCAGATGGAATGTGACTGCAGTTTAGTTTTCCCTGAGCCTAAGCAGAACAGACTTTTCTTACATCATGTTACTCCGTGTCTAGAGTCTTTGGAAAAGCTTCTTCATTCTCCCTAGACATGCAGACCTGGAACTAAATAAAAACTCCATGTGGGTCAGAGGGCAGTCAAGCTCCAGGGTAAGTTTCTATCTGCAAATGCTTTCAAACATCCTGGTCCAAGTCTTCTGAATAATGATCAGGATAAAACAGAAGACCCTCTGTTCATGTGTCTGGCAGGTCACCCATCAGCAAGGAACTGACATCCCCACAAATAACTGAGTGAGAGCATTGGGAACCATTTGAAAAGCAAAAAGAAAGACATTAAGATTCATATTAAAGAAAGTGCTGGGCTTTTTTCGTTTTGTTTATGTTTTAGACTCTGTGTCCTTCTTCCAGTTGAATTCAGGCAAAGTTCAAGTGAAATAACACTCCCCTCTATAGCCAATTGTTCTTCCTTGTGCTAAGCACCTAACTTTTAATTTTAAAACTCAAAAGTCACATCTCCCAACTAAAGCCACAAGTAGAGATTAAACAAAAATTGGGACAGAAGCACCATCATTCTGTTACTAATGAATGGAGCTGATAAAACTGGAGTCTCTAGATTCTTAATATGTAGACGGAATTAATTCATACTTACCAGGAGAGATATTTGCCCTTCTTTAACGATGTTCAAGATGCTTTTTACTTTTTTCAGGTACTCACTCCTTTCTTCTGGGCCTTGGGAGCTGGTCCAGTTCATGCCACCGATCTGCTCCTCTAGTTTGGGGTCTGGTGCTGAGGACTGCAGATGGAAGGCCCTGAGCTGGCAGTCTGGCATCGCCTTGTCAACTTTCCGACCATGAGGATCACTAAAGGTCTTATTTGGGAAGTCCTTACTCTGGTTTTCAGGCTCATATGCAGAGCCACATTTAACCAGAGGAGGAGAACTCTCGGATTCTTCAGTGGAGAGCTTCTGCTGGTCACGGACGACCGAGGATGCTTTTCTCAAGTGAGGGCTTTTCACAGGAGATAGAACACAAAATGGTGTCATGCTGGACAGTGAGTTCTCAGCATTTCCTGTAGAGCAGGCTTTGCTAGAAAGGCCATTGATGCTTGTGCATAAACCCAAAATTCTTTTTTCTGAAGTCACCTTGGTAAAAGAGGCAAGCTGCTGACTGGATTTAATGTAAGGCACATCCAGAATCTCATCCATGTCGAGGTCATAATGTTCCAGTTCGCCCAGCAAGGTGCTCGGTTCCGTGCTCTTACTTGGAGGGCTGCTCTCTCCATCTCGGGGGCTGAGCTCCTCAGGTTGGGGGCCTGGGTCAGAATCACCCCCTTTCTGGTACTCTGCCTTCTGGTTCTTTTGATCATCACTTTCATTGTTCTCCAGAGTCTCTGGCTGATGTTTCAGTGGGGACACTCGCTTCACTGGGCGGAACTTACTGTATACATCGGCGATTCCCGTGGGCTTCTGTGTGTTTGTAATAAGAGTTGAGACACCGCAATTCCAGCTAGAGCTAGAAACTGTTTTAAAATAAAAGAGGGGACTATTAAAAACTGTTTTAAAATAAATTAAAATCGGGGACTATCTGAAACACTGAAAATAGCGTGGCCATGCAGGCAGACATGGTCCACTCAAGTAATGCTCAAAGGAAGCCCAGGGACGAATTAAGGACGAAGCTCAAAGGGGACGAATTAAGAAAGAACGTATACCATAAAACAAACGGTTCATACTTACCACTGAAACACAGTCAATGATAAAAGAAAGTTATGACATATTGGCTCAAAATTAATTCAAGTAGTAATAATAGTGAAGGCAGACAGCTAAAGAAAGCAAACCCAGACAGATACTCAGGTTTATTCCCTGGGTGGTGACACCTCCCTGATAGTATTTTGATACTTGCCATCACCCTGAAAAAGAGAACTGGAGGATAGGATCCTTTGTGTTAAACGAACTTCCAAACTAATCCAGGGAGAGAAGGGATGTACGTGCGTATGTGCACACACGCACGGGTATACTCTGAAAGCTTACGACGACGTCTCAGAGAAAGAAGGGATAAATGGTTTAATATTGGGCAAACTTAAACTGATACCTACTGGGTGATTCCCTAGGTGATTTGTTAGGTGGATTAGGGAAAGAACAGGAAGGAATGAATTGGTCAGGACTGACTGGACCATGGGAGATAAGCCATGGTTGAGTTCATCCCACCGCAGACTGAGTATTCCAGTCAACCATCGCTCACGGGCATTCAAGAGTAATTTCTGGCATATGACACATCAACATAACGCACTAGCTTCACACGGGAATGTGCTCTTTAAGAGTCGCTGCTGCCCTTGGTCATTTGGAAAGCAGGAAATGAACAAGAGGAGAAGGAAGGTGCAAAGGGAGGGTGAAGTACGCAGACTATTTGTTTTTCTTCTCATTTCTTGCAAAGTTTAGATGAAGACTGTATAGTCTGCGTCCGAGTGCCTGGCTGAGACGGAGCGTAACGGGAGGTGAAAGGTAAGCACCACCTCCTCCCGCAGTGCGGCGGCCTCGTGTGACCGGCTGCCCCTTCCTCCCTCAGCCTCGATGACACCGCCTCCTCTCTGGGACACTCCCTTGACTACGAAGATGACCCCGCACTCTTGGTAGCTTGCAGCCCACCAGTTTACGGATTCCTACTCCCTTCCCACTGAGGTTACACCATCCCCCATCAAAGGGGTGAGGTTTCAAGACATGCCCTCTAACTAGGCATCTCCCATCGCTCTCTCCTCTTCTGGAACAACAGCAGGTGGGAAGTATTTAACCCCAAAGCATGTGTATGTGTCTGTTCTTTGCTATGGAGTACAACCAGGAAGTAAAGGAGCTAAGACGAGGGTATACTCAGGTCTGTAACTTCTGCAACAGTCCCTGGCTACCATTGATTCTTGGGGTGAAAGTAGCATATAAATTATGAAATGTTCCCCAAATTTAGACCCTTGGTCATTCTTCGTCCTACTGCTATGTGTTCTAAAACGATTCAGATAAGTTCTGGAACCAAAATAAGGAGGTGAGAGTGAGTGTTCTAAGCCAAAATGCTATGTACCTATTTATTGGTGGGTGAGTTCTTTCCCCCAAATGGACCACAATTTTGCTTGTGGTTTCAGAGGGTCTGCACGAAGCGGTCCTTCTCTGAGGACTTTTGGGAATCTAAGAAAATACAGTGAGCTGTGGAGGGAGGCCTGGATTCTGTCCAGTAAGAAACAGGTATTAACAGAGAATGTTCCAGAAGGGAAGGAAGGTGTCTAGATGCTCTTAAGCTGCTGCTTCTCTTGCCTTCTGCTGGCTCTGGTTCTCAGTTGTATACAGTACTTGGCACAGAGCAGACAATTAACAAGTGCTATATTTGAATTTGAATCTCACTTTGTCCAATGCATTAAATTTCTTTTTAAATGCCCAAAGAGCATCCTTCTCAGGGATTTATAGCTTAATTTCACAGGGGACAAAAGTCCTGTTAATAAACTCAGAGGAGTGGTAATCACCAATGAGAACGAGATTTTCTAGTTATTTATGAAATGTAAATAGGCAAAGGCAAAGACTAATTCCTGTGGGTCCATTATAAATTTAACAGTCTTTCTATCCTTTATATGTCCTTTTCTCCCTCAAAATGTAAAGCTAAAAAAAATTAAGGCCTGCCAGAAATTTTTGCCAAGCTTTTCTCTCTTCCTTTCAAGAATATATGGTTACTTACTTATTTAAACCAACAGAAAAATAGTGGACACAGAGTTTATAAATGTAAATATGCCTTAAATTTTATCCATCAATTTTCTGAAAACCTTAAAATATAGTAGGAAAAAAATATATATATTTCTTAACATTTCTGAGATACATACTTATTATTAGGGATAGTATTTGCTGGTATTTTCCAATTACCTTCATTTTTTTGGAAACTTCTTGATAATGTGCATCTCAGAATGCAATAAAACATTTTTAAAGCCACATAACTTAGTGGGCCAATACAACGAGAGCATTGTACCAATATATTTATGTATCGTATAAGGTCGTGGGTTCAAAGGGCTACTCTTTTATGTTGGCTTTATTTACATGTGAAATTTTTTCCAAGTGATACAGGGAAATGGATACCATATGTTTCCCAGCTGTTTTGTTCTGACAGGAGCCATTAAGAATGCTCTATGGAAATGAATTCTGTCTGAGTCTTATGAAAACACTTCTTTCCACAGAAGAGCCTAGAAACTGAAGAAGGGGCATCAACATTAGGCTCGTTGTCCTCCTTATTCAAACCTATGACTCTTTTTTAGGCTGAGAGGGAAATCTGTGTTTTCCAGCCTGTGTCTTGACTCCCTGGAAAAAATCCCAGTTATGAAAAGTGGATTAGATAACAGGTTTTTGTGAGAATGCTCTAATTTTTTACTATATCATATACCTGTCTGAGGAGAAGGACAATTTTATATATATATATATATAAAAGATAAAACGCAATTAGTTTATTTCTCCTAAGCTGGGAAAATGGGTATTTTAAGCACAACACAAGTAAAAGGGCCCTTAATGACAGGCAAGATTTTCACTTCCGATTCTGTAAGTCTACCAAAAATTCCACTTATACTGTTGTTCTACCCCGACCCCATGATACACTTCTTATAATGCATGGAAACAAAGATCAGACTAACTAGGGCTTATAGGCAGATTTTGAGGCTAAATTTGTTTCCCGGAAATCATGAATAAATACTTCACATGTTAAACTTTAGATCGCTGAAAATTTTATCGATTATTTTATATCTTTACAAGCTCTGTGAGAACAGTCTGTGTCTAATTTACCTCTCTATCCCTCAAAGCACCCAGCAAATTGCTTTACATGTATAGGTTCTCAGTGACTTTTTTGGGTGAGTGGATTCATTTTTAACATCTTATGAACATAAACATGCCCAATATACCTTAAACCTGTCTACCTGATTACGGCACAAAGTTTCTAAAATGGTCAGTAGGTAAATGGAAATGCATTTGAGGTTGATTTGTAGACCACAGTTCCCTCTTCCAATCTAACTGGCATTTGGAATGTCTCTGATCTCCAGCAGGGTATTTCCAGTTGCCTGCTGACCATCCACAGGTCACCATTTATTCAACAAGCATTTAAGGTGAGCCTGGGATGTGCACGTTATGTGTAACAGGTAGCATGTTCTGATCCAGGGGTCTTATCACCCCTACCCTCACCTGCTTCTTGCCTTCCCCCTCCTCATCCAAAACACACACACACGCATATGCACACACACACACACACACGCATATGCACACACACACACACACACATGCATATGCGCACACACACTCTACTCTGTCTTCCTTAAACGTATTCCTCATATACCTGGCCTGAATCACGTGACCATATATGCAGCCTCCCAAGCAATCCATCTCCAAGGCATCCCTGCCCCTCATCCCGTAGGCACCAAGTCCTACGTAGCCTGATCCTAAATCCTTCTTTAATCTGGTCCCTCTATTCATCTTATTATACTGACTAGACCCTTCCACAGCCCCTGCAGGGTTTCTTTTCTTCTTTGGTTTCCCTTTTGATCCTGATTAATCCCCTCTTTAGATAAGTCTGATTTTGTCACTTCTTAGCTCAAAAACCTTGAAGAGGCCTTGTACTGCCTAAAATAGTATTTCCCCCTATGTGGGACACATACCCCTGCAGTATCTAAGATGGTGCACAAGAACCATAAATTCCCCTGACTTAGAGAGTAAGCAAGCTATATACCTTTCAACTCTTTCTTCCTCTTAATTAATTTAAGGACTCTCAGTTTGGAGCTACAGTGACTTTAACTCCTCTCCAAAACTTACAAACTCCCTTCAGAATAATGAAACTGTGGACCTTTAGCTCAGAGACTTTCATAAGCAAAGAGTTAGCAGAAATGCTTTATTTTCATCACATTCATTTTAATGATGTCCTTGAAGTTACTGCAAGTGACATTGATTTTTTACTTACAACACTGACATAAAGTTTCTTCCAAAAACAAATATGCTTAAAAGTAAATGGTTTTAGAAAAATAAGTTAAAAATAGTAGTGCAAGTGGTTTACAGGTCAAACAAAAATAAGAGAGGTTGTGGAAATAATACTTAAACAACTAAGCTTTGGGAAACCCTGACTTTCAGGATAGTAGCTAAATTCTTTATCATGGTAGGTATCAGCTCTTTTATTTATTTTCTAATTTATCTTCCTATCTCAGCGCCACCATTCCCACGTCACTAATTTTTCTCTGCATTTCCATTGCTAAACTCACCCCCTTCTGGATACCCCAGGTCTTTCCTTCTCTTTTCCTGCCTTTGGGCAAGTTCGCCCTCTCCTATGACGCCTTTCCTGCCTTCTCTGCCTGAGATGGAAGCTCATCTGCCAGGGTTCCCCTCAGGTGTTACCTCCTTGGTGCATTTCCTCTGACTTTCCCAGGGAATCGTTGTCCTTTGCTTCTCAGTGTCCTGAGATACATCTGCCCATACCTAGAGTCACGCATTTATAAAGCTCTGTTTCAACGATTCACTCATGCATCTGTCTCACCTTCTCTCTTGAGAGTCCCTCAAGGGCAAAGACTGCTCGTGAACCTCCTTGTGTTTATAACCAGCCCTCTATCTAGCACAGCATCTCACAGATATTGGGGCTCAAGGGCTAAACCTTTTAAAGAATAAATGAATGAAGGGGGAGGGAAGGAGCAGGAGGGGGGAAGAAGGAACAAAGGAATATGCTAGACCAAAGATGCAAAGTATACTAAATACATATGAGTCTTGTCACAATGAGTCACTCTCGCCACATTTTGGACACACTGAGTGTGCTGAATATTTCAAAGACAGTCTTGGTAAAGCTATTGAAGATGTGCTGCATATTAAAGTATTTTCATATATTTCCTAAGTTCTAAGCCAAAACTTCTTCATCTGTAAAATAAAGGGGTTAGACACATGATTGCTAAGACCTGACCCACCTCTAAATTTCTATGACTGTATGGAATGTCTACAAATAACAGGGCTCTTTATTCTGAATGACTCACTATGAAACACTATAATTCTTCTGGATCCATGTATTTCAACAGATCCTCACAAATTTATAATTATGAGGCTAAGCTGATTGCTGACACAGAACAACTCTTTGGCTCTTGGGACTGATAAATTAGTATTTTCTTAGGAAGATAATGTACAGTTTGCTATTGCAACGGTGGATCCAATTTTCAAGACTGAACGTCAGTGCTGGCTCCCAAAACGCCTATTTTACTTCTAAATATGGAGTTTTGTGTCCATATTAGAAAATTAGCTTTAGACATCAAGAAGAGAAAAAAAAGGATGTGTCTTTAGGATAAAATACTCTTTTCCTACTATTTATTGTTAGAAGTGAAAGGAATACTATTTTCCTTGAGAAACAAAATGGTCAGCTTTAGCTGTAATTGCCTTAAAATGTACACAACAATGAACTTCACATCTACAGCTACTGGAAACCTAGGCACCTTCAAGGACATGACTTCTAAGTTCTCCAAGATTCCATTTCCTTCCATTTTTATACCTAAGAGAGGGACATCGTGAAAAATTAGGAGGGTCAATGCTAGAGTCAAGAGTTTCCTTAATCTGATGTAAATGAAATCCATCGTGGGCTTACTCATCACAAACACTTCAGGTTCTGAGGCGTGGTGACAGGTATACTTATCTCATGACAACAAGAAGAAGGGTATGGAGCCTGAGTGAAGGCTACTTGCTCGGTGCTCTTCTGTACCACCCTTGGAGACTAGATTGGAACCTGATCCAAGAAAGGGCTGGGTTAACTCTGAATCTGCAGTACTGTGTCAGGCCATGATGTTGGGAAGAGCGAGTGGGTGTGAGAAATGTTCCCCTGGAGTTGTTCACTCATCCCTTTCATTGGTGTCACAGAACCTTTATTGATGGTGTTGTGAGGCTGAAGGGCAAGTACAGAGGACTTTCTTATAAAAATATCAACCAATGATTTATTCACATTGAGATGTTAAAATATTATTGGAAAAGATTCATTGATTTGGTTCTAAACTTCCTAAGTGGCTACTGATATAAAGCAGCTGTAGAAAGTCAGGTTTCCCAGTTTCCCAATTTCATAATTTCCCAAGTTTCCTGATTCCCAGCCCAGCCCAGAACTGTCAAGACCTGCTCATGTCACTTTGTACCCCATGTGCACCCATTTCTTTATTGTGTAAAAACTCACAGAAATACTCAAAAGCCCTTACTACCTTGGGTAGAAAAGATACTTCTTCACCAAAGACGCATGTTCTATCATGAAATCAGACTCAATATTTTGACAACTTTAAACCTTTGGGCCTTGAAAGTATGGTTCCCACAGAAGACAAATGAGTGATTCTGAAGAAAGCACATGGTTTCAGAGTTATTCTGTTGCCTGAAAAGCATGGCTGACCTTCACTCTGACATCAGCAAAACCTCCTGAGTGGATTAAGTCTTACATCCACTCCAGGCTCATTACCAGATTTCCTTTCGGTTTTTTCCTCTCTCAGTGCTGAATTATATAGAGAGATACACATCCAAGGATGGTGCAGAGGCTCATCAAGCAGAGAAGTGTGGAAACAGGGGAGAACTTGCTCAGTGTGGCTTCTGGAAAGTGTTAGCAAACTCAGTGTAGTTTCTGGAAAGTGCAGAACCACGCTTACCAGTTTTAACTGAAGGTGGCAATGTTCTACAGTGCTGATCTGTCAAGGGCAGGAAACACCAAGATACTGCTCCTTGCTAAGGGAACAAGAGGCAGATGGGGGAGGTTTGAAAAATCCCTATCCTCTACCCTCTACTAGCCAGCTCCAACAGATGGCTCCCAGAATGCCGTCAGTAAAATGTTTATTTTCCTTCTCGATGTGAAGTCATGTGTCCACATTAGGAATACAACTTTAGACACAAGAAGAGAAAAGGGGGTATATATCTTTAGGGTGCATGAGTGTTTTTTTTTTTTTTTTTTTTTTTTTTTACGAAACATTAAATGAATTCTATTTTCCAGAAACAAAGTGGTAAGTGTATGAAACCTAGTCCCACTTTGAGAGGGACGTGCCTCAAGGTCTGGAGGGGAGGAGAAATGGGAGGAAGAACTAGCCCAGCCTGCAGCCTCCTCTTCCTCTGGGCAGCCCTGTAGGGTCCGCCCAAGCAAGCTGGTGGCCGGGTGGAGTTCTCCGTTACAGGCTGCAGAGAGGACAGGGCAGGTGCAGGGACGCAGCAAAGTGCAGATAGAGGCCCCTGCAGGACAGAGCCTGGCAGAACCACACTGCCTCCTTTCCTACTGCCTTTCGGTACACACTTCTCAGGCACTGTTACAAACAATGAAGAAAACCAAAACACTTACGTGTGTTTTAAAACTTCCTCCAAATGCTATTTCTTAATTAGAATTTTCCTAAAATGTCCTCCGTTAAAATTACGAATACAATATATTTGTGTAAAACTTCCTATGTTTCTGACCACAAGTCAAGTGTATGATGTCACTAGACGTTTTTACAACAACTCCGGAGGATCGGTGAGCAGTGCTTCCGTATTCTCACTTGAAAATAAATGTGAACTGAGGGAGTTTCAAGTGTTATGTGGAAAATTACATACTATGCTGACTGCTCAACCAGGACTGAGGTTCCCTGACTGCAACTTTCTCTCCATATCACCGCAGAACTGCCTTATCAGAATTAAAATTATTCCCTAACCATGCAATTCACATTTTCTCTATTTGGGTCACATGAAGGCAATGGAATTCCAGAAACCAGTAGTAAAACCTGGTTGTACTCATTTCAGATTCATTTTAAGCTAAATCCCAAACTGTACTCTCTGCCTAGATTTTGGTAACCACTGACTATGAAGTAACATTAGGAAAATGGTTTTTAATAACAACTTTTCTTAGAAACAGTTGAGTGGAAGAATTTCCCTACTTTGTTTATCTTTAGTGGCATCAGCCTAAATTTAGAGTCATCTTATCACTGAAAATTTGTTCTGATTTCAGCTGCCAATTTTTTCAACTGGTTAAAGGTGGCAATTTCTTTCCAATATAAGCAAGAGATATAGGAATATAATAGAGCTTGTTCAGAAGTGCTAAAGTAATTGGCAGAATGCTAAAAGACTCTTACAGGGTCCACTCATTCCACAAACATCTGCTGAATGTTCTCTGTGCACATGGCTGTAGGGGTACAGCGGGGAATGAAATAGACATAATCACTGTCCTTATAGGGCAAGCAGACAGTCAAGCAAGTATACAGATGAATGAGAAATTACAAAATGCAGAGCGCTTTGATGGAAACAAGTAGGGTCCTGGAATAGAGAACAGCTGAGAAGCCTTATCATGGAGATGACATTTAAGCCAAGACCTGAGGATGAGAAGAAGACAATTATGTGAGGATCTGGGGGAAAATACAAGAGAAAAGATGATTCTGTGAAGATCTGGGTAGAAGGAAGCCCATTCTCAAATGCCTAATGCAGGAGAGAATCTGGCAGGTTCCATAGTTCTTCTATCTAGAGCAGAGTGAGCTAGGGTGAAGGAGATCAAACATGAAGTTGAGGGAGGTTGTCAGGGGCCAACTTATTTGAGGGTTTTATTGACCACAAAAAGGAGTTTGGGTTATATTTTAAGTGAAATGGGGTATTCTTAGAGGGGCTTCACAGAGAATGAAATGGTCTGCTTTACATTTAAAAATATATCCTTGTGCCTCCTCTGGGGGAAATATGGGGTGGTAAGGATTGATGGTGAAGAAAGAAGTCAAAGTATTAGTTCATGGTCGTTAACCCAATAAAACATAAAGGTGGCCCGGCCTGGCTGGGGGCTGTTGAGATGGAGATAAGTGGACAGATGGGGATAGCCTTTGAGCACAGACGACTCAGGACCTGCTGATAGATGGAGGTGGAGATGAGGGAGAGGCAGAATCCTGGCTTTGGCCACCGAGTGGGTGTTTCAGTAAACTGAGTGCTGATTGCTGAGGGGGTTCTGAGGAGGAACAGGTTGGGGATGGGGATTCAAGAATTCCTCTTCAGAATTCCACAAGGCATCCAATGGAGATATCGAGTGGGTCATGAATTAGGAGGCTAGAGTGATGAGGTGAGTAGCAGCAGCAAGTATGGGGCATCTTAAGCCATGAGAACGAATGAGCTATCAACCCAGAGAGACTTAGAGATTGAGAGGAGAAAGGATCCTACTGAATACTTCCATACCACTTGGATATGTAAAGGTCAAGTAGAGGAAGGAGAGGAGTTGCAAAGGAGACTAAGGAGATATCAGAGCGTTAGAAGAAAAACAAGGAGAGAGGTGGGATCACAAAGCCATGGGAGGAGAACGTTTCCAGAAAGGCACGGCCAGTAGCCTCAAATAACACAGCAATGCCAAGCAAGATGAGAACATCAGTGCCAACGGATTTGACCAACTGGAAGTTGTGACCTTCCCAAAAGAGGTGGAAGCCATACTGGAGATATTTAAGTTGAACAGGAGGTAGAGGACTAGAGATCGAGGTTCCGTTAACTCTTTAAAGCATGTTGGCTACAAGTGGGGCCTGGGGTGGGAAGAAAAAGGAGCAGAGAATTAGGGTGGAGCCACCAGAGCAGTACTGTTTGCTCGTTTTTTAAGACAGGAAATAATTAGAGAGTGCTTGTATGGTGCAGATAAAAGAGGAATCAAATATCCAGAGAATATCAAAGTGTCAAACCAAATGAAGAGAAGCAAAGCAGCTGTCCCAAACCTCAATTATGATACAAAACCCAAAGAAGTCGGCTTCCTTTTCACCTCTTTACACATTCAATCATCCATCCTACCTCAGAGGTATATGTAGCACCAGCAGTAGTCACTGGAGATACCATAATGAACAAAATTACCCAAAAGAGATTTTATTTAGTCTACTAGAGAAAACTGATATTAAACGACATTACCAATAATTTTTAAAACGCAGATATTTAAAGAGGTGGAAAAGTACAGGGAGCTGGGAGATAATATAGTAAATTGGGAGAGGGGTTTTAATATAATCTAGGCTTGCACTGTCCAAATAGGAGCCACTAGACACCTGTGGCTATTAGGCACTTAAAATGTGGCTGGTGGTACATATCAAAGTGATAATAGCTTTGATTTATTGGGATAAATATAAGGTATTATTAAATTAATCTCATCTACTTATATTTTTTAATATAACTACTAGAAGAAGTTTAAATTATGGAAACGGCCTACACTACATTTCTACTGAACAGCGGTGGTCGCAGGAGTAGGGTGAAGGGCTGTGAGGAGGTGACCTTGGAGGCAAAAGGAGAGAAGGAAGGACGTGTCACGTGAAAGAACACAGCACATTTTAGGAACCGAAGGAAGTCCCTTGATGAGACTGGCAAGCAGAAAGCAGGAGGAGAGCGGCATGCGAGGAAGCTTGCGGATCCAGGAGAAGAGTGCTTGAAGACCACATAAGAGTTTCCCACTAAGAGAGTTTCCCACTGTGTATCCTGAGAACCATCTTGGGGAACTAATGCTTGATTCTGAGCACAGAGTGACATGATACCTCATCAGGGACGATGGATTAGCACCAAAGGTGGCCTAAGTCAGCGCTTCTCAAACTCGAATATACACAAATGAGTCACCTGGAGAGCTTGTTAAGATACAGATTCTGATGCTGGAGTCTGGAGTAAGGCCTCGGGGTCTGCATTTCTAACAGGCTTCCCCGTGATGCTGGTGGCGCTGGTTCCGGTCTCGGAGTGCACTTGTGAGATGCAAGGGCCCGAGCAATCGATGCCACAGAAGGGTCTGGACTTTTGGAGATGATTCTTTACTCTCTCCGAGGATCCTTCAACTATGAGATTCTAGGATTCTGTTTCTATTACTTGAGTTTTTTAGTGATTTTTTTTTTTAGGGGAAGAGTCAGGGCAAAGAAGGTATGTGGACAAAGCACGCTCATTTTAAATGGGAAGAAATTGCCCACTGGGAGACAAAAGAAAAAGGATACACTTTCAGCAGGAAGTGGGGTGCTCTCAGAGACTCTATGAAGATCCCAAACCAGTAACAACCCTCCCTCTCCCCAGTCTTACTGTTGCCTTGATTGGGAACATGGGGCAGGGAAAACCGCTTCTCCCTAACGACAGGATTGACTTCTGAGAAGGAAGTCACTGCGGGGTCACACAAGGTGAAAGGCACTTTGCTTCCGTACCGGTTTTTCCTGGTCCCTGTGCTTCATTTCTTCCCCTTCCTGCCTCCACGATGCTTTTCTCTCTACTTCTGAGTTCTCATCCTTCCTTACTGCCGATTCCCTTGAACTCATTTCTACCAAGAGGTTTCCCCACCAGTTTTGAGGAGGAGAGGTATGTTTCTTAGAGTCCAATAAAACCAAAGCATGGGAAAGGAGACTGGGTCTCTTCCCCAGAGTTTTCTCTACCTCTAGTACTGCCTCGTTCCTGACTTTGTTAACTCCACAACCTTCCAGAAAGTCAGGGAGCTAGGGGACTTATATCTATGATTAAACAAAGAGAAGAAATGTTCAAGGAGAGAAGAGGGGACAAAGATGCACTGTATTTAAGCTCTGCCGCTGCCAGCCCTTTACATTATTTTTGACACTACTAGAGTTTTATTTTTAATTTTTCTATCACTCCCTGCTCCTATCTTTCCCCACATTGACTTCATATCCTTTCTTTCAGAGACATTAGCAAAGTGTTAATGGATTAAAAGTAGACAGAGGGGGCGGCTCTGCTTTCCTAAGTTCTATAGTTCATTCAAAGTGTTGGCCATACACATTCTGCAACAGCAGAAAAAAGCAGTGGAAAAAACTGCCCTTATGAAAACGAAAAATAGAACTACCCTACGAACCAGCAATCCCACTACTGGGCATATACCCTGAGAAAATCATAATTCAAAAAGAGTCATGTACCACAATGTTCATTGCAGCTCTGTGTACAATAGCCAGGACATGGAAGCAACCTAAGTGTCCATCATCGGATGAATGGATAAAGAAGATGTGGCACATATATACAATGGAATATTAGTCAGCCATAAAAAGAAACAAAATTGAGTTATCTGTAGTGAGGTGGATGGACCTAGAGTCTGTCATACAGAGTGAAGTAAGTCAGAAAGAGAAAAACAAATACCGTATGCTAACACATATATATGGAATCTAAAAAAAAAAATGGTTATGAAGAACCTATGGGCAGGATAGGAATAAAGACACAGATGTAGAGAATGGACTTGAGGACATGCGGAGGGGGAAGAGTAAGCAGGGACGAAGTGAGATAGTGGCATGGACTTATATATACTACCAAATGTAAAATAGATAGCTAGTGGGCAGCAGCCACATAGCACAGGGAGATCAGCTCAGTGCTTTGTGACCACCTAGAGGGGTGGGATAGGGAGGGTGAGAGGGAGACGCAAGAGGGAGGAGATATGGGGATATATGTATGTGTATAGCTGATTCACTTTGTTATACAGCAGAAACTAACACACCATTGTAAAGCAATTATACTCCAATAAAGATGTTTAAAAAAAAATTTTGCCCTTATGTTATGATGACAACCATACAAAAAATATGCCTCATGAAAAAAATACTAGAAAGAAATACAGCAATTTTGTTTTGGTAGCATGGTTAATTGTAGTTTTTACTTACCATTTTAAAAAAATGAATTATGTCACCTTTATAATTATAATTTTGTTAAACAAGAAGCAAAAATAATTATTTGACTAACATTCTCATCTACATGCTTTACTGTATGTAAATTTTTACTGTAGTTAAATAGATTTTTGTCATAAATGTTAGATTCTTTGCTGCATCAGGGTGAAGTGTTCATTTTCTTGATTGAGATCTTAGCAAATGTGTTTCCCGAATCTTTGAGTCCATTTTATATTAGATCATGTGAAATGGATTAATCAGCAGGTTTTTCAATTTAAACTGCTATACCAACTTTCATGCTTTTAGCATGAAACCTTAATAAAATTGAAAACAGGAGGTTTGTATATTTAACATCATCAGCTATGTCACAGCAGCTTCAAGAGGATAAATTTCATGTCAATGTATTATTTTCGGTGTTGGCCAAAATCCTTGAAAATCTTAGAAAACCATACATTTTCAGGGTTTATCACAAAATTTGCAGGCACAGGGCTAAAAATATAGCAAATCTGCAATGTTTCTAAATATACATCCAAAACAGCTTTTACCAGATACTGAGTTTAAAAAGTATGATTTTCCTTTACTCACTGTCACACAAGTGATCTTCTCTACTAATTAGGTATTGAAAACCCTTCAGGATCTCTTCTCGAACACACCCCAGGGCCATTTATTACTGTTACATAACCGAGTTTCCCAACCTCAACACATCTAAGTTCTCAGATGCAAAGCTGCATTAATATTTATATGCCTTCTTTCATAAGAAAATTATACAATGAGCTGAGCAGATACATATTTTGAAAGAATCACAAGACATTTAAAGCACCATGAACTGAAACAAATGTGTATTTGAATGTCCAATTACTTAAAAGAAGCTCGAAGTCAATGAAATTGAATATGTTTGATTTGAATACCATATGTCGATTTAGTATTAGTCCTCATATGTATTTAGTCCTCATACGGAGAAAATATAGAGCGGAGTTAACACGCCCTGCCTCGTCCTCCTTTCCTACATGAGGAGCAGGGATTAAGCAGAGAAAACACGCCAACATTTCATAAATAACTCCCTTTTAGAGGTGCAAATTTTTCACCCGTAACTTCCCTAATGCTAATCCTTGCCCCACTCCACTAGCCGCGCGTGGTTCCTCGGACTACAACTGCTCTTCAGTTGCTCAACTTCATAGGGACTCTGTGGTCAGCAGAACTGGTTTCAAATGCAGAACTCTGGACAAATTATTTGCTTTCTGTGGGCCTCAGTTTCCTCATCCATAAAATGGGTATAATAATGGTCCTCCCTCAGAGAATTATTTTGAGGACAAATAAGCTGTGCACAGAAGACCTGGCCTAATGCCTGGTACGCTGAGCACCTAAGAAATAACTGGGAGATCTCAGTAGCACCTGTGCAGCTCTAAGCACCAGCAAAGTTTGTTCTCAAGCTTCTAATTCCTAGTTCTTCCCCTCTCTCCTGCCTTCCTATGGTATCTGCAAATCCTTCACACTTCTTTTCAAAAGTTCTTTTTCTCACAAAAATTCAGTTTAGGCATAGTGTAGTGTAATTGATGGAAAAGAGTTTAAAATATTATCCTTGTCAAGGGAAATACAGATTTTAACAGGAATCCGTGCTTTTGGCTAAAGGAAGGGCAATCCCAGGGCAGACTCGTGGGCGTTGGTGAGCGAGTGGAAGGTGCAGGAATGCTGCCCCAGGCCTCTGACAAAACACCCTGCCATCTGCCTTTCTCAGAGCCCACTGTGGAGCTGACCCAGGGCCCAGGGATGAAGTGGGTGAGCCCTGGGCTCTATGTCTCATAGAGAGGCTCCCAAGGGCCAACAACTGGGCTCATTTGCACTCCTGTTCCTCTCAGAACACTTTAAAAATAACAGGCAGGAAGGGGAGGCACCAGTCTTGTCTTTGTAGCCCAGGAGCAAAGGCAGGAAAGGTGTGTGGTAAGTCCTGAGGTTGATCTGTGTGGTTGGTTGACAGGTTCTGATCAGACCATACGGGGAGCAACCTCGGGTGGAGTTCTGGGTGCGCCACTTTTAAGAGGGATGCTGGTAAATGCTACAGCCGCAAGAAAGCAAGACGCATGAGCAGGATACACTCAAAACTGTGGAGGGAAATTTTAGTTTGGAGAAGACAAAACCAAGGGTGACTGCCATCTCCAAACACTCAGTGGCACCCTTGCCCAGGAGGAACTGTCCTTCTCTAAGGTTCCCTAGGAAAAAGCCAGGTGTAAGGGGATGGACATCTGAGGGACACCGATTTTGGCTGAACAAAAATTAACCTTTATGAATAGGCAGCTTTGTGAGACTGTGAGCTCCCTGTCACTCACGTGACGAAGTACAGGCTGATGACCCCATCAGGATAATAAGAGTCACTCCAAGATCTGATGGACTTTGGACTACATTGTTATTATTATTGGCCTTTAAAAATTCACTTATAATTAAAACATTTTCATTTAAATTTATAGGATAGTTGAAAGAATAAAAACAGTACAAAGAACACCTGTATACCCTTTACCCACATCCATCCCCTGTCAACACCGTACCCTTCTGCTTTTATTATTTGCACTTTCTCTCCCTCTTAAACTAGATGATTTTTAGGGTCCCTTCTTCTACTGAGAGTTATGATTTTTGGCTTCTTTCCAGGTAATAGCATTTTAGAAAAATTGGGATCCTGCTGTCAGCGCTCTTCACAGAACTTAGCGTAAAATCTGAACTCTGCGTACCATGACCCTCAGGGCCCTGTAGAGTCTGACCCTGACCGGCTCCCTGGTCTCATCTGCATTTTGATTGCCCCATGCAGCCACATTGGTTTTCCTTTTCTTCCTCATCCATGCTAAGCTCATTTCTGACTCAGGGGCGCTGCGCTCGCTAGTTCCTCTGCCTTCACTGTTCTTCACTGGCTTTCCCATGGCTGGGCCCTAAGAACGCTCCCTGATCCCCCAAACCCCCTTCCCTCCCCAGCCACTGTAAGTTACTCTATCACATGCCTCATGTCACCTCTTATCACTACCTGGAAAAATCTGGTTTATGTCTTCATTTGCCTGCCTTTTGTCTGTCACCCCGCAGAATGTAAGTGCTGTGAGAACAGGGCCTTGTCTACCCCTTGCTTGTTACCCTGTCTTCAGTGCATAGGACAGAAAACACAAAAGTTATTTGAGGAATGAATAAATAAAAGAACAACTGGGTCCAAGAACATCTATCTAGTCAAAGACCTGTTAGTACAGGATGGGTGTTGACATTTGACGACCTACACAAAACAGAAAGTGCCTAACAAACTTTAGAAAGGTAAAGAAACACATCTTTATCCGGTAGAGTATATTCTAAGTCACAGGAGGTTTAGGGAAAAGTTCTCCCAGAGGGTGTCCCATCCAGAAGAAGATGTGGACCCTTCTCAGAAGCCAATGTGTCTTCTGCCGCCATCTGTTCGAAAAGACTACCATAAAGATCGAAATTGTGCAAGTGCTCCTGGAGCAAACTCCTCCTAGGTTGTTGAAATAGGAAAGACTAAGGAGATGTGTTGGGGGTGGAGGGTTATTTCCACATCTGCATGCCCATGAAACTAACTGAGATTGCCTCAATTCTTTCAGAAATGGAAGGTGAAAACTTTACTATGTTGAGATTTCTTTCAAAGCAGCTCACAGATAATTCTACAGCGGTGCTTTGGAGAGATTGATTTTTCATGTGTTTCTTTTTCTAGGATCCCTCTTGCTCTATTAGAAAGTGGTTTACCAGCCTCCAAATGGTCCATCAAGTTGGAGGTGTACATGGGATTCCATTAAAGAGGCCTGAGTCTTTCCCTCATATATCCATTTCCTGTCAGGTCTAATTATTGGTGATTACCTCGAGCACTGGATATTTGCTCTGGGTGAGTTTAAAGGCTTCTGAACTTGAAATTGGCCTCCTTCTCAACCACAGAAGGAATGTCTAATATCACCTACTGTGGAAGTGACTACAAGTCACAAGACCTGGAGAAAATGGAATAAACCAGCCCCAGGAAAATTCTTTTTAAAAGCTTCGGTTAATTCACTTAACTTGGTAAGCAAGAGAAGCTATTTAACAGAGAAAAGAAATTTTCCACTTCATCAGTGAGGGAAAATGCTAGCTTTTAAAGTTTTAAAAGGAAAATATCTTAAAATTAAATTACTATCCCTAAGTCTAGCTATATGACAGTACATGTAATGGATAAGACAACAGACTCCAGAGGCAAACTTCCTGGGGTTTGGATCCCAGCTCTGTAACGCAACTGCTGTGTGACTCTGGGTGAGATAATTTACTTCTCTGCTCTGTGCCTCAGTTTGCCCATCTATATAATATAAACATCTTAATAGTACAATACTTAGCTCACAAGGATTTTAGGATTAATTGAGTTAATACGAGTAAAGGGCTTCCAGCAATACCTAGCACATTAAGCACTACTGAAGTGTTTGCTATTATGTCTTCTCTCTTGCCCCATCTCCAATTAAAAAAAAAAAAAGAAGAAAGAAAATCTTGTAACTACAAAGTACCTTCAGATACATCACCTAATTTTGATCCTAACAGTAGCCTGGCAACATTGGCAGAACAAGTTTCTTTTTTATTTTATAGATAATGAGTCACAGGCTCAGGGTCGTATAACCGATAGATGTCTGAATGTTGACTCAGACGGAGGTCTTCAGACTCTGAGGCCGAGGGCCCGTCCACTGCATCTGCTGCCCTTGTCACTGATCACAGAGGTTTAACTTTGAACCTGGTGATGCCTTTTAAGGAGGCACATCCTGATAAGCCTTATGGCCAAAGCCTCTGTTAACCCCATAGATACTTGAGTGCATTTGAAATAAGAAAAATTTTTTTTAAATGGAGGTAAATGAAAACTTTTATTTGAACTTCAAACTATCTTCTATGATGTTTCTGACCCAAACATTGAAGCATTACTTTCACTCATACAAAAAAACAAAAACAAAAAAAAACAAAGATAAACAAACCTAGATAGACTAATTATTTTCCCCATCTCATCTAAACAAAATGTTGAAAGAAAACAAATGGCCCAAGAGAAAAGTAAATTAGCTTTGCACAGTCCTTTCAGTTCGAAAGGCCTAGAGTTCTAGCAGCTGCACAGGTAAGGACGATCTATTTATTTTCAAGCACGATACACATAATTCTAGGGTTATCTTAAGTCTTCCATCATCCGTGGTTCTCAGGATTCTAGTTACTATCAGAGGTCCAGCTTTGGCAAGGTTAATGGTGATGCCTTAGAGTAATTACTTGGAAAAATAATAAACATCATTTCACAGTTTAATGCTATGGTATCATTCCCATCAATATCCTTTTTTAATTTTCATTTTTGCCCATCACAGAGAGAAAAGCAGAGAGGCTTAATTTGATTTACAGAGGGAAAAACAACCCTGAATGTACTTTTTTTGTCAAGGGTCGGGGGTGTGCAGGGAGAAAAGGTCAGCCAGCTGGTTTTCATCTATACGCCATAATTCTCTGTTTAGTTTACACTATTAAACTCCAAAGCTTTGCTTTAATCTTAACTGTTACAGTATGCCTTACTGCAGATTCTATCATGTCGCATCCCTGATAGGGTTTCAGACTTTGGCAAAGCACCATCCCCCAAGCTGGTCCTTGCCATATGGGTAGTAAATGCATCCAACATTTTTTCATTGGCGCCTGCATCATTATGTTTTGTCACCAATGGTTTCTCGGGTTTGCAGTAAATTGCTGCGTATACTGTGGTTTGGAGCTGCCGCGATGATCGCCTACATTTATTTGTATACAGCTGAGTCCTCATTAGGGCCTCCCTGTCCGGTTAGTCTTTGGAGGATGACCTAACATCTGTTTGTTGAGGGTTGGGGGTAAGTGGAGAAGCCATAAAAGAAAAAGAAAACAGAAAGCAGGAGCAACCAATGTGAGGGGGAAGGGATGCCAGGAGGATTCCCCCCACCCTCTAAAAGGCAGGATAAGGAGAAGAGGTGGGGAGCAAAGCTTACCTGATCTGTCTTCGTTTTGCGAATCACATCTTCGGCACAGTTCCGGGATGGTCTTGAGTGACGTGACTGAATACTGAATGGGAAGCCAGAGGAGGAAAAAGTGTAAAGTAGCAATTTAAAATAAGAGCATTACATTCACTCAGTTGGCCAGAAAATCAAAACACAAGAAGTGATACTTGAGTACAACATATATCTCTAGAAAGTCTATCTAATTTTACCCTAAATGGGCTGCTTGGTGATCTGGCAGCATCCCAGACTCTACCTATAAGCATGTAAGTAGATGCAGATTAAAAAGAGGGCTGGACAGTCCTTTAACAAATAAGGTGGGGTGTATCCAGCAGACCTTCTATCCCTTCTGCCACTTGTAGAAGATGGAAGGATTTTCTGTCCTTGACATTTTCCAGAAGATGGCCATAATATTTGCATTCTGAATCCTAAGAGTGAATCTATGTGTGGAAAAAAAAAAAAAAGCCAAGAGGAGGAGCACACAGCTTCCTGCAGCACCCAGGGCAGCCAGGAGCTGTATCTCCTGGACTACAGAAATGTCCCTAATGTTGCTACTTGCCACAAATTTTACTGTCATCTCCATGGGAAATACCAGCATAATGCTATGAAAAGTGAGAAGAGCATAGTTCTGTGTTTGAAAGCTCATCTGTTTCATGGATAGATTAGTCTGAACTGAAAGAAGCCACCTTGCAGGCTCAGTCCCAGCACCAACTCAGGGGCCGGCTATCAGGATAACAAATTGTGACACCAAGGGGCATAAAATCAGCAGAGCGACAACAAATGTAAAATCAATAGCTATGATGCATGGGGACGAAGTTTGATCCCAATCAAGCTTTCTTTTGGAGAAGGGTGTTTTAAAACAAAATAAATAGGATGAACTCTGTCTTTAATCAAAGGCCAAGTCAGGTCCTGTCTTCAATCATACTTTAATACATAAAATACAGCTTTCTAAAAATAGTTTGCTCTGTACCTTTATGGAACAATGCTCTTATGTAAATGAGCGTGGATTCTGAGTGACTTCACTGTTACAAAACTGGAAGGGGGATTGAGAAAAAACATTTAATCTAAAAGAAAAACGATCATGGGAAACTCATTAGGATTATTCTAGCATTACAAGCGAGGAATGTGTAATTAGGACACATTTGTCAATACGAAGGTGCTTTAGTTAGCTTGATGTTGACAGATGAAGCGAAGTGTCTACATCGAGACTGCCCCACACGCCCCACCCCTGTGCTTTCCACCCAGCACCAGGACAGCAAGACAGAGGGAGGCGCAGTGGGAGCTACTGTCAGTTCGCCAATTGCACATCACAAACAAGTTAAATTTCCAGTACTTCCAAGTCAAAAATGAAATCTCAGATGACTAATTAGAGAATTTACTCTTACCTGTCTGATGCAGTAACATCCTGTTTATGTCAGCCATTCCTCAGAGACTACAGGTGCTTTAGCAAACCCATTCACATACTCGAGGGCGGGAGGACTGCCTCTTAAGCCAAAAATGAACTCCAGGGATTTTATTCCCCTTTTATATTATGCTCTTTGAGAGTGGGGGCTGGTAACATAGGTATAGAAGGCAGTTTTCTTCTTCCTAATAAGTTACCTTATGTTTCTGGCCAAGTACAAACTCTCTAAGGAAATCTGGTAGTTTCTTGAGACCAGCTGGTACAGGTTAAATAATTACACAGTTTGTAATTCAATTAAAATTGGGCCTTTTGTTTTGGTTGCCATGTGCCCCATGAAAGCACCCTTTGGCAAAGTCTTACCCTCCTTCCTTTTTTTTTTTCCTTTTCTTCCAAGGCAAAATTTTAGAAAGAGGAAATTTCAGATTGATTGTGCTTTTAAATATAGTTAATGATAAGTTCAGTAAGTTGCTCAGCGGGCTTAATGATATGTATTTGACTAAACCGGGTATGCTGCTATCTGCATTTCCAGCCACGTGCATCCTGTCACCTCCCACCCCAAAGTCAGACATGTCACAATCTACAATTTATTAGCTGCACCTTCAGCTCCTCCAATGTGACCTCCAAGGTCCACAGTATGCAATCACTTTTAATTTGATGAGGTTTAAATTTGAACAACCCAGGCTGCCTGGCTGGTGTAGGGACTGAGCTCCAGGCAGAGACTAGCCTAGCTGAGCCCCATCCACTGCCTCAACCTGCATCACACCTGGCAGCTCTGCCTCTTGATCCGTGGTCACACAGGAAGCCACTTTTGTGTGGGCATTCATGTTAGTAATTTGGGAATAATGCCATTGAAGAAAAAGTCAGGTGCTGCTCCCGGTCAGGGAAATAAAAAGTATAATAATCTAAGAACAAGATGATGTGTAGGCCAGAAAATCAAAGTTTTGGATAACTGCAAGGGTATATGGAATGTCAAATTCAGCAATGACTCCAGTCTACACGGTGAACAAATCTACCATTCTTTACAAGGACACACAAGGAAAAAAATCAATTTGTAGATTTCTTTCAGCAAGTACACGCTCTTTGTGTAGAAGATAAAGCTTAAGAGAGTGCTGTATAGATGGTTAAGTTGTGATATGAAGCGATACAGTGGAAAAACACAATTCACAAAACGAACACGCAAAAAAATTTTCATATCTGCAAATCTGGGAATAAGCAAATGACCCAGGAAGTCTCTTTCACAAGTGCATTGGGATACCATCTGGGAGCTGAAAGGGAAGACTTCCCAGGCTTTCATCCCAGTTCACAGGACAGATGGCCTTTGATAAGGAGCTGTTAGGTCGCCAGCCCACCGCATTCTCAGGACAAAGGCCAGCTCCCAGGGTAGCAACTACTGTTATTTTGGCCCTAACAGAACCAAATACCCACGTACCTTCCCTGTCTCTTGATCCCAACCCAAGCCTTTATATTCTGTTCCCTTGATTCCTATTATCCTTGGGTGATAAGAGAGGAGAGGGGCTTGCAGATGGCTGAGAAGTATTATATTTCCTACCTCTGTGTTGCTCTCTAATTTATTTTTTTTCTAAACATCTTTCAGTGGAAACACCCTTTTTGATCCAAACTTCTTTTCCACTCCACCATCATGCCTCAAGAAAAGCCCCTGCCAAAGGTTGAACAGTTGTCTCCGCTTCTTCAATGTCCCTGTGCATTCAAAGTTCAGTTCCCCTTCAGTTCCTTTACTCTGGGGGCCTACTTGCCTGCAGTGCCTTCCTCTGGCCAGGCAAATGCCACTGCTCTGCAAGGCCAGCTTGAGTTCTGCATTTTCTGTGAAACCCTGGCTGATTGCTTCAGCTCTTACTTTCTTTTTTTTTTAATTAATTAATTAAAATTTTAATTGAAGTATAGTTGATTTGCAATGTTGTGTTAATTACTGCTTACAGCAAAGTGACTCAGTTATACATACATACACACACACACATTCTTCTTTTTCATATTCCTTTTTTTTTTTTTTTTTTTTTTTAGAGAAAAGAAATTTATTCCCTCACAATTCCGGAGGCTAGAACTCCAAAGTCAAAGTGTCTTTAGGGCCATTCTCCCTCTGAGGGCACTAGGGAAGAAGGTTTCCTTGCCTCTTCTAGCTTCGGGTGGTTGTCAGCAATCCTTGGTTTTCCTTGACTTGTAGACACACCAGTCCAGTCTCTGCCTCTATCATCACATGGCATTCTCCCTGGTATCTGTGTCTAAATTTCCTCTTTTTTTTTTTTTAATTGGAGTATAGTTGCTTACGATGTTGTGTTAGTTTTTGCTGTGCAGCAAAGTGAATCGCCACACATATACATATATCCCCTCTTCCTTGGATTTCCTTCCCATTTAGGTCACCACAGAGCATTGAGTAGAGTTCCCTGTGCTATCATATTCTTTTCCATTATGGTTTATCACAGGATATTGAAGACACTTCCCTGTGCTGTACAGTAGGACCTTGTTGTTTATCCATTCTCTATACACCAGTTTGCATCTGCTAACCCCAAACTCCCACTCCCTCCCTCTCCCACCCCCCATCCCCTTGGCAACCACCAGTCTGTTCCCTAGGTCCATGATTCTGTTTCTGTTTCATAGATAGGTTCATTTGTGTCACATTTCAGATGGATGCAACTAGAGATTATCATGCTAAGTGAAGTTAAGTCAGAAAGAGAAAGACTCTTTTCTGCCCTTGATAAAAAAGCACCTTGCCTTGTGAAAGACAAGGCAAGGTGTTGTTCCCTTGGGCTGTGCTGTTGTTCCCTTGGGCTGTGCTGGCTCCCACAAGTGTCTAAGGGAAAGGATGATATCCTTGACTTGTACATATGCATGGCACACAATGACTTATTAACTATTCGACTGAAATACTAAGCTGTACACACATTTGATTAATCCCTGGGCATCATATTATAGACGGTCAAAGGAGTTCTTTCATATTTAGGTCGTAAGGGGCAATTTCTTCCATGCTTCCATACTTGCTCTAAAATTAATTAGCTTTGTAAAATGCAAATTTGACTAGGGTGCTTCTCTATTTCGGATCTTTCAGTGGCTCTGCACTGCCTATAGGAGAAAGGCCACATGCCTTAGCACGGCACATGCAGCCCTCCACGAGCTCAGACATCTCTCCCCACGGTCTTCTTCTTCTTTTTTTTTTTTTTTTTGAATCTGCTGTTCTTCATCTATTTAAAAATCTTTATCCAAGTATAATTGATAAACTTTAAAGAAACTTTACGTATTTAAAGTGTACAGTTTAATGTGTCAGCATACGTATACACCTATAAAATTATCACAATCAATATAATGAACCTATCTATCAATTCCAACAATTTCCTTGTGCTTCCTTGTAATTCCTCTTCTCTACTTCTCCATGACATTTTTCCATCCTCAGGCTACTTTAGTTACAGTAAATTTCTTGTGGCTGCCCCACTGTATCTTCTCTGAGCCTCCCGGATGGAGCTTATCTCAGCTTCCAAAGTATGGTGTCCAGACCAGTGGCATTAACACCATCTAAGAACTTTGTTAGGAATTCACATTCTTGGGCCCCATCCCAGAAACTTTAAGGGCAGGGCCCAGCAATCTGTGTTTTCACACACCGTTCAGGTGATTCTGATGCATAGCGAAGTTCAAGAACCACTGCTCTTTATTTCCTTATCTTGGGCATATGTCCATTAAAGAATCCATCATGTGACATTTCATCTATATGTTTACCTAATTTCTTTCTCTGCTTCCTGAGGGTGTGGACAATATTTTAGTTACCAAAGAAACTAGGTACTTGTTGAACTGAATGAAATGAATTCTCCTATGTAGCCCATGATTTGGGTGGCAATAATAACACTAATAATGGTAGTACTTAATATTTATAAAGCACTAATTTTCTTAGAAAATTCCATAACTACCAGTCTAGCAATATAATCACACTATATTTAAAAGAATAAACACTTCTCATATATTAACAGCATGAATGCTGGCTGATGCCTTAGCTTTTTGTATAAAGACAATGGATTTGGAGCCAGAAGCTCTGGATTCGAGTCCTACTTCTGACACTTATTAACTCTGTAGTTCTGGACAAATAAATCATTTCCTATCTTTGGGGCTCAGTTTCTTTATCTAGAAAACACAGGTAATCATAAAAGATAATGTAAGTGAAGTCAATTTGCAAGCTGTAAAACGATGTTAAATGTTCTGGTCTCTTCTCTCTAACTCATTTTTCATGTGTGTTCCTCATCTTCATGCCTCTCATGATTTGCAGCTCAGTATATCAAGATGTGAGAACTGATGAGGCAGGAAGAAGGGAGCCAGGTTCGGACTGGAAAGGAAAAAAGGAAGGACAGCCCAGCCTGTCTCAGCACCTTATTTGGCTTCTTTGGTCTTTCCTCATCCAAGAGAACCCACGGCCAAGAGCAGACATTGAAACTTAGCTTCACAAACTACACAGAGTTGCTATGACGTAAGACAGTCCTACACGTCCCAGCTTACATCAATGTTGACACTCTGCCATGCAAAATAGTTTGAACATGCGTGGGATTCATAATAACAGACTGTGATTTCTACATTGGGCTTTGGGGATCTCTGACCACCCTACATACTATTCGGGACTGAAAAGCTTTGGCCCTTGCACCTGAGAAGTGCAGCCAGTTGGGTGAACAAGCAGGCATTACTCAAATGGTCATGAGCCACAGAAAATGAAAGAACTAAAATCCCAACACCTTTTCAAGCTAGAGACTTTTAAACAACTAAGGTCACATTAAGTTTCCAAAAGAAACAATTAGGCCAGTCATCCAAACAACTATACTAAAATTCATGGTTTCTCACGTAGCTTTCCAAAATTCAAGCAGGCCTCTCCACAGTCACACAATAAAATGACAGAAATGTGTACACGCAAAGCTGGTAGTGAAAGCAAAGACACGCAGCTGAGGTGAGTTTTTCAGAAGCACAATATTTTCCTAAAATTGTGACCTCCTCTCCAGTGGCCTGACCTCCCAATTCAGGAAGGGGTGTCCTGACTTCGTGCCCTCCCTAACAGATCAGGCTCTGTTTTCCCTTCTCTGAGGATGTGGTACCCACAGTGCACGCCTTCATCCCGCTAGCCCGCTGCTTGCCCTCAGATCTCCTCTCCCATCTCAGACTCATGCTCTGCCATTGTCCCCTCTTCTTCTCTTCAGCTACTCTCTCAACTGCAGCTCTCTCCTCTGATCCCATAAAATTAAAGAAGCACCCCTGCCACCTCAAGACACGCTGCCTCCTCAGTTGGCTGTGGGTGGAGTTTCCTGCTCTTGGGTTCACAGCCATCTGTTTTGAAAGAACTGCCTTGCTTCTTGTCTCCACTTCCTCACCTCTGCATTCACTCCTCCAGCCACGACGAGCCGCCATTTGTGCTATCACCCACAGGCATTGCTCTTATTATGGCCACCAAAGAGTTTTAACTGGAAAATCCAGTGGCACTTTTCAAACCCTTCTCTTTCTAATGACCTATCTCCCACTCTGGACCACTTCCTTTTTTAAATTCTTTAAATCATCCCTCCCCCTCTTTTTAATCTCCCTTAGTTTTCCTCCTGTATCTTTGAAAACTCCTTTCCAGTCTCTTTTGTAGAAGCCTCTTTTTCCTCCCACCTCATAGGACATACATCTGCACAGTTCCTTCCCTGGAACATTCTTCCCTTTCCACATTCCATGTTTCACAGGTGACCTTACGGACTCCCACAGTTTCAACCGCCACCTCTACATAGTACAGATATTGGTGATCTACATGTTCATATAAGTATCCCAGTCTGATTTAAATATATTTCTTTCCACCATTCAGGCTCTATTAAAGAAAATTATTATGAATAATCCTCTTTTCAAATGCATTTGATTTTTGCTCTTGTTCCTTGTTTTTATCCTATGTTCCAAGAGGTATTTAAAAAATTAATAATCATCAAATTCTTTTATGCTAAAACATTGCTTGTGGTTCGTATTTGGGAAAATTCAGTAATTCGTTCTGACCATATTAAGAGTATGCCAGGAATGACTCTATTGTAATGCTAATATGTGTAATCAGGCAAAAGATTAAGGTCCACATTGGTGAAGGTGATGAGAGCACAGTATTGAATGATCCCCACCTGCTGTGAGAAGTGGTCATGGATGGAAAAAGATGGGGGTGAATGAGAGGGGTCACAGGTGACCAAGGGACTGGGCAGAAGTCATTTTCAACACAGTGGTTACATACATGGATTCTAGAGCTAAACTGCACGTTATAGCCTGGCTTCACCATTTCCTAGCTAATTAAACTTAGTTACTCCATCTCTGTCTATCATCAGTTTCTTCATCTGTAAACAGATACTCATGGTATCTACATCAGAATGTGGCTGTGAAGATTATGAGCTAATAATGTAAAACATCAGGAATAGTGTCTGATGCATAGTATGTGTTCAATAAATGTTAGTTACTATTATCATTTAATTAAAAAGTATCAAAAATGAGCTTTTAGAAATGAAGCCAAAATAATGGTAACTATTGAGGCAAAAATCACAAATTACAAAAGACTTAGAAAAGAAAGTTATCTCACAGTAGGGCAGATGGCTGGCTTTACATCTTGTTTGACCTCAGTGATTGCCTGGTTTTAATTGTGAGCCAATAATTAATCACTACCAAAATATAAAGACTGACTGTCAAGAATGGAGTTTGATATTGTGATTAAATGTAACCTACTATGAAGTTAATCTGGCATTTCATAATATGCTCAATTGTTACCATAGGGTATTGTAAACTCTGTGAGAGCACAGAACAAGTCTGTGTCATTCACGCCAAGCCTAGAACCACGCCTGGTGCACTGTAACTGTTTAATACATGCCTGTTGAGTAGACTGACATAAAATCTAGTTGTTCATAAATGGTAAATAGTTTGTATAAATAACCTGCATAGTCAATCTAATAAACGCCATGACTATTGGGCAAGATGAGAAGGTTCAGGGCTATCTGCAGAGTGAGAGAACAGCAAATTAAAAAATCCGGCAGCTGCTCATTCTTCTTGGAAATCACTCTGTCCATAAGGTTGCTCTCTGCCACCTCAGGTAGAGATATCAGTCAGGTCCAAGATTCAGAGTCTGAGGACCTGGGTTCTAGACCTGGACTCTAACAGCAGTTATGGGACATGAATTTACAATTCATTTTGCCTGGATTAGATTATTCCTAATTCCTTTCCTGGCAGGTATTCAGAAAATGGTAACACATATATAATACTAAAACAAGTGTGAGGTTTTGGATAGCGGGAAGCTGGAGAGGGGACCCATGAGAGGTAATTGAGACTTGAATACAAGATATTGCAAAAAGAACACTGAAAAATGTTGGGTCATTTTGAAAAGCTGATGAAACTAGATCCTACTGAGAAGCACTAAGAAAAGTTTAAATATAAGTAAGTTTAAAGTAAGCACGGCAGGGCTGATTGACGGGGACAGCGAAGAAGGGATGAAGGCAATCAGAGGCCACCTAAACGTCTTGGTCACATTCTAGGAAGCAAAGAGGAAAGGATAATAGGATCTTAGACAGATTCCTTGCTAGAGAGGAGGGGCAAGCCAGGTTCTCTGCACCTTGAATATCTTTCTAGTCTTTTTCACACCTAAAACTGGAACAAAAGCTGTATTCTTTACCCTCCCTAACTCAGTGCCTAAGTCCACGTGATAAGCCCTACACACCCTTTCTCAGGGTCTCCCACTGCTGTGAAGCAGCTCTTGGACAGAATGTAATGAAATCTGGGAAGTGTTAGTGGAATGTAGTGCACACAAAACAGAGGGGGTCAGGTGTTCTAGTGCAAGTGATGCCCAGTCTGTGGGATGGGAAAATGTAACTCACTGAGAGTGAGATTTATTTGCTGTAGGAATTTATTTTTCTACCAGTGATTTAAGCACCTTAGGAAAATGAATCCACATAAGTCTGTGCTATTACTCTGGGTTGCAAGGCCTTGGGTCAAAGGGGATAATAAAGTGGAAGGACACTTATTTATCTTGATCTCATTTGATTTGCACAAAACATAGGCTATGTAATTTCCAAAAATGTCAACTTTCACCAAAGCTGCAGTCATGGCGACACAGAAAGGCAACAAAATTTCCTGTGCTGAGGAATACAGCATTGCACATAAATTCTATTTATGTGTGTGTGCACTTATGTGTGTGTGTCTATTTACATGTACATGTTTATATGTACATGTAGGTGTTTGTATACAGATGCGCATATACATATATATGTATTTGTGTCTGTATATAAATATGGGTGTGTGTGTTTACATATGTACATATATATAAATTTTCATATCTTCTCCATAAAATCCAGGATGCTAGGTAGAGATGGATTATTATCGTTTTACAGATGGAAAAGTTGAGGAACAATAAAATTGACAGACTTGCTTAAGTTCTCTTAGCTTGTTTTTATTTTATTTATTTACACTATATACCAACTCCCTTACTTCCAAAAAACACTTTGCAATTGCTTCAATGACAGTTGGGGATAGTGATGGGTGAGATGACTGGTGCAGAGATGATTCTACTCAACCAAGTTGCTCAGAAGAGAAAGAGTAACACAGTCAAACAGTTCTGTATTGAAATCCTAGCCCTGCCACTTACCTACTTGTAACCTTGTGAAAGTCAGACTCTCTCTCTAAGCCTCATTTTTTCTCTTGCCAAACAGGGGATAAAAATAGGGCTTGCCTTGCAGACTTGATGTGAGGTTTAAACAGGACCAGTGCTTAAAGAGTTCAGTCGGTGCGTGGCATGGCCAACATTTGATGGCTCACGAGTGGAGCGCTGCAGTGGATCTGTGGTTTGGCCTCTCCTTTATTCAGTCCTGTGTATAATCCTATTTTTGAGGACAGCAAATTGGTCTCTCTTCATAAAATAAATACATCACGGGGGACTTCCCTGGTGGCGCAGTGGTTAAGAATCCGCCTGCCAATGCAGGGGACATGGGTTCGAGCCCTGGTCCAGGAAGATCCCACATGTCGCGGAGCAATTAAGCCAATGCGCCACTACTACTGAGCCTGTGCTCTAGAGCCCGCGAGCCACAACTACTGAAGGCCGCGTGCCTACAGCCCGCGCTCCACAACGAAGAGTAGCCCCCGCTTGCTGCGAGAAAGCTTGCAGGCTTTCTCTTGTTCGTGCAGCAACGAAGACCCAATGCAGCCAAAAATAAATATAAATAAATAAATAAATTAGAAAAAAATACATCATGTCTACTAAGAACCCAATGGTAAAATAATATTCCAGAGCATTTCTCTTTTTTAAGACAGAGAGATCTGGCTTCCATAGGAATAAAGAAGGAAATCTGTAAACACATTTGCAGTGACAGAAAAGCCCAACTTTGAACTCGTATGTTTATGTGTGTCGTCATCTCTCCTTCACAGATCCTCAGTTATTGCACAATGTTCTGCCCTTTTAGATGGCAGGTTTACAAGAATGTATAGTTTAAACTCTGCATTTTGCAAAAGATGAGCATTATTTTTGAGTCTGGGAAACTTCAAAATAATTTGATTGCCTTCTGTGTTTTGTTTCATTAGGTAAAGGCAAAAAAACAGTTCTAGCTGTTTTTCTGTACCAATATACAGCTTGTGTTTAAATTAAAACAAGAGCCAGGCTCACGACCAGAGGGGAAAATCATGAAACAGAAACCCTGTAATATGTAAAAGGGCTATGGCTGGAGAGTAAGAAGAGGAGTTTTAAGCTCGGGCATCTTTTTTGTAAACATCTTTTTCAAATGCATTGTGCATTTTCCTTCCCCCTTCCTGCCACTAAACCAGGAAAGAAGCTTAAGGGCTGTCAGAAAAGGAGGTTTACAGAATCCTAACAATACAGGCATGTTTATGGGAGACTACATTTCTTGTTAACGCCAGTGAATTAGCAAACTGAACACATCATGGCGTGTTTTTTTTTTTTTTTTCCCCAGTGTTAGCATCTGAATTGTCTCCGTTTAGCCCCTAAAGCAGTTGTAAATTTATTGTTCCTAGGTTACCTAAACAGGCTGAGAACAATCATTTCAATATTCTAGAGGTTATCTCTACTGCTTTTCCCATGAAGACATTATATAGAGCAATATGATTCTGGCACATTTAAGGTGTTGAACCTGGATGAGATGGAACTATTATAAAATAATCTACGATGTTACAGAGGTTGCCAGGTAAAGTAGAGTTTCTTTAGTTTTACGTGGATTAAAATAGACCAGGATTGCTCATCCTCAGTACTGCCCACATTTTAGGCCAGATAATTCTTCGTTGTAGGGGATTTTCTTGGGCATTGCAGGATGTTTAGATCCACCCCTGCTCTCTACCCACCAGTTGCCAGGAATACCTCCCCAGTTATGACAATCAAAAGTGTCTCCAGGTATTGCCAAATGTTCCCCAGGGGCGATGGGTAAAGCCAACCCACGTACTGGGGCTAAAAGTTGATATTCCAAAGACAATGCTTCTAAGTAGGTGGGTGAGCCTGGAAAAGTTATGTAACATCTCCACACCTCAGTTTCCTCATCTGTAAAAGGAAGATAATAATATTCCCTACTTCACAGGATTGTTGTGAGGATTAAATAAGATAATGCCTATCCCCTGGGAAGTGCTCAATGTTAACCATTATCATTATTTTAACAATTCTATGCAATTTCATGTTTTTTCCTTTCTGATTTCAGTTTAAATGCAGGTTAAAGATACAAACAATAGGAATCTATTTAAAGGGGGGAAGTTTGAGTGCAGTTACACAACTACAGATGGAGATCTTTACTTATGTTTGAGTGGTCAGGTTATAGAAGCTCAACTATTGCATAATTTTGAATCCCAATTTGCTAAACAGCTTCAGTTATTGCTTAACATATTTTATTATCTTGCAAGTGGAGATTCCTAATTCATCTAAATTAAGGGCTGCTGCCAAATGATTCTTCTGTAAATATAACTGCTCTATTGTGTTTTTTTAAAGTCTTGACGTGATGCCTGGTCTTTTCCCTGGAGTTCTTTCTTCACCATTGGTCATATAAATATTATTGTAGTATTCATTGAAATAATAACAAAAGCTACCATTTTTAAGAGCAACTTACTGTGTGCCAAGATAAGTGCTTTCCATATATTATTATTTCACTCAGTCCTCAAAACAATCTTAAAAATGAGGTGGGTATCTCAGAGAGACGAAGTTACTGTGTTCCAGCCAGCAAAGGTCAGAACGAGGCTGGAGCCTGGACTGGTGCCTTCAAAGCCTATGCTCTTAAAATGCAACTTTATTATCAAGGCTCAGAGAGCTACCCTGAATTGATAATCATAACATATGCCCCTTTCTGAAACACATTCCACCCCACCCCACCTCTCACATCATCATTCACTTTTCTTGCTTTTCCCCAGCCAGCTCAAAATACCTGGAGGGGAGTGGTTATAAAAGAACCATGCTCTGATCCACATTTAAGTCAAGCACAAGTGATTTAAAAAGGGAGGGAGGGAGGGAGGGAGGGAGAGAGAGAGAGAGAGAGATAGAGATACCACTCATTTCACATTAGTCTTAATGACACTCACTTCACATTAGTCTTAATGAGGACTAATAAAAGTTGTCTGGAAGCTGAAGGAGGGGAAGGCTGAATTCACAAATAGGGAAAGGTAGGAAGATTCATCAATTAAATAGGTGATTCTTCAAACGCATCCCAGGAATCCAATTCTTGCATAGAGTATGCATATTTTACTTCAAGGTAAGGAGTAAATTAGAAGAATAACACTGCTGCCAGAGGCGCCTTAAAGCTTATACTTTTGAGACAATTGCCAGTGGTGACCAAAAACTGAGAAATCAATGGAAAGTAAGGTGAGAAAGTGCACCCTTGGAGGTCCTGGGAAGAAAAGTTACATCGCTAGTTCAGAAACAGCAACCTTCCCATCACACAGTCTGAGAGTCAGCCCAACTGGGCTAGGGTTTGAGAAGCCAGTAGGTTTGCTGGTTGGCCTTTGGCAGAAGAGATCACGTGGCCCAGGGTAAGTCACAAGCAGCTCTGAGCAAAGGGCAGGCAGACCATCCACTCATAGCTGCCAGGAGTTAGGCTGGAGGCAGCAGGAAGTCTGTGAGTGTTGTGGGAACTAAGAAGCTCATCAGCCCACAGCATTACAGTGTTAAGCGGGGCCTCAGTGGTCAGCCCGTCCTGCCCTTTATCAACATATGACTCTTTCTCAGTATTCCCAAGTGTCCAACCTGTGTTTTGAAAGCTCCAGTGACTGGAAGCTCTTATTGTTCATAAATTAATAACTTGGCCGTCCTTCAGTCTGTGTCCTTGTGAACGCTAGAGCATGCTGGCTGTGGCACAGCCAGTCGTATAAAAGAGATTAACATCGATAGGGTTAATTCTGTACATAAGTAAATTTATGAAGGTGCCTACCATATGCAGGCACTTTATAAATTTACTCAATGAATAATTTTGACAACAATGAAACAGATTAGGGAGGGGAGGCCCAGTGAGGTTAAATGATGTCTTTCTCACCCAAGCTCACACAAAATTAAGTGGGATTCACTCCTGGTCCAGGAGGCCCCCAACCCACACTTTGTCTGCCATAGCAGGATTTCTGCTGTCGATTTCTAAACGTGGTTGGAAGAGTTTAGGATATACAGACTACAACAGAGAAAGGAGCCCATATAGATGAAGGCAGAATCTCCTGAAAGCATTGCTTGCAAGTAGCGATACTTACAGAGATGTCATCACTGAAGTCAATTTCATCCAAATCAAGGTATTCAGGGGCTTCCATCATTCTTCTTTGCACATTTTGAGTAAGGTCAAATCCTTATAAAGTCCTGGACCCGACAGAGGCACAAAAGAAAAGCAAAACGGTTAGCTGTTTTATAACCAAAAATTATATTTATATTTAGACAAACAAAGTGAGAAAAGTCATTGGGTGCAAGGGCTGCCTTTGAGCACACTTCCTCCCTTTGAATGTCCCCAGCCGGGCTCTCCAGAAGCAGTAAGCACAGCTCCTCCAGGCTCCCCAGGAGGCTCCCTAGGGAGCAGCCACGGTCCTTTGCTGTATTGCATTTGTGCCTGTTTGTCTTTGCCAGAGCAGTAACTCAGGTCAGACTCTCCCCTTGTGATCAATATTAAGATTGACCCAGCCCACATCTACCACTACACCCTGGGTGAATGCAGGGGCTTCGAGGATGGGGAGCAAACCTTGAAATCTTAGGACAACCATATTTAAATGTTTATGTGGGCATATCTTTGGATCCTGGGCATGGAGTAATGAATACTGGATCTCCACGGTAATAACACAAGGACAAGGCAGATACTAACTTACCAACAATAATGGATATTTCAGAATTTGTAGTACAACCTCCAGTTCAGCCCCTCAAAAAAAGGATCTAAGTAGAGATTTAAACCACAGAGTTATTGCATCGCCCCCTGCTTCTAACAGCTTTGCCTGCCGATGCCAGAGTGACCCGACACAGGCGCCAGAATGTCCTCAGTCAGCACTTGCCTTGGGGCTGCCTGTGGCAGTTCTTTAAATCTGTCAAGGAAGATATATCACCTCCCAGTTCATTTTCCCATCACTTATCCTCATCACCATTGGCAGTGGCAGTGGTACCTACAGATGTCAGGAACAGAAATATAGATCTCCTGGCAGTGCCTTGGAGAGCAGTTATCTTCCGCAGAGCAAACTCTCAGATATCGAAAAAGATTCCATTTCCCATAACTTGTCTTTCTTATTATAAAAACTGTCTTACGTACTCAGACTCGAGTATCTGAAATAATTTATTTTTTTTTCTTTCGGATCTCTAATGAAGGGGTACCTTGCCAAAGAGGAAGGGGTACCTTGCCAAAGAGTAAGGAGTACATTATTGGAAAGGGAAAATAAATCTAGGCTGATGAAAATGAGCTTATCGATATAAGATCAAGAATGTAAAAATACCTAGTTTTTAAAAGGAAACTCTAACTCTGAAGGCACTGATTTCTCATTCTGAGGTTTTTAAAAAATTTACAAAAATAGCATAATTGCAACAAAGGGGGAAAACCACTCTCCATTCCATACCTCAAACCCATGACTTGACTCAATTTCCAGTGCTTCCCTTCCTTCCCTTCCCACACGCATATACCATTTTTACATATTTTTAATTATAGTGGATACGGAGTTGATCCAAAAAAGAACTAGGATACTACTACCATGTACAAATGTGATTATCCATTTAGAATAAATATTAAACATTCTTCTGAAATCACAGTAAAGTTTAAAATAAAAAGAAAACCAATTTGTATTTGATGGCTAAATTAAATTTTATTATTTATAGAAATATAAAAATTGGTTCTTAAATAAATTTCTTGGTGCAAAAATATATCACTTTTCCTCTAAGCCTCACAAAGCTTTTCAGAGAAAAACATGCACACTCATACTTGCAAATTACTCAAAATAACTTTCTCTTCCATTCTGGTGGATTCTGAGACAATCCAGACTCTGGATTCCAACTTGTCAACTAACAGACTTTCTTCCAATCCAATTTCTTTTCACTAAATCTGTACTCCACAATGAACTGTTGATTTACAGACTGTTCCCAAGGCTTTGGTGAACACAAAGATGATTCTGGGTGTCAGGATGGGGTACAGACAAGCGCAGTATCACCACAAACATGGAAACACGAGATGAAGTAGAAAAACATGAGTCAAAGCTGGGGACCTAGCGGATCTCTAAATATATGGAAATACAAAACTAAATACAAAATGCAAATGGACACATCTTAACTAAGCATATTAACAAGTAGTCGTTGAGTCCCTGTTTGAGGTGTGTTGAACAACATGAAGAGAAATTTCCCTTTGAGCATAGACATTCTAATGGAACATATCCAGCGGATAATATAAATCATGACACCAAGGCACAGAATCTTTATATTTGGACTTGGAGGTTGGTAGTGAGATTGTTTATTCTACAGAACAGAATATAAGAGTTACAGCAGTGCCAGCCCATTATAGGAAGGTCATATTTATCTCAGTGGGTTGGATGGTCCAGCCTCAGACTAAGTGGTCCAAGGCACACAGGATTCTCCTTTACTTCCCAATGGACCCCCATATGTGGCCATCTCCTTTAACATGCCTTATTCTATCTACAACACAATTCCGTTTGTCTAGTTTCAATGCTTCTTTCTTTCAAGGTGCCACTTCGAAAGTATTACATCCTCGTTTATAAGGTACAGAAATCCCTGTGGTTCACCAATCCTGGCCACATTCCCAACATCAATTGCTTCTTTTCACTGGAGGGTGAGTCCATGGTTGTCCCAGGGATCATTATATTGCCTCTTCCTTCCCCATCTGCCCTTCCACTGAGCACATAGCACCCTTAAGCACTCCCTTCTGAGGAATTGGGATGTGGCTGGAGGGGATGAGGTCAGGTTTAGAGCAGCTGCTGCAATTAATCCAACATGATAAGAAAACTGAGCTGGGCTGTGGGTGCTTTTCTTATTGTGCTCTTCAGGCACTGCCTCACCCCACACACCCACTGGGACCCAGCGAGTGGGACCCAGTGAGCCCCCATTTCTGACTGACACACAGGCGCCGATGGAATGCACAGCTACAGAGGGCACAGACCAGAGGCCCAGGGGCCAAGGCTGGCCCACAGACGTGATGTGTTTGGCCTTAGCAGTGTTTCCAAAAAATTGACTCTGTTGCCAACTTGTAGACCTTTGGTGCTTTCACATAAGATTCTAGATTTCTGGCTTCACTTAAAAAATATCTGGAGCTCTGGGAGCACAGGTCTGCATTCCCCATGATAACAATTGGCTATAGCTGAGCTGCAGCTGCCCTGTCTACAGGGCGTGTGCTCCCAGCTCCCCCCCACTCCCACCCCCCATCGGCTCTCCTCATCCACACATCCTGCCTGGCTCTGGGGGCATTTGAGTCTTTGACCCTTCAAAGGAATCCAGTATTAAACATGAAGTGCCATCCTCCTCCCTTTCCTTATTAGTGCCTTCTGCCAAACGCTATTTCCTTCATTTGTATTCTAACGTTGAATTTGTATTCTACAATTGTTTTAAATTTTCATACCACAACAGCAGTAAAACGAAATTTCTTACCAATAAACGACCAGCATGTTACAATTTGTGCTTTTCCACAACCTCCATTTTATCTCTTAGTATTAGAAAAAGAAAACCTTCAACAAACATAATAAAATGCTACGAGGTGGGGATTACATTTCCTTCACTTTACAACTGGAGGAAGAAGAGAGGTCCCTGCCTTGTTGTCATTGGCTCTGTGCAGTTACACGGTGCCACTTCACTATTGTGACTGGGGGGAGGGCGGAAGCTGTGCCAATGACAAGCCCGGAAAAAGACTGAGACCGTCCTCCATGTGGCCAGCCCGGCAGCTTGGATGCGAGAAGGCCGACCCTGCTCAAGGCCGATGAGAGCGGGTGGACACCTCAGTGGAAAATATTTTTCAGCCTCCCCAGAAAGGGCAGTCCAGCTTAAAAGCCTTTACATGAGATTTTTACTGCTACACATCATAGTTGCCCTGGACCCCTCTGGGACCTCAGAGCCCAGTCATTTATAAATTTGTACTGCACCCTCATGCCACCAGCCCTGTGCCTGCAAGCTGCAGTCACTGGTCCCAGGTCCTCTGAGGACTTTCTCCTGTATTGCCACACCTCTCCCCTCAGCACACCTCTTACAAGAGCCGTGCACCTCAGGTACTGTTGACTGGTTGAAATCATTCCATTTCAAGCTCAACTGGGCTTTTAATTTCTCTTCATTGACACTGGCAAGTTTTAATTTGTTATGCACTGAAGTAGGTATGTCATGCATTTAAGCTGTTTCTCAGTGTGGGGAGAGGTGAAGGTAGAGATTGGGCAGGGGGGTGGGAAAGCAGAGAAAGGGAAAGGAAACATTTTCCAATGGCTTAGCTCTACTCCTTTGGGTAGGAAAAATTATAGGGAGGCAAAGAATACAAATATTAGAATGTGAGGACACAGGGCTAGGTGGCTAGGACCCAAATGCCATGTAGAAGCTATTGGTGACACATTGCACCCCTTCTTTTGATGTGCCCAAGGCACTGGGAGAAACTTTACCCAAACTCCAAATTGAGGTCAGCTAGAGCGGGAAAAGACCAAAGAAGCAATGAGCGTCAACTGTGCATAATGCCTGTAGGATTTTTCCTACTCTCAGAGTTTTGATAAATTGCCAAGAACTGAAGTCCCTCTAGTGTCTATTAAAATGTACAGTAGAGGCTCTGGCCCTAATAGGTCTATCAACACCATGTCACCTTCTCATGGGTGACCTCAGTGATGGCCCAACTGCTTCCTTCAAGAGAAGACTCAATTTAGGCAAAAGCTCCAAGTAACTAGGAGTCCAACTGAATAATAAAAAGTAGGCATCGATTTAAAAAATAGCCTCCCCTCTCCAGTATTAGGATTTTCAGGTGACATTTAAAATTTTTTTTATAGTGACTTGAAAACTGACTCTGAAAATAATTCCAAATGAAGACTTACAAAAATCTGTTGGGTAATGGCTTGGAGTGGCCGACAAAATTTCTTTGAGAAACTACCCTCATTTAATGTACACAGTCTGGTGTGCTTGGCTCATAAAAGGCTCACTGATTTGTAACTACAGTCACAGATCACATAAATTGCTCTACTGAAATTCTTCTTAAAATGAATTGCCTCACTCCAATTTATAAAGAGTCAGCATGGACTCATTCTGATGGCTCATGTTACACAGATTTCTCCTTTTCTGCCAAAGTCACTATTGCTACATTTACCAGTGTACTAGGAGGCCTGGTAATTAAAAGTAAGTTGGGCTTGTCAAAATAAATGAGCAGGGTACATTTGGTGATGAGGTAACCTCGGTCGATTTGCATTACAACTTCTTTCTTTACTCTTTAATTCACCAATACTTGGGAAAACACAGCAGCTGCGTACACCCTCACACACACACTTGGCCAAATTTGTACTGGGATACATTTTCAGTTTGAAAGCCTACGCATAGATACTGAACTTTCTTTCATATAACAAGAGTTCAAAAAAAAAAAAATCACAAACTACATACTGGAAGGCTTGGGTGGAAAAAAGTGGAATATACGAAATGTTGTCCCCAGTTGGCTCAGTAGCTTGGCTGGCAAGAAAGCAACTCATTCCAAATGTTGGACTCAGTTTCTTTCACTCTTTGATTCAACAGTGGCCAGAAGCATGGCAGTCACTAAATGCCTAGTCTTGAAGCAGAAAAATGATAGAGGCAAGAAATTTCTACTGGAAAGAGGTAACTGAAGGAGAGCCAAGAAGTACATATGAGGAGAAAAGGGAAAAGCACAAGCTGTGTAGATTTCATCCCCTTCTTCATTTATGGAATATTCCCGCATGTACGTGCTGGGTAAGACCAACACTACTCTCCACGCCAGGATGCAGCATTCAGTACAAGGCAGAAATAGACAAGAAAACAAGCCATTACAATATACTGTGGTCCTACCTAGGGGGGTGGGATAGGGAGGGTGGGAGGGAGATGCAAGAGGGAGGGGATATGGGGATATATGTATACGTATAGCTGACTCACTTTGTTATACAGCAGCAACTAACACAACAGTATAAAGCAATTATACGCCAATAAAGATGTTTAAAAAAATGCTAAAAAAAAAAGTGGAGAAGAATGAAATCAATATTTAAATAATAAAAGAGACAATGTATGTTTTCTAGGAATTCAAAAAAAAATGTATACTGTGGTCCCTGCTGAGACAAATAAATACACAGGAACCTGAGTCACTTGACCTAGAACTTGGAGATGAGGGAAGTGTGACTGGTACAGGTGAGGTCTAAGCTGAAAGCTGAAGGGTGAGGATACAAATGATGAGGGAGTCAAAGGGGCAGGACGAAGTGTTCTAGGTAGAGTTACAGCACGGGCAAAGGCCTGGAGGGGAGAATTCTGAAGCAGGATTTCCAGAAGAATGGGTAACATTGATTTAACACCCGTTACTGTTTTTGGTTCAAAAAAGGGGTCTTAAAGGGTGATGGCCAGCGTGGATGGGTAAGCACAGCCGTCAGGAGAGTATTTCCAAAGCCAGAGTGTAAACAGAGCGCGTGTTGGAATACCAAATTTTCTGGCATGTTCGGAGAAAGTACAAGCGAGTATTTGCTATCAAACAGGAGACTTCAATGTACAGTAATAGGTTGAGCTTGCTCCAGCTTGGGGACAAGGGGAGTTGCATTTCCTGTTTGAATGCTCACAAACATCTGTGACGTAAAAGTTCATAGCAGGGGCTAGGTCTGGGCGCCTTTACGTATACTCTCTCCTGTGTGTCTCACAAAGACTGGGAGACAAATATCTTTACAATCTCCTTTGTGAAGGTAAGGAAACCAAGGCTCAGTGAGGTTCTGTGATTGCCTCACACACAGGGCTTCTGGTGATACGTCTGCCTTGCTCCCTTATTTCAACTTGCCAAAACTGCAGGGGTAAGGTAACACTTTGCCTGTATCAAACATTTTATTTTTTTCAAATCACCTTAAATATTTTTTTTACCTTTCTTAAGTACAACTCTGTGAGAGGGAAGCAGAGGGTGTCTATCGCAGTTTGCAATCATATCTTTCCTGTTTTGAAGACAGCAAAACTCAGGAATGTGTCGGCCAAGGTTATGTACTCCTAAATAGGGGCAAAGCCAGCTCAGACAAACCACTTCCTGATAGCAAGTCCAGAGCTCTTCTGATTTACCCCCTGGACTGTTCTGAAACATGGCCGTGCCTCCGAACCATCTAGGCCAGAATTCCATAGGCATCCTCAGTCCTGAATTGTACTGCTGTGGGTGTTCATGGACCATAACTCCAAACAAATTGCTCTTTCCTCTCTCCAGCAGAGTCTAAAGAGAATGGTAGGCATGAGGATCATTAAAGAAAAGTGTATAGACCTTTGTGAACCTAATATACCTTATCCACAGGTGTCCCTGACCTGGCCAATAAAGCATTGTATTCCATAGTCAATTGATTTAATACCTCAACTTCATCTTCAAAGAAAATTTGATTATGACCATCTTTCCTTATGCCTTATTGAAAAGGCAAGTAAGGGCTTCCCTGGTGGTGCAGTGGTTGAGAATCTGCCTGCTAATGCAGGGGACACGGGTTCGAGCCCTGGTCTGGGAAGATCCCACATGCCGCGGAGCAACTAGGCCCATGAGCCACAACTACTGAGCCTGCGCGTCTGGAGCCTGTGCTCCGCAACAAGAGAGGCCACAATAGTGA